>NW_020837963.1:11765668-12105273 GCF_003676395.1 Aethalodelphis obliquidens
GTCTCTCTGTCTCTCTCTCTCTCTCTCTCTCTCTCTCTCTCTCTCTCTCTCTCTCTCTCGGAAGTTTTTTTCAGGAAAGGACCACAGGATCAGAAATTGTTAAACATCCATGAATTTTTCACTGATAACCCTTGGTGAAATATAGCCTCTTATTTAAAATGTGCACATTTCAAAAGGCGTTGAATCAATTTTATACACAGGTATGATTATACTTAAAGTATACTTGTTAGGCAAGAGTCACTCTGGGGAACAAATCCATTAAAATAATAGTATTTGGCAAACTGAATTATTCTCCATCATCAAAAGCCCTGTAGAATACAGTTTGACTTTTCTAGTCATTGAAATAAACTTTACACCAAAATGTATAGGGCTGCCAGCAAAGCATTTGAAAAGTTTGGACTTGACATGGAAACACTGAAATCTGAAACTCACTTGCACAGATGAAGCACCTGTGAAGAATGAAAAAAAAAAAAAGATGGGGCTTGGAGAGAATGTTACAATGATTTAAATCAAAAGAGAAGGCTCAGGGGTCCTACTCCCAACTTATCATCCACTGTGACAGTTTGGGCTTTGATCTTTGTACATCTTGCTTCTGACTCCAGGTTTGAATCTCTGAGGGAAGCACCTGGCTTTGATTTTAGCTGCTTCATTAAAAAGACTGTGGTCCAAATGTTGGCCTGAGTTTGCCCACAGAGCCAGAAATACCAAGATGGCTCTGGGATCCTTGCAATATCTCCCTGGTGAGCCTTGATAGACTGAACCATGTCAATAGGAGGGTCTCCTGAAACTTCATTTGACAATATTGGGTAGGCACTTCCTATATGCCATGGACAGCTCTAAGCCTGGAAGTGGGTTCTGCAAAGGCAGCCGGAAACGCTCAAAACAAGATTCATATATATGACCAGTCGTGAATGTCTTTGAAATAAATCTACTTTAAACAAATAGTTACACACAAGTGGACACACACTCACACGCAAACGTAATTGGTGATTTCATCGATTCTAAGGTCAGTGATGAGAAATGAATGTAAAGTGTAAAATTCGGTTGCTACTATCCAATCCAATGGAATTCTGACTCCCTATACTTTCTTAAATCAGTGAGGTTTATGTGTTTCCCCCTATAACTTCAAGTTCAGTATGTTTTTCCATATCAGTAAGAAATTGCACTCTTATGAGCCACAGAGAGCTTGAAAAGTTCCGTATTTTAGAGCCCTTGATTCTGAACAATGTCCTTGATCTGATGAGGCAACGCAGTAAATCGCTTCAATAAGATGCTTGACCAAATCGTCAGGCCACATTTAATTAAATAAAAACTCATTTTATAAGTCTCTAATCCTTCACAGATAGAGAATAGATTCCAAATACAAATAAGGCAGGTCGAGTCACCCTCTCCAAGGTATCTTGCTATCTGGCCCACCTGGGAGCTCACCACTTCCATCACTCAGAACTGGACTTGTGGGCAACCGACAGTGTTCAGAAAGGCCCCGTGCTTGCGATTTAGTACTCTGCAGTTGTTTCTTTGAAATTCTTAATTTTATCTTAGAATATGTGTTTTGTAGGTGAAGTCCCAGAAGATGAGATGGGGGAGGAGGAGAAGTAACGCGGGGCCTTGCGCATGCGCATCCCACCTTTTTTGCAGCCCTCCCCCTCTACATGGGCCCCACCTCCTGCGGGTACCTGGCCCCAATCGGCCTCACTGTCCCCACCCCCTGCCAGGTAAGACCATTGCTGCCTTCCACCCACTTCTGTACACACACACACCCCCGGGGGCCTAGGAAGGTCAAGGTTGGGCAAGATAGGGTCGTAGCACATTCTGTGGGCAACTCGGCAGGGATGCTCGTCTCCATCCAGGTACTTGGTGCTCCCCTGTGCTTGGAGATGGTCATCTGCTGTGGGCTGGGGCAGTGAATCTACAGGAAAGGGAGATCCCTAGCTTATCTTCCCACCCTGGCTGGGGCCCAGTTTATAAATCCAGTCCCTGGCTGGAGCGGGGAACCAGCAGTTGTCAGGCCGGAGTGGACTCAGTTTCCCTGAGTTGCAAGGGATCCTCCAGGTGCCTGGAGAGTCTGTGCTCACCCCAAGAGTACCCGCAGGAAGGAGCATTCTTTCAGGTCTCTGTTGTGCCTTGAGAGAGACTCCTCCTTCCAACAATCCTGAATCTGGATGGCTTTTGTCTTTTCTGGCCGATTTGAGGCACCGTCCAGAGACAAGCCACGAAAAACTATTGTGTAAGTTCAGTGATCCCACGTGGGAAATAAATGTTTTGATACTTGCATTTTAAACGGACATTGTACAATATAAAGATGAACCAGAAAATCCTCGTTAATAATACAGACTTCATTTTTCTTTACTTAGAACAACATTAAATAGCGAATTAAAAAACACCTTGACAAGTTGAGAGAGAGAACAGAGGAAAGGAAAAAAACGTATATTTTAATACCTTTAATGGCAAATTGTTTCTACTTTTTGAACTAAAAGTCTTGCATTTTTATTTTGCACTGTGTCCTGCAAATTATGTAGCTGCCCCTGCTACCACAGTCCCAGCGAAAGCTGTGGAAGATGAGTTAGAAAATGATTGGTTTAAAACCCGTGCTTCTCAGTTGTGTGCTGAATTTTTGTCAGGACACAGGTCTCTCCCTGGTAATCTTTCCATTTCATTCCATTCCAAGATGATGACCTACATTTTTTATAGATCCCAAGGCCATATCTTGTTTCCTTCTGTTTTCTCACCTTATATGAACTATTTTGCCTGTGGAGTTTTCTCTTTCTAGGGCTTCTGTGTCGTTGGAACATAACAATTCATGGAAAATCATGACATGGTTTTCTCTCAAAAAAATATACTCCTCAACTCTTTTTATTTTTAAAAATTTTAATAAATAACACTTACAAAGCTATCACCCTAAAACTCTAGCCTGACTGATTAAAGAAATAGACCCCATTAATAAGAAATAAAGTTCGAAATAATTCAAATTCTTTACTTGTGTTTTTCCTATTCAACGACGATGACAACGCCTGTTGATATTCTTGAAATTCCATGCCTTCCTCCCAGCCACTTCCCTCTGGCACTAAGTTCACCCAATTAGGAAGGGATAGCGTCAGGATCTAAACCCAAGTATTGATTCAAAAGTCGTGCCCTTTGCCATTACACTTACATCAATGGTTCTTAAATTTTAGGAAGCCTAATCCAGAATCACGTGGATGTCTTATAAAAATGGATTGTTGGGTCCCACTCCAGAGTTTCAGATCCATTATGTCTGAGATTCTGCATTTCTTACAGGTTTCCAGGTGATGCTGATGCTACTGGTCCAGGTCCACACACTCTGAGAGCCTCTGACTATGTAGTAGTTTAAAGTCTGATGTTAAGTGAATCGCAGAAAGAAACTTCATCTTCCCAATGCTCTTTCTTGCCCAAAGGAAGGATTCTTATCCGTGTGATCGTCTTTGCATGAAAGAAAGATACCTGCCAGCAAATAGTTTTCTTTAAATCTTCAAGCATGTTTCAGAGCTGCTTTTAAATCTCATCTGATGCTGCCTTTCACGGGTGATGGGGAGCAAAAGCTGGCCCTTGTCCCACAGGCAGTGACTTTGGGACAATTGCTCCTTTCTCGGGCAGCCAGATTTGCTCAGTGCTGCCTAGACTAGGTCTTATAAAGATATCCGTTGCCTATTAACGTCATGGCATCTATGTGGAAGTGTAGAAACCAACCTGTGCGCTTATCATCCAACAAGTCCAGTGAAAAATATCACGTACTCTCACAAGTAAAGATGACAATTCACTTTGAAACTCTTTGAGACCACAGAAGATTGTTGAACAGTAGCAGTCAGCTTGGAGTTTCCAGTTACACAGAACAATGAGAATTACCAACTGCTTTTCTGGAAGCTTTCTCACTTTGGTCTGGTTAGTGCAGTAAATTCTCTTTTTTATGTGTTCATTATACAAATAATTTTAAAAATTTATGGGCAGTTTGTAAAAGAAGGGGTAAGTGACTCAATCTCATCACTCCAACAAAACTGATACTGACGTTGTGGTTTATTTCCTTCTGGTCTTACTTCTATTCATATTATTTAATGTGGCCGTAATTTGTAATTATGTTGTCATAAATCTCCTGTCACTTTACATTATAAAGTATAATAATCCATGTAATTACTTAGATTTTAAATACAGAAGAGTCTTTAAACATCCTCAGCATTTCCTCCAGACACTGTTAGGATATAATCAACAGTCGTACTTAAGACAGGCTCAACCTTTCACTTAGATTCCAGGGATTTTTCTGTTGGTTCATTTTTGCTCTGTAGTATTTATTCAGGTGGTTCAATGCTTAACCCAAGAGGAAAGGGCCTTCTCAAGCCCTACTTAAATATCTCCAAGTTCACAGAGCATAACTAGAGACCTGTCCTTTGGTTGGAAGGCAGCTTACTCCTTGGGTTTCACATTTCACTCCTTCACTTCTGTTACAGTCTCCATAGTACTGGGCAGCAAAGCAATTGATCACTACTATCTTCATAATGAATGCTTCCTTCTTTTATTTGGGGAAAGACGCACCCTTTTCCACCAGAATTCCTTTACATTCCTATTCACCTACCTAAACCCTACCAATCCTACAGGCCACAGTGATGTGATCTGCATATAAACCCGTTCAAACAAGATTGGGACCTCTCACAGCACGCTAACCTGTCCTGTGCTCCTGACCTTACTATAGGCTCTATTGTCCCCGCGGAGCCTGGACAGCCCCTGGGCTCAGTGCCTTCGTCCTCTAGTCTCTGCATTGTGCTGCAGAAACTGTGCAGTAAACCCCAAAACAGAGATCAGGACTGAAATGAGACATGATCAAGGCATGCAGTATCCTGCAATAATCGCTGTCCGTTTTCTGAGGTTTTCTATTAGAAAATTAATTTATCAGGTTTTTAAAAATCAAATATTGAGTAGAAAAGAAATAAATTTTCATGATCGAGATAATCAAGGGTAACTTTAACAAAGAATCATCACAGGAGAGAGCCTTTAAATCTATTCTTTTAGAAAAAGAACCTTTGTAAATAAAACTCGGGTACAAACACACAAACACACACTCACACATTTATCGAGGTACCGCTCCAGGTAAAGAGAACTGTGTAGGAGCTAGAGTGAACAGTAATGCTTCATGAAGAAACTGAGAAACTTGTTAGTAGTATGGAAGTTCTCCCTCAACTCTGACTCTGATCTCTCTCTCACTCTATACACACATCCCCTATACACACACAAATATACACAATCTACACATAAATATACACCACACATACATACGTTTTTTAGTCTGGCAAAAAACAGGAAGTCTTTAGTACATGTATATCATCATTTAATGGGAAAACATCAAGTTTTCAGTACTTTAAAAATCTGTGGAGAATATTTGAGTCAGATGAATTTTCTTTTTTTTTTGTGGTATGCAGGCATCTCACAACTGTGGCCTCTCCCGTTGCGGAGCACAGCCTCCGGACACGCAGGCCCAGCGGCCACGGCCCACAGGCCCAGCCGCTCCGCGGCATGTGGGACCCTCCCGGACCGGGACACGGACCGCGTCCCCCCCGCATCGGCAGGCAGACTCTCAACCACTGCGCCACCAGGGAAGCCTCTCTCCTTTTTTATTTTTAGTACAGTTTTTAGCGCTTGTTATCATTGGTGGATTTGTTTTTTGGTTTGGTTGCTCCCTTCTTTCATTCTTTTTCATTTTATTACTTTTTAATTTTTAATAATATTTTATTTTAATAACTTTTCTCTTTCTTTCTTTCTTTCTCCCTCCCTTCCTTCCTTCCTTCCTTCTTTCCTTCCTTTCTTTCTTTCTTGCTTGCATGTTTGCTTTTTTATCCCTTTTCTTCTGACCTGTGTCCCTGGCAGGGGCTTGGTGCTCCAGCTGGGTGTCAGGCCTGTGCCTTGGAGGTGGGAGAGCGGAGTTCAGGACATTGGTCCACCAAAGGCCTCCCAGCTCCACGTAATATCAAACAGCGAAAGCTCTCCCAGAGATCTCCATCTCAACACTAAGACCCAGCTCCACTCAACAAACAGCACGTGACAGTGCTGCATACCCTATGCCAAACAACGAGCAAGACAGGAGCACAACCCCACCCATTAGCAGAGAGGCTGCCTAAAATCATGATAAGATCACAGACATCCCAAAACACACCACCAGACATGGACCTGCCCACCAGAAAGACAAGATCCAGCCTCAACCACCAGAACACAGGCACCAGTCCCCTCCACCGGGAAGCCTACACAACTCACTGAACCAACCTTAGCCACTGGGGACAGACACCAAAAACAACAGGAACTACGAACCTGCAGCCTGCAAAAAGGAGACCCCAAACACAGTAAGTTAAACAAAGACAGAGAAACATACAGCAGATGAAGGAGCAAGGCAAAAACCCACCAGACCTAACAAATGAAGAGGAAATAGGCAGTCTACCTGAAAAAGAATTCAGAGTAATGATAGTAAAGATGATCCAAAATCTTGGAAACAGAATGGAGAAAATACAAGAAAAATTTAACAAGGACCTAGAAGAACTAAAGAACAAACAAACAATGATGAACAACACAATAAATGAAATGAAAAATTCTCTAGAAGGAATCAATAGCAGAATAACTGAGGCAGAAGAACAGATAAGTGACCTGGAAGATAAAATAGTGGAAATAACTACCGCAGAGCAGAATAAAGAAAAAAGAATGAAAAGAATTGAGGACAGTCTCAGAGACTTCTGGGACAATATTGAACGCACCAACATTCAAATTATACGAGTCCCAGAAGAAGAAGAGGAAAAGAAAGGGACTGAGAAAATATTTGAAGAGATTATAGTTGAAAACTTCCCTAATATGGGAAAGAAAATAATCAATCAAGTCCTGGAACCACAGAGTCCCATACAGGATAAGTCCAAGGAGAAACAGACCAAGGCACATATTAATCAAACTACCAAAAATTAAACACAAAGAAAAAATACTAAAAGCAACAAGGGAAAAACAACAAATAACACACAAGGGAATCCCCATAAGGTTAACAGCTGATCTTTCAGCAGAAACTCTGCAAGCCAGAAGGGAGTGGCAGTACATATTTACAGTGATGAAAGGGAAAAACCTACAACCAAGATTACTCTATCCAGCAAGGATCTCATTCAGATTCAATGGAGAAACGAAAACCTTTACAGACAAGCAACAGCTAAGAGAAATCAGTACCACCAAACCAGCTTTACAACAAAAGCTAAAGGAACTTTTCTAGGCAGGAAACACAAGAGAAGGAAAAGACCTACAGTAACAAACCCAAAACAATTACGAAAATGGTAATAGGAACATACATACAGATAACTACCTTAAATGTAAATCGATTAAATGCTCCAACCAAAAGACACAGACTGGCTGAATGGATACAAAAACAAGACCCGTATGTATGCTGTCTACAAGAGACCCACTTCAGACCTAGAGACACATACAGACTGAAAGGGAGGGGATGGAAAAAGATATTCCATGCAAATGGAAATCAAAAAAAAGCTGGAGTAGCAGTTCTCATATTAGACAAAATAGACTTTAAAATAAAGACTATTACAAGAGACAAGGCCACTACATAATGATCAAGGGATCCATCCAAGAAGAAGATATATTAGTTGTAAATTTTTATGCACCCAACATAGGAGCACCTCAATACATAAGGCAAATGCTAACAGCCATAAAAGGGGAAATCGACAGTAACACAAACATAGTAGGGAACTTTAACACCCCACTTTCACCAATGGACAGATCATCCAAAATGAAAATAAATAAGGAAACACAAGCTTTAAATGATACATTAGACAAGATGGACTTAATTGATACTTATAGGACATTCCATCCAAAAACAACAGAATACACTTTCTTCTCAAGTGTTCATGGAACATTCTCCAGGACAGATCATATTTTGGGTCACAAATCAACCCTCGGTAAATTTAAGAAAATTGAAATCATATCAAGTATCTTTTCCAACCACAACGCTATGAGACTAGATATCAATTACAGGAAAAAATCTGTAAAAAATACAAACACATGTAGGCTAAACAATATGCTAGCATATAACCAAGAGATCACTGAAGAGATCAAAGAGGAAATCAAAAAATACCTAGAAACAAATGACAATGAAATCACCAGGACCCAAAACCTATGGAATGCAGCAAAAGCAGTTCTAAGAGGGAAGTTTATAGTAATACAATCCTACCTCAAGAAACAAGAGATATCTCAAATAAACAACCTAACCTTACACTTAAAGCAATTAGAGAAAGAAGAACAAAATAATCCCAAAGAAGGCAGAAGGAGAGAAATCATAAAGATCAGATCAGAAATAAAAAGAAATGAAGGAAACAATAGCAAAGATCAATAAAGCTAATAGCTAGTTCTTTGAGAAGATAAACAAAATTGGTAAACCATTAGCCAGACTCATCAAGAAAAAAAGGGAGAAGACTGAAATCAACAGAATTAGAAATGAAAAAGGAGGAGTAACAACTGACACTGCAGAAATACAAAGGATCATGAGAGATTACTACAAGCAACTATATGCCAATAAAATGGACAACCTGGAAGAAATGGACAAATTCTTAGAAAAGCCAAACCATCCAAGATTGAACCAGGAAGAAACAGAAAATATAAACAGACCAATCACAGGCACTGACATTGAGACTGTGATTAAAAATCTTCCAATAAACAAAAGCCCAGGACCAGATGGCCTCACAGGCGAATTATGTCAAACATTTAGAGAAGAGCTAACACCTCTCCTTCTCAAAGTCTTCCAAAATATAGCAGAGGGAGGAACACTCCCAAACTCATTCTAGGAGGCCATCATCCCCCTGATACCAAAACCAGACAAAGATGTCACAAAGAAAGAAAACTACAGGCCAATATGACTGATGAACAGAGGTGCAAAAGTCCTCAACAAAATACTAGCAAACAGAATCCAACTGCACATTAAAAGTATCATGCACCATGATCAAGTGGGGTTTATCCCAGGAATGCAAGGATTATTCAATATACAGAAATCAATCATTGTGATAAAACATATTAACAAATTGAAGGAGAAAAACCATATGATCATCTCAATAGATAAAAAAGAAGCTTTTGACAAAATTCAACACCTACTTATGATAAAAACCCTCCAGAAAGTAGGCATAGAGGGAACTTACCTCAACATAATAAAGGCCATATATGACAAAATCCACAGCCAATATCGTTCTCAATGGTGAAAAACTGAAACCATTTCCTCTAAGATCAGGAACAAGACAAGGTTGTCCACTCTCACCACTATTATTCAACATAATTTTGGAAGTTTTAGCCACAGCAATCAGAGAAGATAAAGAAAAAAAGGAATCCAAATCAGAAAAGAAGAAGTAAAACTGTCACTCTTTTGCAGATGACACGATACTATATATTGAGAATCCTAAAGATGCTACTAGAAAACTACTGGAGCTAATCAATAAATTTGGTAAAGTAGCAGGATACAAAATTAATGCACAGAAATCTCTTGCATTCCTATACACTAATGACAAAAAGTTTGAAAGAGAAATTAAGGAAACACTCCCATTTACCATTGCAACTAAAAGAATAAAATACCTAGCAATAAACCTACATAAGGAGACAAAAGACCTGCATGCAAAGAACTATAGGACACTGATGAGGGCTTCCCTGGTGGCACAGTGGTTGAGAGTCCACCTGCCAATGCAGGGGACACAGGTTCGTGCCCCGGTCCAGGAAGATCCCACATGCCGCGGAGCGGCTGGGCCCGTGAGCCTTGGCCGCTGAGCCTGCGCATCTGAAGCCTGTGCTCCACAACAGGAGAAGCCACAACAGTGAGACGCCTGTGTACCGCAAAAAAAAAAAAAAAAAAAAAAGACACTGATGAAAGAAATTAAAGATGATACAAACAGATGGAGAGGTATACCAAGTTCTTGGACTGGAAGAATCGACACTGTGAAAATGACTATACTACCCAAAGCAATCTACAGATTCAATGCAATCCCTATCAAACTACCAAGGGCAATTTTCACAGAACTAGAACAAAAAATTTCACAATTTGTATGGAAACACAAACGACCCCGAAGAGCCAAAGCAATCTTGAGAAAGAAAAATGGAGCTGGAGGAATCAGGCTCCCAGGCTTAAGACTATACTACAAAGCTACAGTAATCAAGACAGTTGGTACTGGCACAAAAACAGAAATATAGATCAATGGAACAGGATAGAAAGCCCAGAGATAAACCCACGGACATATGGTCACCTATCTTTGATAAAGGAGGCAAGGATATACAATAGAGAAAAGACAGCCTCTTCAGTAAGTGGTGCTGGAAAAACTGGACAGCTACATGTAAAAGAATGAAATTAGAACACTCCTAACACCATACACAAAAATAAACTCAAAATGGATTAAAGACCTAAATGTAAGGCCAGACACTATCAAACTCTTAGAGGAAAACATAGAACACTCTATGACATAAATCACAGCAAGATCCTTTTTGACCCACCTCCTAGAGAAATGGAAATAAAAACAAAAATAAACAAATGGGACCTTTTGAAACTTAAAAGCTTTTGTACAGAAAAGGAAACCATAAACAAGACGAAAAGACAACCCTCAGAATGGGAGAAAATATTTTCAAATGAAGCAACTGACAAAGCATTAATCTCAAAATTACAAGCAGCTCATGCAGCTCAATATCAAAAAAACAAACAATCCAATCCAAAAATGGGCAGAAGACCTAAATAGACATTTCTCCAAAGAAGATATACAGACTGACAACAAACACATGAAAGGATGCTCAACATCAGTTATCATTAAAGAAATGCCAATCAAAACTACAATGAGGTATCACTTTACACTGGTCAGAATGGCCATCATCAAAAAATCTACAAACAATAAATGCTGGAGAGGGTGTGGAGAAAAGGGAACCCTCTTGCACTGTTGGTGGGAATGTAAATTGATACAGCCACTATGGAGAGCAGTACGGAGGTTCCTTAAAAAACTACAAATAGAACTACCATACAACCCAGCAATCCCACTACTGGGCATATACCCTGAGAAAACCATAATTCAAAAAGAGTCATGTACCAAAATGTTCATTGCAGCTCTATTTACAATAGTCAGGACATGGAAGCAATCTAAGTGTCCACTGACAGATGGATGGATAAAGAAGATGTGTCACATATATACAATGGAATATTACTCAGCCATAAAAAGAAACGAAATTGAGTTATTTGTAGTGAGGTGGATGGACCTAGAGTCTGTCATACAGAGTGAAGTAAGTCAGAAAGAGAAAAAAAAACACCATATGCTAACACACATATATGGAATCTAAAAAAAAAAAAAATGGTTCTGAAGAACCTAGGGCAAGGACAGGAATAAAGATGCAGACATCGAGAATGTACTTGAGGACAAGGGGAGGGGGAGGGTTAAGCTGGGACGAAGTGAGATAGTGACATGGACTTATATACACTACCAAATGTAAAATAGCTAGTGGGAAGCAGTTGCATAACACAGGGACATCAGCTTGGTCCTTTGTGACCACCTAGCAGGGTGGGATAGGGAGGGTGGGATGGAGACACAAGAGAGAGGGGATATGGGGATATATGTATATGTATAGCTGATTCACTTTGTTATAAAGCAGAAACTAACACACCATTGTAAAGTGGTTATACTCCAATAAAGATGTTTAAAAGGAAAAATAGACATATCCTGTTAGCTTTGTCTTCTACCAGTTTGGGGAGGGTGGCAAATCAGCCTTATACAAAACAAAGAAAGACAAATTCCTCCTTCAGATATTCACCCATAAGTCCCTCTAATTTCATGTCAACATGCACACATTTTTCTGAGCAAAGAATTTGGCCAAAACCAACCAAATGCTAATTTAACGTTCCTGTCAGATTTAACAAATTATGTGTAACTCGGTGCATATGCTCATCAAGTTTTTAGAGATGAAGAGCATATTTACCCTAGTCAATATTCATTTCTTTGCAAAAAGCTCTTTTTTCTTTTTTTCTTATGTATTGGTGCTTTGACACAAGCTCAAGCGAATCTGCCTATTTATTCTAAGAGGACCGTCTTCTTCAGGCCATCGGAAACTAGCAAAGATTCGCCATCTCCTTAGGATGTTTCCTTAATCATACCTGAACCTAGAGCAGCAATCCCGATTGGTTAGCTCTGCATTACAATCTATAACACCCAGAAAATACATATGGGTTGCATGAATTTGAAATCTCATCTGACATCTGAGTAATGTTAATCTTGTTTATATGACAACCTCATTATGGTACATAATTGCTAAGCAATCTCCTAGCAAATACTGGGTTAAAAACGCCTGGAAGATGCTTGTTCTCCTCATTATTAATTAGCATGTGTCCACTTCGCCAGATCCAGTGCCCAAACTTCATTTGTTATGTTCAGCCAAATGCATGAATAGCTTTGCAGTAATTATTTTCCAACATCATCTAATACCTCTCTGCACATCAATTAAAAATCCTCTTAACAAGGAACTGCATTTTGTTTGAGATCAAATGCCTGGTCCAAAGCTATATCAATCATGTAGAGCTAATTAGTGGCTCTGCTTTATATCATTTGTTTTACTTTATTATTTCATTGTACACTTCCTAATGAAACCAATTGAACAATTTTAAAATCTTTGTTCAATTAATTGAAGGCTTAAAGACCAGCTACCTAGTCAGACTTTCTTCCCTTTGAAAAGAAATACATGTAAGCGTTGGGGGGGGGACCCCAAGATGTGTTATAATACCTATTTACTTTCTGAAGTGCCCACTCTATAGATACAAGTTTTAAAAGGTTTATCACCATTTTTATACTGCTTGCAAATAATTCGTTGCTCGCCATATCTTTACAGCTTTTCTCTACGTGGCCAACCATTTCTGAAGGATGCGTTGAAACAACAAGAGATGTAGGGCATTTCATCTTGAAGACTGCACATAGAGGCTCTCTAAAGTACTGTGTATTTCTGTCAGCATTTTATAAACTGGTTGACCAGCTTTCTTCCTTAGTGTAAAAAAAAAATGCTGAGCTGTGAAGACTGTTGAGTAGCAACTCCTTTGGGGTCTGGATAGAGCAGTGGACTCCAATACAAATATGAATGGATTAAATGCATACTAACTACCCAAAGTGGGAAACTATAATGAGAGGAAGGACAAATTCCAGCTCTTTAGAATTTCTGCTTGTTCATCAGAACCAGGACTCAGCGCCGGCCGGGCAGGCAACAAGGCTGCCTCGTTTGCCCCAAGTGTACGGCATCCCAGACTGCGCCCTCTGTCACACCCACCCTCCCTTTTAGAATTCATTTTGATTTATGAAAACATCCCCAATTCACCAAATCCGTGAAGTGGTTTCCCCAGTCACAAAGCGTATCACAATTAATGCAAATTCAGGGGAGTTAATGTTGGTAAAAGTAGAACTAATTTTCTCCAGTGCTAGCTCCTCTAAAGGGCCCCTTCCTCACAAACGTAAATCAATTTTAACTAAACAAAACTGACAAATCAGCAGATGTCAGGGCCTTCAACAAATGGGCTGTGGTTCTTTCTTTGGTCTGTGCCAGACGGGGAAAAATTAAGACCAAATTTTCAGAACAGTTAGGCTGGATTAAAAAATGCTACAGAATTGCACCAGTCTATAAACTTACAGCATGTATTTACACATTTATTACTTTTAAAATAAACTGATGGGAGGAATTCTATCCCAGGATAATAAGGATGAGAGTCTTTTTAAAGCTTTTACAAGGTTTGAGAATCTTCTGGAATCACTGGGGGGTGGCGATTAAAAGACTTGGGAATCCCCTAATTTACTTGTTCCTCTGTTCTTTATAATGGTTAAGTTACTAACTTTTATTTGTCAGTAATAATTGAATTTTACACCGAAGTGAATTATCGTAACGCATGAACTGCTTGGCCGCAGTTTTAAATAGCCTTCTTTGCAAATTATCTCTCATGATTTATATTCATCCTATCGGGAAGGCAGAGAAAAATTGTATGAGGATGGATGATTTGGACTTAATGTGAATGGATAAAAGTATGAGATAGCTTCTCGTGGTTCTGCCAATGAATTGAACACTTCCTCCTGTCTCCAGTATTCATTTCAAAATCTGGGTAAGCAAGTTAGAGAGAAAGCGAGCGAGCGAGCGAGAGAGAGAGAGAGAGAGAGAGAGAGAGAACTTAAGGTCACATTACTTTCATTACTCAGAAAACCTTGGACTTCGAGGTTATAAGCACCTCTATAAAATACAATTTTGCAACTTACCCAGGGACTCATTTAGTTGTATGTTTCCCTTTTCCTGCCGATATGTTTCCTCCAAGAAGCCTTCCTGAACACTTGTCCTGTGAACTTTCTGCCTAATTTCTGCCCATCTCTTAATGCTTTTCTCATGTTCTGGCAACTCCCAATATCTCCCCTGATCATTCTAGCTCAGAGTTTCCCAAACTTCTGTGATAACAGAAATCATCTCGGAAAGAACCTTTCCCCAGGCCTCTTCTCTAGAGATTCTGAATTAATCAATCTGGATTGGGGCCCAGGAATCTGTATGTTTAACAAGCAACCTAGGCAATTTATAACATCAAGGAAGTTCTAAAAGCATACTGGGAGAGGGCATGGGCCATGTTCTCTGAATGCCTAAGCAATTATAGCATTTACCACACATTTCTGTCCACAATTTTTACTGCTGTATAATATTCTATAATTATTTCATTTATGTCTTCTCTGGGGAGTTATAAATATCTTGAATGTGGAGAATACTTTATTTTGAATACTTCTACTCCATCTGATCCTCCTAGAAAACCAAGAATACCTTGTAGGTTCTTAATAAGAAGTAATTGGATATACTGTAATTTAAATGAAAGTGTTGTCAACACTTCGAAATACTGCAAGAGACACAGCAGGGAAGACAAGTGGCCAGGAAGAGCTAGAGGAAAAGGAAGTGTTTTCTGCCTTCTGAAGGTAAGAAATTTTGTCATACTGTCCTCAAAAGACCAGTGACATTCACCCACTTTTTCTGATGAAGTAATATTTGCGGAAATATTAGAAAACATGGAAAACACAAAACTTCTTTTTTTAAAAAAGGGGGAGGTGGGAGAAATGGGTGAAGGTGGTCAAAATGTATAAACTTCCAGCTATAAAATAAACAAGTCGTGGGATGAAATGTTTAAAAAAAACAAGTTACCATGGCAACCACCAAGAAATGATTATTGTTAATATTTTGGTATTTATTTTTCTAATTGCAAATTTTCATTTGCTTAGTAGGAAAGTCCCATGTGGAGTTGGTGAATTTGACCTTTGCCTGTGATGGGTACAGTAAGGGGAGCTTATCTCATTTGTGTCTTTGGAGCTTACGATGTTGGGTCCCATAAGCCTGGTACTAAAGACAAGCCCTGGAAAACAAACAAACAAACAAACAAACAAAAACCCCAGCAAAGTAGATCGTCACTAAAACCAGAATGAATAAGAGAATATTCAAATCCAAAATAATTAGAGTCCTGCCACTTTAAAAGACAGCAATGGCCAACCAATAAAATGGTATGAAAGGCAGAAACATGGGAAATGTAGCATTAGTCATACATTAATCTGAGGATGCAAAAGAGGATTTAAAACCTAAAGGGAAAAAAAATTCAGAATGCAAATTTCAAAAGTACCTGAAATTAGAAGGCCTTGAAAAGTGTCTATAGTCATTAGTATCTTAATATAAATAGATGAAAGTAAAAATTCTAGTAATAGAGATACGGATGATAAATTGAACTTCGGGTCATTTATTTAGATGTTTGACACTGGGTAAATCCAGCCACATATTAAAGGAGCTCTTATTCTTCGTCCTGCCTTCTTAATATTACAGTTACACAGATTTTCCAAGAAGAACATTATTTCATCAATATTATGCTTACTTTCTATGCAAAGCTCACAATGTCTTCATGATTAATATGTACAGAGACAATGTTGACGTATTTGATTTGTGTCTGTGTTTATTTTTAAAATACATTTAGGCCTAGTTCAAATATGAGAAGTCTCTTCAAACTGGAGGGTTATGGAAAAAAAAGCATAGATTCATCTACTTAATAAAGTCTTCCTGAATGTTAGAGGATATTTTGAAACCTAAATCTGCTTATAAATAAAAGTTCCATCTTTGAGAAAGAATTGGAGATAAACAAAAAGAAAAATACAGCTAAATATTCTGTCTAGTATTTGTTCTGTTGAAAGATAATTGTCTTATTTTCTTCACCCTTCAAAATTCATTGAAAAATTTAAATATTTAAGGGAGTGTTTCCCAGAGTTCTTCTTTTCAGAATTTCAATGGCTATTTTTGCTCTGTGTCTTTCAAATAAACTTTATAACCAACATGTTTTGCCGAAGGAAAAAAAAGTATGGTACTTTTACTGATATTAGATTAAATTTATCTCTGTCGTATTGAATTTTTCTATTCATGAAAAAGGTGGGTCTAAAATGAAGTCTTCCTTTATATCTTCTTCTGGAATATTTGTATAATCTATTCTTTTAAAGGTTTGTTTTATAACATGTTTATAACATTTTTGCAGTTTTCCCATTGACTCTCAGTTTCTCCAGATTTATAATCATATCATTCACAAAAAGAGATAGTATTTACTTCTTGTACACCAGTTCTTTGGCCTTTAGAGCGTTTTTGTATTTTTATATGTCAACTAATACTTCTAATTCATTATTAGATAACAATGATTATAGTCGGCATCCTTTACTTGTTCCAAGATTTAGCAGACAAGACTTTGGTGTTTCTCTAATTATTAAGAAGCTAGCTTTACCTACCATCGTTCTTTAACCAAGTAGCCACCCATTCCTACATTACTGAGTATGTTTTACTGTGAATGGGTATTAAATTTTTCAAATATTTTTCATTTATCTGTGGAGAGATTATATGAATTTTATTTCTAGCACTATAAATATGATGAATTATAATAATCAATTTTTTAAAAATATTGAACTTTTTTGCAAACAATCTCATTTAGTCATGGTATATTATTGTTTTAATGTGCTCTGGATTCTGATTACTAATATTCCCTATATGTTTTCCACTGGTACTCATAAAAGAGATTGTTGTATTGTTTACATTTTGGGTTGTAATATTCCTGGGTATTCCTCCTTGAATCTCCTAAAGTTGTTGATGTATAAAAACTGTTAATGAGTCATTGGGTACATATTAATAACTGTTCTATCTTCACTGCAACTTTAGCTTTTATGTTAAAACTTATTTGTCACTTCTACTGTATTTTGATCTGATTTCAACCTTGTCAGGAAATACGATTGCAACTCCTGCTTTGATATAGTTTTGTCTATCTTTTTTTTTTTAATCTTTCTGAGTCTCTTGACTTTAGGTATGTTTTTGTAGGTAGCATAGGGTTAATTTTTTTTTTTTTTTGGTCAGTGTCTTTCAACTTATTTTATCTAAAGCATGTTTACAAATAAAGTCTTTAAGAAATGTTCATGGAAAGAATATTCCTTGGATTCTTTCTTGCATATTCATAACAGTTTGTCCATAGCCTTTATGTTTGGAAGTTCTTTCAGCTGGGTATAAAATCGCTGACTCCTTTTTTCCCTTTAGTCTCTAAATGAAAGTAACTTACTTCATTATCATCTACCATAAACCATCACAATCAAAAAGTCTAATGAAAATGTGATTTTTTTCCTTTATAAGTTACTTTTTAATTTATATTTGTTTTGTTCTGGTTGTTGGGATGGTGGTTCCTAGATGTCCAAATGATTTTTTTTTTCCTTTTTATTCAAGGTCCACTAACTAATTTTACTAGCATACATCTTGGTGTTGGCTGTTCTAAGTTGATGTTCTCAGAACTATGTCCCCTGAGGTGTCCCCTTTCAATATACAGTTTTGAGACTTCTTTCATTTCAGGAATATTTTCTCAAATTATAGTTTTTAGGATCTCTTCTGTCCTGTTGCTTTTTCTGCTATCCTCTCTCTCTCTTTTTTTTAAAATAATAACTTTGTATGAGAATCATGGTTGTATTTAATTTTAAAATAAATGCTAAAACCTGGTTTTTGAACACAGTGGTGGTGGTGATATGGGGTGAGGGAATCATGGGGTGAGAGGTTTATGCGGTGAAAGGAGAGGAAGGAAACATAATACTCATTTTGGTGCAAAGAAATAACACTACATTCAAAGCTGGCAAAAGAGTTTGAGTTCTGGCTCTGCCTTATCTTCTCTGAACCTTGATACCTCATGAGTAAAGTGAAAATATAGTTCTACTTATCTCATGGGGTGGTTGTGAGAATCAAGTAAGATATTGAATTTGAAAGAGCTTTAAGAGTATTAAAAAATGCAGAGGACCACACAACTCTAAGTACAAATAAGAAAGTGAAAAGCGGCCCCCACCACAGGAGTTGGCCTGAGGAGAAAATCATTTCCTGCAGGGGAGCAGAGGGAAACACACAATTGACTTCTGCTTCTGCTTTTCCTTTCAGCCGCTTGCTCGAAACCCTACCCTCTGCTTCTCCCACCTCAGAGAGCTCATGAAGAAAACCACAGGCTCGAATCTTTCGTAGCCTCAACAGACTGAGGACATCTGTTCAAAAAGGGTGATTATAAATGCAACCTCTAAAAAAAATAAAAATAAAATAAAAAATAAAATAAAAAAAAAATAAATGCAACCTCTGCCTCCAGTTTACTTACTAACTCTTTATCTCAGAAACTGAGCGTAAGAAGGTGCCCTGGAAAATCATCAAATATCCATCTTTTTTCCTTTGGGCAGAATTATGAAAAGATCTTTCTTCAATGGGTACTGAGCAAAATAAGTAGTGAACAAAACTATTCTATGATCCCATTTAGGCTTTATACAAACATGTATTCATACGGTGAGTATTAAATGAAATGATTTTGAAACAAATATTTTGCTCTCAACAAATTGTGACTCTTTATATCATGGTATGTAAAGGAGAAACCATTGCATTTTTCTAAAAAACCATATGAGAAAGTAATTCCACACCCTCCTTTATGAGTTTTACTTGTTATTTAGCCTTTCACTTTAGAGTGTTCTGATATTCTTCTATCATTGGAACATTAATATTCAGGGTTACTTCTTGTCAGTTTCCCTTAGAGATATCATCAGTGAAAAGTGGAGACTAGTTGATGGATGCTATTTTAGCATCTAAGCCCCAAGCATCTGATATCTGGTCCCTGCCAAATGCAACACTAAGAACTTGATGTTTCTATTCTATATCCTACAACATCCCTGATGCAATATGGGGACTGGGTCTCAATGAAGACTATAATTTTTATCATTATCAACAATAATTGTTATTATAAAGAAGGTATTTTAGGGGATAAAAAAGGGAAAGAACATTTCACTTAAGGCAACTAGAGAGGTTCATAGGAAAGATGATGATTGAAAGCAGATTTTAAAGCAAAATGATTTAAATGCAAAGTATATCCTGATTGAGAGTACACTATTTACACCAAAATGAATTTGCAAAACATTTTCAAACTATTAAAAAAATTTATCTGTAAATATACTAAGAACCACTGAATCGTACACTTCAAAAGGACGAATTTTGTGGTATTATATTGTGGTTGATTATATTTTGATAAAGCTATCACTTAACCGTAAAAAAAATTTAAGGTTAATTCTGTATGAAAATAAGAGAATAATCATTTGAGTAAGTAAAGAAACTTAGAAATCACCTTGGACAGCTGTTTTTTAAATTTAATTTAATTTAATTTAATTTATTTTCATCTGGGTCTTAGTTTCAGAAGGTTCAGTTCATTATACTTCTCAGTTGATAGCATACAATCATTGTACAAGGCATTTTTCTTGTTTTATTTATTTATTTACTTCCTTTTATCCCCTTTTTGTATTCCCATTCTCCAAACTCTCCTGTGATGGTCACCAGACATCCTCCCTGTCTTGGCATGACAAAGAATGTTTCAATGAGCATCCTCATACATGGGCCCTTATATGAGAATTTCTCTGGGATTAAGAGCCAGGAGTGGAGTTGATATCTGTATTTATAATTTGACTAAATACTACTAATTTGCTGCCCAAAATGGTTGGATCAGTCTACAGTCCATTAGAACTGCTTAAAGGTTCCCTGTATCCCACGAACCCTTGGCATCATCCATCTCTCTGTTTTTTTGTCCACTTTATGTTTTTGGGTTAGTTGTATTTTCCAGACTACCCATTATTCTATTTGGGTTGCTGCCTTATTCTTGTTGCTTTTCAGCAGCTCTCCATATAGTCTAACTATCTATTTCTTGTCTGATTTAGATATTGTAAATATATTCTCCCAACCTGTCATCAGTCTGTTGACTTTTCATAGTGTTGAAGAGATATCCTTAATATTGAGGTAAGCACCTTTATTTACAGGGCTTTTTGGGTTTCTGCTTTGTTTAAGAAAAACCTTTCCTCATTCATCCATTCATTCAACAAATTTTATTGAGTGCTCACTATGTGCCAGGTACTGTTTTAGTAGCTGGTGGTACATCAGTGGATAAACAAACAAAAAGCACTGCCTTTCTGCAACTTACATTCTAACTGGGAAAGACATGTCATAATCAATAGACATAATAAAGAGGTGAATTACATAGTATGTTAGGAGGAGTAGACCTAGGGAGAAAAACATGAAGCAGGGTAATGGAGATCAGGACTGTCAGGGTGCAGAACTGAATTTTTAAATGGGATAGTCTGGGCAAGTGTT
Organism: Aethalodelphis obliquidens; assembly: GCF_003676395.1. Classification (NCBI taxonomy): domain Eukaryota; kingdom Metazoa; phylum Chordata; class Mammalia; order Artiodactyla; family Delphinidae; genus Aethalodelphis; species Aethalodelphis obliquidens. Next base: position 11,786,348 of record NW_020837963.1, read on the forward strand.
ATTGATTTAAATATACAAATTTTCCTCTAAATGTTGTTTTAAACTTAGACTTCCTTACCAGCTGCACTGGTGGGCGAGATTCCTCTTGCGTCCCTTGGAGTAAGGTCCTAAGATCCAAAAGACACACTAAAGCGCTTTTGTTCATGCTTGGATGTCTAATTTGTTGACTAAAAAGGGGGATTAAAAGAAGGAACATCTTACGCCACCATGTTGCTGACGTCACTGAGCCTAAATTTAGACTTCCTGTGAGGCCTAAATCATGGTCTGTTTTTGTAAATGTTCCATGTGTACTCAGGAAAAAATGTGTTCTCTCAATTTCTTGAAGATATATACATATACATACACACATGCATATACGTGTCCCTAGATACCCACAGGTACCAAAATCCAGGGATGCTCTCAAGTCCCTCATATAAAATGGTGTAGTATATGCAGATAACCTCTGCATATCTTCACATATATGTTAAATCATCTTTAAATGAATATTGTAAATACAATGTAAATGCTATGTAAATAGTTGCCGGAGTGAGGCAAATTCAGGTTTTACTTTTAGAGCTTTCTGGAATTCTTTTCTTCCGTATATTTTTGATCTGTGGTTGGTTGAATCCATGGATGTGGCACCTGCGGATATGGAGTGCTGACTGTACATATCTATATCTATATCTAATCAAAACTTTATTCATTTCATAGTTTATTTCCCTATACCAATTTTCCTTTCTTGACCTTAGTTTCTGAGAGACATTCGATAGAGCCTCCAACTACATTATTTATCTATTTTCCCTTTCATTTTATAAATTAAAAGCCCAGGTAGGATTCACTGAGTTAAAACATTGATTCACTTTCATCTTCAAGCACTAGCTCAAATCGCAGAAAAATTTTTTATTACAGAAGTTTGTAGAAATGGACTAGCTATTGTGTTAATGAAAAGCAAAGTAATTTTAAAACATCATTCTAGTATTGAATATGCCCTCAGCGAATGACCTCAGCAGATATTGAAACTACAATTATATTTGTAGTCATTGGACTATATGGTCCTAAATTACCTCATACAGATTAAAGTGGATATGAGATGCAATACATTTTGTGGCATATATCTATTGTATAAATAGGATGAAATAGAAGAGTCTCAAAATCTGCCACTGTTAATTCAAATTGTAACAGGAAAAATTACTAAATTTAAATGATAATGTACTAAAGACCTCTGGATGGGTATATCACTAAAGAATACACTTATTGAAGTTATTGTCTCCATGCAATGAGTTTCAAATCTTATACCACTTGGGTACCAGATTTTCTCTTCCTCCTTGGAACCCTTCCTGACGGATCAGTCATTTTGCTCTTTCACTTTTCTGAGCTGCTATTGCCCTTACTTAGAATCAACACCACCTAAAATGATGCTTAGCTCTTTCCTCTTTGACTCCATTTAACAGAATATTTTTAAAGATCGGTAACAGATTTTTATTAAAATGAAACATTATATTATGTAATATGGATGAAAATAATAAACATGGTCCTCAAAACACTTAAATCATCATTGTTTGCTAGGAAATACTTTCTTGTTTGTAACCTTGAGGCACCTTGGTCCAACTACTGAAATTTACAAATGAAAAAAAAATGGAAAGCCAGGCTCATTGGTTATTTGCATGTATTTCTAACAACACTATCTCTCATTAACAGAATTATTTTGAACTGTCACTCTATGCAAAACACAATGCTAGACATTAATGAGTATGTGGATAGGAGAGGGTCAGGGAAGGCTGGTGCAAAGACAGCTGAGCTCAGAACCTGGTGATGGTGCAGAAAGATATGTCACCCAAAGAGTACAGGATGTAAAGAGCAAGGGAGAGGAGGCAGCCTGGTGCTGGGTGTGACCTGAGACTCAAAACAGTTACCTAAAGAGTAGTGAGAGAAAGGTAGCTTTTCAATCTCATTCCAGCTGCTCAGGCAACAATAGACAGACCTACCTGGATCTGGGCATTCCCAAGTGGCATGAACATCAAAGAACACAAGAACAGACCAAGTGTGTGGTCTTTCTGGAGAGGAGGGAGCATGCCTAAGGCTGCCTATACTACCTATGCTAAGTACCTAGCAGATTCATAGAAAATTGAAAACCCATGAACTGGTCTGTAAGTCTGTGATGAAGCCCAGGCATCTGCTGGTTTAAAAGCTCCCCAGGAAATTTTGATATAACCTGGTTGCAGGTTATGTGTTTCAGAAGTGCAGGAGCTTTGGAGTTAGACATGTGTGAGTTGAGTTGGGATCTGCCACTTATTAGTTGTGTGGCCTTTGGCAAGTTACTTAACTTTTCTAAGCTTTGGTTTCCTCATCTACACAATGGGACTAATTATACCCTCCTCAAACATTTGTTATGAGGATTAAATGAGATATTACATATAAAACACTTAACAGAGTGCCTGGCATGTAGTAAGAGTACAGTAAATAATTTCTATTGACAATATTTCCCATAGGATGGACCTGCCTGTTGCCACAGTTATGAAATTGAATGAGGTAAAGTGTCTCCAAGACATCCTTCTCCATTTCTGTTGCCCTCTGGCAAGGAGCTAGGCCAGCTGCTAAGGATATGGCAAGGAAGGGACCTGACTCATGGTCTAGCCTGGCTAGCACAGTTAGATCTGTTGGAAAATAAGATAAAAGGAATAATGGAAGAAGTAGCTTTTAGACCAGAGCAGTTCAATAGAACTTTCTGCAATGATGGAAGTGGTCTGTATCCCTGTGTCCATTACGGTAGCCACCAGCCATATGTGGCATGTGGCTAATGCAACCACAGAATTGAATCTTAATATGGTTTAAATTTAATTAATTTAGATTCACAATTAAATAGCCATATGTGTCCAGTGGCTACCATATTGGACACTGTGTTCTAGAGGAAGCTGTGTACATTGATGAGCTCCTCTGAGGGCTCCGTTCTAGAGAAGGTGGCTGAATGAAGAGTCATAACTGGGATGTTTCAATGGGACTACACATCACAAATAAAGGATGTAAGTTTACACTCTGTTGATTACCAAAGGAAATAATCCAGAATACCAAAATTGACATGGGCTCTTGAACTTGAGGCATAGTTAGTCTACCTGTATGGATCAATGCCTTCAGAAGATGGATTAGACCTAGATCAAAACCATCTTCTCTCTGGAACCTTAAACAATTCTCCCAGGCAGAGTTGGCTTCTCCCCCATCTGTGTCTCCACCACTACAGCTCTCCTATTGCACAGCACCAGAGTAAACAATTTCCTAACCTACCGTCATGTGAGCTCCTTGAGGACAGGACCTATGTCCTATTTGTTCTTGTGTCTCCAGAGACACAAATGATATAGATGATTAATCAATGTTTGTGAAAGGAAAAGGAGAAGATAAAGGAAAAAAGTAGCTATTAGTGGAAAGAGGAAGGAAGGAGGGAAGGAAGGTGTCCGAAGGGACATTGGTATTACTGTGGTATTAAAGACAGAACCTCCAGGTTCCCAGCTATGTTCATTCCTCTACACCACATTGGAACTTCCTGTTAAAGATTCTAAAAGGAAACACTCTTCAGACATGACCACAGTGTTCCTGTTTCAAGTTATGAAGCACTATTTGACCACAACATTTTCTTTTCCTTCAGTAGCTCAGAAATTCATTTCTAAGAGCAGAGGAAACATGTGGTTGGATGATCAGGAAGCTGTGTCTTACAGGGTAAATGTACCTGAAGACCAAAGAGATAAGGGAGGCGATCAGCCAGTGAACAATTGAAATGACATATCATTGAGATCAAAGCTAGATACATAAGTGAAAATTAAACGGTCCAAAATCTGGAGGACTCTGTGAGGCTAATGAACGCATCTAATGGTGGTAAAAGACTGAGTTGGGAGGACAGAGAGATATAATTAGAGGTTCCAAAGGTGGAACCATTCTGAGTATGGCCAGGAAAGTACGCTACTGCAACAGATATGGTGTAAAGGTCTTTGGATCTGACAATTTCAAGGGGAAAAATGAGGGGGCTTTAGATGGATTACTTGAACATACACTGAAGATGCTTATTATGATCGCTGGCAGAAAGCAAAATCGCAATCAGAAGATCGCAAGTCAGAAAGCAAAATCATGGTTTGGGGCATAGAGTGGCATGGACTCCACAGATGAGAGAGAAAATAAGCTATACACCAGAGGGTAGTCTGAAGGGGTGCTGCCATAAGTATCCAAATAGATGAAGACTTTCTGCAAGGGTGGAAGAACAATGAGGGCAGAGTGGCCATGGGGGTCAAGGAACACGCCCTAGTCCTCCCTTCCCCTCTCTTGCCCTGGGTCATGTGGAGCATAGAGAATGAACAACCTTTGCTCTTTTGAGCCCACAGGAGACTCTGTGGCCCCAGAGAAAGCCAATTACAGTTAAGGCAAGAAGTCTAGTGAGGATTCCTGGGAGACATCCACTTAGAGGAGGAGGAAACAGAAGAAAGCCCAAGTCAAGGCTGAAATTAAGAATGGGAGAGGTGGGTTCAGGGAACTGGGAGGAGAGAGTTTGGTGAAGTGGAGCTCCCGGGAGCAGGAGATGTGTTTGGACTGATGGGTTGATGATGGTCCCTGTGCAGCCTTGAATCCAAGTTGAGTTTGGACTTCTATTGTCAGCAACGGGCTGTCTTCCACTCAGTGGAGGCCTCTGAGTGGGTGAGTAGTGTGACAAAAGCTGATGTTTCCTTGAATATAGCCATCTATACATTTTGAAAAGTGTTTTAATTCTACCCACATATGAGTTTCTGCATAATCTCTGAAGGCTAGTCCACAGAAGCAAAGCATTGTGGCTTTACACTTTTCATAAAATGATTGATCTTTGAAATAAATACCTACACAATATCTATATATGTGAGCCCAGATAAAAATGAGTGAAGGATTATTGGCAAGGTACTTCTACTTTCATCTGTACAAATAACTGTGCTTTGACTACATGTATTAAAAAGACACTACTAACAATTTACCAAAAAAAAAAAAGCTGATGTTTCCAAGAAATCAATTTGGGGTGCTGTTCAAGATGAATGAAATAAAAAAGAAATTGGAACTGTCCCTCCTGGGGGCTGTAGAAACACCATTAGACTTCACACACCAGATTTTTAAAATAAGACCCTATGGAGCTATTACCTATAATATCTTCCATCTTGGTCTTATAAAGATGCCTACATCATTTTAAATACACTGGGTGTGGCTTCAATGGCCATTGATTCAGCTCTACTGAGTAGAATCAGTTGGTTTCAGGCATCTGAATGGTTCAGAGCAGAGCAGTGGATCATTCGGTGGTGTGGTCTGTCCAACCCAGACAGCTCAGCATCTGAGTTATGATGGATAGCCTGACATGTCTCCACAGTCATTGCCCAGAACACACCCTTCTCATGGACAAGTCAATGCACCACATGGCCAAGGCATCTGCCTTAAAAACCTAGAATAGAGAAAAGGAACACTGGCACAGGTCACTGTCAGGGTGAAACTTTTTTACCTTCAGCCTGTCACATTATTTTTCATTTCCATATGGGCCACTGACAGCTGTCAGTCAAGCAAGACTTAACCCTGCCCCTGGCAAGTCTCAAGGCATAAAAAAAAAAGAGACTAATACAAGCCTGTCTTAATTAGGTGATAATTAAACATTCTAGGCAGAAATTTCCAATCAATCTGACAGAACACACCCATTCAAAACAAGGTTTTACAGCAATATTCCAACCGACTGATAAGGTTTTTCTTGTCTGGGAATAATAAAAAAAAACTAAAACTTTAAAGTCCTAATCAAGTCTCTGGCAGATTTGAGGTGAGGATGAAGCAGGAAGATACCCAAAGGGAATCAGGAAACTGGGGCATCCCTGGGGAGTTGTGTTCCTCTTCCCCTGCAAGGGAAATTGGATTACAATGAGCATTGTGAACAGACTTAAAGGTGGAAAAGGGAAGCGCAGCTCAGAGAGAGTGAATTACCATAGAACCTTTGCTCCCCGTTTGCCTCCCTAAAGATGAGGAGAGGTACACAGGCTAATTACCCGTGTACCTGTGAGCCTCATCTCCTTCACAACCACTCGCTGGCGGTTACCATTCTCATCCCCACAGAGCATCGCCTGGGTCCAGACCCTGGGCAGCTCAGCTCAGCTCCCACCAAGACATCTAGAGAGAGCGCTTCTGTTTCTTAGAACACAAGTCAAGGTATAGGTGGTGCTTCTATTAAGAAGGTTTTAAATATTATTAAACTCAGAATTTCCTATCTAGCAAGTTCATGGCATGCAGAGTTAAATATAGAAAGAGTGTTTAGACAAAGCCTGTATTAGTTGAGTTCCCTGCTTAACTGATATAATTAAATATTGAATTGACCCAGAGTGCTAAATATTACTTTCTGGTGGGACCAGTGCCACCAAATATCTAAAAGTCTTTTGTTGTTTCCCTGCTGCAATGGATCAAATTAAGCTGCAGCTCCCCAGGCCTCATTTGACCTAAAATTATTCTGAGGCCGAAATGCTTTTCCAGGTTATATGTGATCTAAGACTCAATTGGACGATCGCTTGAAGTTCACGGGGCAGCCTGGATGGGGCTGGATGGTTACCGTGTGACACTTCTGAAAGAAATTCCCAAGTTCTATGTCTATTTTGTAGCTCTCACTAACACACACACACACACACACACACACACACACACACACACACACCCAGAGTGGGGCATTATCAGAAGTGTTGGTATTATTCCTTAGAAATCTTACCACATAGGAAACAGACATTTTCTCTTTTCCACTAATCTCTAGAATTAATAAGAGGCAAAATTATAAAGAGGAAAACTAAAGTCTTTGATGGACTAGGGGTTGAGGACATCCAGAAAGGAGACCCATTGGACTAAAAGTTGCCCACATGGTTCAGATAGGGCTGTTTCTGAAGAAAGATTTATAAAGATTTAACAATTTCCACTAACATTATGAAAGGTGGCCTAATTCCATTCCTCTCTCTGAATATTCAGTTTTTCACTTTCTTCTATTTTGTTTCCTCTGAGATAAGAGCCTAATGTCCAATTCTTTCATTTTTTTCATTCACAGACAAAAGCAACCACAACACTTTCAGTCAACTTCAAAAGCTTTTATGTTGCTGTGTTGAGTTGGTGTGTTTTTCACAGTTCATGCAATTGAAATCACATTGTGAAAGCTGAGAAAACTTGATCTGAATTTTTTAAGAGGTTCAGAGTGTCCCACCAGAAAACTCATCCATGGAGAACAGGAAGACGTGCCTTACAGCTTCTGTCTTCTAAGAAAAGAGTTTATTGCTGGTTGAAGGAAAGGCTCTGATTGCCAGGGTGTTTTCATTCTCCGAGGACACTGAGAGGTTTCCACTTCTGAATCTAGCATCTTGTGTCCCAAATAAAATGTTTCTACAGTGAGGACCATTTCCTTTAGTGGGTTGCCGTGCTGTCCCTTCCTCCCACCCCAATTAATTTGTGGTTCTGAAGTTCTCAGTGTTCTTGCATTTCCACAACCTCACCCAAGAACAATTGATATAACCATGTGAAGAGGTTTGGGGGTCAAAGGACACACACCTTAAGTATTTGCCAAAAAGTCTTCCAATGACCTCCAATCCCTGTCCCAAATAATTACTCATCTATAGGGGAAGTGGTGTACCTCACTGTAGCCTTGATATATAGACATATTTCAGGTTTTATATTTGTACTGGTCATTTGTCTGTAGCTCTTAGGTCCATCTTCCATCCTTCCCCTCTTTGGCTCTCTGGAGAGCTGGTCTCTGTAAGTTACATTTCCCAGGCTCCCTTGCTCATTGACTTCCATTAAGGTTATGTCAATGGCAGCACTGGTGGAAACTAGAGGGTGGAAGGAGGCAAGAAGTCCACTTCATGACACCTCAGGAGGTCCTCCAGCAGCTCCAGCAGCTTTTGTAAAGACCTAAATAAATGGAAATCTGAAGGTGCCAATATCTGGTGAATACGGTGGATGAATCAGAACTTCCCAGCCAAGCTGTAACAGTTTTTGCCTGGTCATCAAAGAGACATGCGGTCTTTCATTATCCTGATGGAAGGTTATGTGTTTTCTGTTGACTAATTCTGGTCACTTTTCATTGCGTGCTGCTTTCATTTGGTCTAACTGGGAGCAGTACTAGTTGGAATTAATCGTTTCATTTTCTGGAAGAAGCTCATAATAGAGGACTCCCTTCCAATCCCACCATATACACAATATCACCTTCTTTAGATGAAGACTAGCCTTTGGTGTTGGTTCATTTCACTTGCCCCATGATTTCTTCCAGTCTACATTGTTGTACAGTATCCACTTTTCATCTCCCATCACAATTTCTTTTATAAACGGAATGTTTTCATTAGAGAATCACATTCAGAAATACGGTCAAGAAGGGTTTTTTTTTGCTTAACTTATGTGGAACCCAAGCATCAAAGCGATTAACATAACCAAGTTGGTGCAAATGATTTTCAACGTTTGATTTGGATATTTTGGGTATGTCTGGTGTCTCCCGTGTGGTATAACATTGATTGTTCTCAATTAATGTCTCAGTTTGATTGCTATCAACTTCAACTGGTCTACCCGACCACGGAGCATTGTGAAGCAAGAAATCTCCAGCATGAAACTTTGCAAAAAACTTCTGACACATTCTATCAGTCACAGCACCTTCTCCATACACTGCACAAATCTTTTTTTGTGTTTCAGTTGTGTTTTTACCTTTCTAGAAATAATAAAGCATAATATGCCAAAAATGTTGCTTTTTTCTTCCATCTTCAATATTAAAATAGCTACACAAAAATTCACCAATTTTGATAAGTCATTTTTTAAATGCATGCTGATATGACAGCTGTCACACACAATCAAACAAAATTGTTTCGAATGAAGTTAAAGATAACTGAGTGCTACAAGAGCCAACTTATGGAAAAAAACAAACGAAACTTTTGGCCAACCCAATCCAATGTTTACAGAGTTATCCAAATTCAGCAGTGAACTGCAAGTGCGACTAGTATGTATCCAGAGAGCCTCTTTTCCTAGGAATAGAAAGATTTCTTTTTCTCTCTCTGCTAAAATTAATTTCATATCTGAAACATAGGAAGAAATAAAACTCATCCCCTTAATTTTTTCTTAAGACTTTATTTGTTTAGAGCAGTGCTAAGTTCACAGCAAAATTGAGAGGGAAGTACAGAGAGTTCCCATATATCCCATGACCCCAATATACACAGCCTCCCTATTAACAGCATCACTCACTAGAGGGTATATTTGGTACAACTGATGAACCTATGTTGTCAAATCGTAATCACCCAAAGTCCATAGTTTACCTTAGGGTTCACTTTTGGTGTTGTATTTTCTATGGGTTTAGCTAAGTGTATAATGACATATATCCATCATTATAGTATTTTTAAAATTTTATTTATTATTTATTTATTTATTTTTGGCTGCATTGGGTCTTCGTTGCTGCATGCGGGCTTTCTCTAGTTGCAGCGAGCAGGGGCTACTCTTCTTGCACTGCGGTGGCTTCTCTTGTTGTGGAGCATGGGCTCTAGGTGTGCAGGCTTCAGTATTTGTGGCTTGCAGGCTCTAGAGCGCAGGCTCACTAGTTGTGGCTCACAGGTTTAGTTGCTCCGCAGCATGTGGGATCTTCCTGGACCAGGACTAGAACCCGTGTCCCCTGCACTGGCAGGTGGGTTCTTCACCACTGCGCCACCAGGGAAGTTCCATCATTATAGTATTGTAAGAGTATTTTCATTGCCGTAAAAATCCTCAGAGCTCCCCCTATTCACTTGTCCCCACACCAATCCTTGACAACCACTGATCATTTTACTCGCTCCATAGTTTTGCCTTTTCCAGAATGTCATATAGTAGGAATCACACCTACTAGAAGCCTTTTCAGATTGGCTTCTTTCACTTAGTAATATGCATTTAAGTTTCCTCTATACATTTTCATGGCTTGATAGCTCCTTTCGTTTTAGCACTGAATAATATTCCATTGTCTGAATGTACTACAGTTTATTTATCCACTCACCTACTGAAGTACATCTTGGTTGCTTCCAAGTTTAGGCAATTATGAATAAAACTGCTATAAACATCCATGTCCAAATTTTTGTGTGGACATAAGTTTTCAACTCCTTTGGGTAAATACTAAGGAGGGAGATTGCTGGATCGTATGGTAAGAGTATGTTTAATTTTGTAAGAAACCACCAAACTGTGTTCCAAAGTGGCTGTACAAATTTGCATTCCCATTAGCAGTGAATGAGAGTTCCTGTTGCTCCGCATCTTTGCCAGTGTTTGGTGTTATCAGTGTTCCAGATTTGGTCCACTCTAATAGGAGTGTTGTAGTATCTCACTACTATTTTAACATGCATTTCCCTGATGACATATAAGGTGGAGCATCTTTTCATATGCTTATTTGCCATCTGTATTTATTGTCTTAATTTTAAAATTTTTAATTGGGTAAGATACACATAAAATTTATCATTAACCATTTTTAAGTGTACAATTCAATAGTGTTAAGTACATTCACATTGTTGTACAACACATGTCGAGAAGTCTTTTCATCTTGCAAAACTGAAACTCTGTACCCATTGAAAAACTACACATTTCCTTCTACCCATGATGCTAGCAATCACCATTCTACTTTCTGTTTCTGAATTTGACTATTCTAAATACCTCATATAAGTGGAATCATACAGTATTTTGTAACTAGCTTATTTCACTTAGCATAATAGACTCAAGTTTCATCCATGTTGTAGCATATGTCAGAATTTCTTTCCTTTTTTTTTTGCGGTACATGGGCCTCTCACTGTTGTGGCCTCTCCTGTTGTGGAGCACAGGATCCGGATGCACAGGCTCAGCAGCCATGGCTCACGGGCCTAGCTGCTCCGCAGCATGTGAGATCTTCCCAGACCAGGGCACGAACCCGTGTCCCTTGCATCGGCAGGCAGACTCTCAACCACTGCGCCACCAGGGAAGCCCAGAATTTCCTTCCTTTTAAAGGCTGAATAATATTCCATTGTGTGTAGAGACCACATTGTGTTTATCTATTTACTTGTCAATGGACATTTGTGCTGCCCCCAACTCTTGGCTATTGTGAATAATGCTGCTATGAACATAGGTATACAAATATCTCTTCAAGAACCTGCTTTTAATTCTTTGGGGGTATATACCCAGAAGTGGAATTGTTCTATCATATAGTAGTTCCATTTTTAATTTTTCTGAGGAAACTCCATATGTTTCCAACAGCAGCTACACCATTTTTCATTCCCACAAACAGTGGAGAAGGGATACAATTTATCCACATTCTTGTCTACACTGTTATTTTCTGTTTTTCATTCTTGAATGGTATCCATCCTAATGGGTGTCAGGGGATATCTCACTGTGGTTTTGATTTGCATTTCCCTAATGATTAATGGTGTTAAGCATCTTTTCATGTACTTATTGGCCATTTGTACATCTTTGTTGGAGAAGTGTCTATTCAAATCTTTTGCCCATTTTTTAATGGGTTGCTGCTGTTGTTACGTGTGTGTATGTGTTTTTGTTGTTATTTGTATGAGTTCTTTACGTACTCTGGATATTAACGCCTAATCAGATATATGATCTGCAAATGTTTTCTCCCACTTTGTAAGTTGTCCTTTCACTCTGTTGATAGCTTCCTTTGATGTATAGAAGTTTAAAAATTGTTATACAGTCCAATTGATTATTTTCCTTGTTGCCTGTGCTTTTGGTGTCATATCTAAGGAATCATTGCCGAATCCAATGTCATAACACTTTTCTCATATTTTTTCTTCTAAGTTTTATAGTTTTAGCTCTTAACATTTAGGTCTTTGACCCATTTTACATCCATTTTTGTACATGATGCAAGGTAAGGGACTGATTTCATTCTTTTGCATGTGGATATTTACTTTTGCCAGCACCATTTGTTGAAAAGACAGTTCTTTCCCCACTGAATCATTGTGGTATCCTTGTCAAAAATCATTTGAGCACATACGTGAGAGTATATTTGTGGGTTCTCAGTTTTATTCCATTGATATCTATGTCTGTCTTTATGCCACTACCATACTGTTTTGATTACTCTAGCTTTGAATTAAGTTTTGAAATGAGGAAATGTGAGAAATACAGCTTTGTCCTTCTTTTTAGATTGTTTTGACTATTCAGGGTCCCTTCAGATTCCATATGAAATTTAAGATGGATTTTTTTCTATTTCTCCAAAAAAAAAAAAAAGCCATTGGATCTTCCTTAGTTTTAGCAATTTTTAAACACTGAGTAAAGTCCAGCCTTAATCCACCACTTTCAGAAGCCTTCTATGACCTTCCAACCTCCTGAAAATGATATTTTATTAGGATATTTCACTCTAGCTGTCACACAAGCAAATCAATGGCTTAATATAAAGGTTTATCTCTGGTTCACATCATAGGATGTGGTGGATTGAGTGACTTCACAGGGCACCAGTCCTCCAAGTGGTGACTCAGGGATCCAGGCTGCTTGCATATCATAGCTATGCCATGGTCTCTAAGTTTGCCCCAGCAGAGGAAGAGCAAGATGGAAGGGTCATACTGGCCTCCACCCTGAAGAGCCACACAAAACTGCATTCACATTCCACGGAATGGAGCTAGCACTACTGGCTTGGTCCTGTTAACTTTGAGGGGGCTGAAAAATGTGTAGGAGTGTTTCATTTGTTAAACACTGTCTCTGATACAAGCACAGACTGTGGTACCTTTAATTGGATACTTTGTATGCTTTTGAAAGACATCTCTTGTATTATTGGCTTCTCCTCCTATTTCATTTTGTGTCTGTCATGGCTCCCAGTTCTACTGTAAGTACTTTGAGAATAGAAACAATATGTCACACATCTTTGTGTCTCCCTATCTCCAGCAAAATGTCTTTCCTATAATTGGTTCATTCAACTTTCAGTCAATAAATAATTATTGAGCTCCCATTATGGGCACTGTTTTAAACACCAGAATACACAAAATTCTCCATACTGAATTTATACAATAAAACTGACACTAGTCCCATAAATAAACATAAAGTTGCAATCATGCTGAATATTAGGTAGTAAGAATACATTGTGTTTAAAAAAATATTCTTGTAACTAAATTTAAAAACGATGTTGAGTAAACTGAAAAAAATCATCATGTGGATTGTGGGAACTTTTGCCCCATGGAGATCCCAGGAGGAAGTGGGTGAAGGCAAATGCAGTGGTGTGGGGCAATTAGCAGGTGCTCCTGAACCCCCTGGAGGAACGAAGTTTTCAGATAACATTGCCCAGTCTCCTGTACTCTGCCTGGTGTGATAGGCAACATGTCAGGAGTGATAAAGAAAAAAGGCAGTGTAACTACAAACAGAAGAAACACACCTTTGTTACATTTCCATCCTGTCAGCAGTTTTCTTTCATACTCTAATGGGATCATATGAATAATTTTGTTTTCTCTAATAGGAACCACAAAAATATATAATCTCACCAGGTTGTTTCTATACCATTCTATGAAAAGATGAATACTAACATGATGAAAAGAAAAGATAAGCAATAGAAATACAAATAAAATAGAATATTTGTGGACATGATTATTTTAGATATTCATGTGGCATCTTTGATAAGAATGTTGTTTCTGCCCGCTCCTCTGTACTTGATGAACTATGGGTAGTTATCCGAACATAGCAGGCACTTTTGTCTTCCTGTGTTTTTATATGGGGAAAGGAATGTGTCTCCTTAGCTTACATATGTTGCTTTATTTATTTATTTAGCTCAATAGTGCTTATAAGCTTTCAGTCTGCTCCCCTGGCATAATCCAAATGACTTGGACAATTTGTCATTGTTGGCTTTTGAGATGAGAACACGAAGGCACCCTGCAACCCTAAAAGCTATCAGTTCAAATCCTAGAGATCTTCATTTAAAATTATTTCAGCAAAGCCTCCTCCTTTTCTTGCAGAATTGTCTGGGGAATTTTATTTGGCTTTTGCCTGAGTTATTAGACAAGTTACTAATGGGCTGGGTTGAAATCCAAAACTGGATCAACCATAATTCACATACTACAGTGAATGCATATAATAAGCATTTAATAAACACTGGTTGAAATTAAGTCAGTTGAATTGAACTGAACTGAACTGAAAAATGAAAGACTTGTGTGGTTCAGCAAATTAGAACATTCTGTTAAAAATGGACAATCCAATTGCTTGCCCTACAGCGACATGGTCTGCCTCTATACAGAGTGTAGCTGTATAAGCAACCACATGCTTAGCTAGTCATGTATTCAAGCACTAAAGGCAGGTTATTTCTGTTGCATAATGTCATTGTGAGTTTCCTGTCTTTGTAACTCAAAAAATATGGGCCTTCACAAGCCAAGGAGGAAGGAATGAATTATTCAACAATGGTGTTGGGAAAATTGGCTCATTATCTGCAAGAACAAAAAAATGTTCAAATAAGGTTTTCACCTCAGACCACACAACAAAATAAATTCCAGCTGATGTTAATTAATGAAACGTAAAAAGTAAAATCATCAAAAATTGGAGGAGCGTCCGTGGATCAGGATTGATAGAAGGGAGGGGATGGGAAACAAAAGCACCTCTGTTTTTATATTATATTTCTCCATTGTCTTTTTAAAAACAGTAAGCAACAAGTTCATCCATAATTTTCAATATGAGGAGAAAATGTAGGTGAATATTTTATTGATCTTGGAGTGATGACTTTCAAAACTTAAAAGCAATGGAAGAAACACCAAAAGAAAAATCAATAAATTTGGCACAAATTCTGTATGTGAATAAAAGCATCAAAACGTAAAAGATACATGACAAATTGGGGAAACATTTGCAACAAATATTAACCAAATGTTGACATCATAAATGTATAAAGAACAATTACAACATAATAAGAAAAACACACACCCTAAATCAGAAAAAGATAAAATTGATGTTGCACAGAATATATTTTTTTAAAAGTTCAATGAAGTAATAAATAAATGTACAACAATTGTTGTACTAGGATGTTCATCATAGCTTTTATTATGGTATAAAAAAATAAGGACTGATCTCAATGTGTAATAAAAGAACATTAAGTGGACTCTTGTTTAAAGAATATGTAAAATGGTATGGGGATATTCTAATTATTTAATATATTCTAATATTCTAATTATATTCAAAAAAGACTTCAAAACGAAATACAGAATATTTACTTCTGTGAAACATATATGTGTGTGTTTTTATGTGCACATGCATGCAAGAAAATGCTTAGAAGGAAATATATCAAAATATTAGCAGTTCTTTTTTCTTGGTAGTGAGATTATTGTCATTTTAACTTTTTTTATATTGTAATTACTGTTTTTTATAAAACGCATGCATTATTTCATAATTAGAAAAAACAAAAGAAACATTTAACTTAAGCTCAGTCTTTTTTCCTTTCAAAAAATTCCACATATTAAGCTTAACATCTTTAACCAGAAAAACTACTGTGGAAACTTTGAATGAAAGACATTGAACATTATTTCTGTGCATCTAACTTTCATGGATTTCTGGTTTAACATAGAGCATAAAGACAGTGAATTAATTTAATTTTAACCTGACCCATTTACTATCTATGCCCACACTCACTCTTTTTTCACTGTCATCTCCTTTCCTACTGGTCTGCTTATTTTTTGCCAAAGTGCTAGCTAATATGGGCCACCTTGGGAGTGTAAATTGCACTTTTTGAAATAGATCATGTCTTTTTTTACATACCTTGGAAGTATTTAAATGAAATAAGTGGTACAAATAGCTGAAAGGTAAGCCCTTAGGGATAAGTTCTGTTAAATTTTTCCTCATCAGGAAAGTGGAGTTAGGCCCACATTATAAATGTTTTTTCATCACTTGGACAAGTCCTGTTAATGGCATGCTTTCTGCTCCAGGTGTAAAGCATCCAGCTCGTCCCTAAATAAACACAAGTCACCCTCATGCTTTAGCCACTTAATATCTTTCTTCAATAGTTTCACTTCTGTCTTCCTGGACCCCCTGTACAATTATTGGCTTCCAGTGTGTTTTGTTTTTTGGGGGGGATTTGGGGGGGTTGTTTTTTTTCTTAAGTAGAACAGAAATATGGCTGTGAAGGGTGGATAAAAAGCAGACTTGAAAACAAAATTGGCAGAAGACACTTTCCAGTCCTATGTGCCATATTGGTTTTTAAAAACGGCAGTCGGGCTTCGCTGGTGGCGCAGTGGTTGAGAGTCCGCCTGCCGATGCGGGGGACACGGGTTCGTGTCCTGGTCTGGGAAGATCCCACATGCCGCGGAGCGGCTGGGTCCGTGAGCCATGGCCGCTGACCCTGCGCGTCCGGAGCCTGTGCTCCGCGATGGGAGAGGCCACGGCAGTGAGAGGCCCGCGTACCGCAAAAAAATAAAAAATAAAAAAATAAAAAAGACAGTCATCCATCTAACACGGGTGGAGTCCATCTCTGAATAAATGTATTTCCTTGGCAATACCCAGAATTTGATTATTACTGAATGATCGTTTGCAATAAGCATTGCCCTTTCCAGATAGCCTCCTTAAAAATATAAATACTCCTAAAAATGGACTAAAATTTGGACTAAATACTCCTGAAGTTGGACTAAACTTTCAACTAAGTATGCCTGAAAATGCACTAAATATTCCTGAAAATGAACTATAACTTTCAAAATAAATTCCCCTTCTACTCACACAAGAGATGGGTTTTCTTTAAGATTTCATTTGTTATTAGCAAAACTTTGTGGGCCCAGAGTGAAAGGTTCCGCAAAAGGAGGATGGGAGAAACAAAAACAAAAACAAAACAAACCTTGTAAACTTTATAATACGTACTGGGTAAGCCCCATACACGTCCTAGCAATGTGCTCAGTACACTCACTCGCACCTAAGTGAGTGCTGTCGGAAGGTGGTAAGGGGAGAGCCAATTCAGGGGGGCAGCTGCAAGAGGCCAGGGGTAACCCTTGCTGCCCACTGCTTCTGTACCATTAATGTCCAGGGATATACCGTGGGGGATGGGCATCTATAGAGCAGTCAGATATAAGCCTCTGGATCAGCCTCTTTATCAGAACAGGAAAGGTAGGACAATGAGACCACTAATGAAAAACTCACATTTTGTCAACCCTGGCCCTGCCTCAGCTAAAACAATAAAATGTGAATTGCAGAACATCCTCAACAACAGGAAACAACACCAGTAATGAGGGTGTTTTTGGTCAACAGTGGCAGTTTTCCCCACGGAGGTCTTGATGAATGCCCTCAGCAAATCGAGAGAAAGGGATGAGGCTTCCACATCGGGAGTGCTGACCACACACTCACGTAATGATGGTCATCCATCTCTGACATCCCTGCCCAAGCCATGCGCTTGAGGCAGAGCCATACACCTTGTCCTAGGACAGGTGATGAAACCTGATGACAGTCTCTTCCTGCTCCCCTTCCAGCCGCATCACAATGGCTGCTAATAAAGATGCATAGCTTGTATGCTGTCCATCTGTGTCCCAACAGCAAATATGGAATTGTGTTTTCCTCTTTGGGCGGCTCCCAGCCTAGAAAAATGTCCTAGGAAAAGACAAGCCAACCTTCAGCTGACCTCTAACTGCTTTCACTAGGCTAGACTTCAATACTTCTAACAGTGCTTCCAGATCTTTTGCTTCCATGAAACATATTTGTTTATTTTAAAAGCACAAAAGAACTGTAGTCGTCTTGCTAGCAATCCAATAGAATCAAGCCTTGCTCACAGAAAGCACTTGGAGTCCAGTGTGTGGGATTTTACTCTGGGTTGTTTATTTTCTGTTTGATCCAAGAGATTCCAGAGGGTGGGTCAAAGTTTTTAAAGCAGGGTTTGAAAAGGACTTGGAGAAGTTTTGCTTTGGAAGCCCAGGAAAAAATTTGAGATTATGATCTACTTTACAATATTATTATTTTGAGCATCATGAGGATTTAGTGGTGTCTGAATGTAATCATTCTCTCAGGCTTTTATGTCCTGACAATTTGGCATTAATGTTTTGGGGGACTTTTAAGCTAAACAACAATACTAACACCTAATATTGCCAAAGCAAATAGCACAGATATATTGGCCTTCTCTTCCTTCTGCTCAGAAGCAGATGAATCAAATCAACTGAATTTCTACCAAGCACCTTGAACAGCAGAACGTAGAAGATACAGTTAACTCGGAAATCTCTCCCCTTTCCCCAGTCATGGAAATGGCATTTATGGGAATAATCTTTATGGGAATAATTTATAAGGCAAAAGAATCCACTCACATGTGGCACTGGAAGGGGATCCAGACCCAGGGCTAGCTGGGCTGTGACAACAAGGCCACTGTGCAGACAATGACAGTAAATAAGTACCTAAATATGGGGGGATGGGGGCAGGCAGCTCCAGGACCTGCAAGTAGTCAAGGAGCAGGGGTAGCAAAGGATGCTACTTGGAACACAGTCCACACACAAATTAAAAAGATGTCTCCATATATATAAATACATTGGCAGGTGTCCCATATAGAAACAGAGGGTAGCCAAAAGTGTAACTTTTTCGGCTTTTCCCATAGTGGGAAAACTATTTCGAGCTCTCCAAAGCCACCAAAGTCATAAAATCTGCTTCAGACAAATAGGGTAAACACATCCTCTGCAGGCAAAGATGGTATATATGCTGTTCTCACTTTTCCTCATAGTTATACATTCACAAAAATGTCAGAGTTAAAGAGACCATAGATACAGCCTGGCTGGCTTAATGGTGGCACAAACCAAGATCTGATGGTTTCTCAAGGCCCTTTAAATGATTCTCATTAGATTTAAACACAAGCCCTTATAATCTGATTCATTAGAGCAAGCCTCCTTTATTTAAGAAATGTTTTATAATCTTTAAAGATTTTCCTATTTGGGGCAAGACTTTTTGGCCCATTCATAATACTTATACATACTTGTAAGTGTATGGTGTTAAAGAATATATATGTGTGTGTGTGTATGTATCACACAGACACACTCATATAAGTTTACGAGCCTCTATCCTCTACAGAAAGAGTTCATAAGAAGAGTTTGTAAACTTCGGCCATGTCTCCTGCCCTGCCCTTTTCATTCCTGCTTCTTCAAACCCACATCTCTCTAGGTACTAGAAAAGAATAATAAAGTTGCTTATGATGAGACACCTATGAGATTTATGCTGAGTTTTTTGTTGTTGAATTACATTTTGGTAAGACAGAGGCATTGTCCATGCTACACGATACAGTTAGTTAATCCCCGTGCCTCAGTTTTCTTGTCTATAAAGGAAGGATAATAATGGTACCTAACCTACCTCATGGGTTTGTCATGAGTATCAAAAGTGATAATACATGTAAAGGACCTGGAGTAGTGTTTGACACATACTTAACACTTGAAATATTGTACTATATTAGTGTACAATGCCATAAATTACAAGACGAGTTACCACTGAATTGGGTTAGAATTCAAATCAAATCAATAAATATGCATTATCTACTCTTTGGAATCACTATTGCAGAAAATACATATTCATCAATGGACACTCAGTTTGTACACCATTAAATGTTTATTGGTTATCTGAGTGGACCATGGGAAATCAGGGTTAGGGTATTATTCTGCTTTCACTATCTGGTACTAGGAACATTTAGACAGGAAGAATTCATTCATTGAAATTGGGACCTGTCCAGAATACGAGGTTAAAGAAATCTATTAATAAATGTGACTTCAATAATTAAAGATATACACATAGGCATCATGCATGCTCAAGTGACATTTTGTTAATAGTCTGTCCTGGCAGTTTGGGGTGTTCTTTTAAGCGTTTTAGCAGCAACAAGCTGCTTCCTAGTCAGACATCTTAAAATAACTATGTCATTACATAAACATTCTACATCCACCTTATGCCAACCCGTGTTCTGTTTCTTTTGGAAGGGAATGAAATAAGATGAATAGACATGACCCAGAAGCCTGTGTTATAGAATGCTAACGTTTTTTAAGAGGGTGGATATTCCTAAATTGGTGAAAGAGGACCAGTGTTAAAGGTATGACTGACCTTTGCAAGATTATTTTACTGCAAAGATTCTTTGGTTTTACAAGCTGACATGCCAGAGTCAACATAAATAAGGGGCTAGGGGAATATTGCCACAGAGGAAGGAGCATAAACATATGTAGCTATCTCAGCATGACCAACTGGGCCCTGGGGAGGGGGCCTGGGCACTCTGAAATAAATAAATAGCAAATATGACCTGGCCAACAATTTTATTGTTTTCAGAATTAAACTGCATTAGAAAAAAATCAGATATAGTGACCACCCTTACATAGGCAGACACAGGTTCTAGGCAACTAAGTTCAGCCTCCAAGCAAAGCTCTTGCATTAGTGGAACTCAGGTAGTAGTGAGTCAGTTCAGACTGATATTTGGATCCAAGTCAAATAGATCCCAGAAGGAGAAATCAGATTTTTCAGTGAATAAGAGGAGGCCCAGCAAGTGGGGAGTTGACATTGAGAGAGACAGGGAAAGGGGAAAATATCTAAGGATGGTTTAGGCAGTTAGCGTGGAAGAAGCTGAGGAGCATCTAATTTGTAGTCAACTAGATGCATTAGACAAGAAGGTCCGAGGCCAATGACTGAATCTGATATCTCGGTTGTATTCAGCTACAAAGAGCAAGTCAAGGGACCAGGGATCAAAACTGGAAGCAACAGACAGTCTAACTGGGTCTGAGCCACTAGGGTAATCCCTCCAGAAATTAGGGCTTTATTGCTAGAAGAAAACTTGCTTGATATTTTTACTAACAAGTCCTCAAAGATGGCACCCTAATTGAATTTGGATTGGCCTTGTGACTCACTTTGACCAATAGGATTTGATGGATGTGACACTGTGTATCTTTGGAGTAGGGCCTTAAGAGACTTGCAGCTTTCACTTTTACCTGTTAGGTTGCTCTCTTGAAACTCAGTGGACATGCTGTGAGAAGCCCAAATTGCCTAGAGGGACCACATGGAGGAGAACAGAGTCCCTCTGATCAACAGCCCCAGCTGAGTTCCCAGCAAAGCCAGCACCAGCCATGGAAAGAAGTTATCTTGGATGTTCAGCCAAGTCAAGTCCCCAGGATGCAGCCCCCATCACATTACATGGAGCAGAAGAACCACACAGCTGAGCCCCGTCAACTCACAAAATCATGAGAGATAGTGAAATGAGTATTGTCGTAAGCCACTCAGTTTGGGGACATTTGTTACATAGCAACAGAAAAGTGAGTCTGTGAAGGTTTCAGGGAACATAAAAGCAATAAAAACTAAGCAACAATTATATCAGAGGCATTTGAAATGATGAACTTGAATTTTTTAAAAAAAAACTTAAATTTCATTTAACATACCCTCTTTAGGAAGACAGGGCTTTGTGTAATATATGAAAGAAAGGCTTCTATCAAAAAAATACTTAAACAGTGTTTTATGATTGAAGAGCAAACTTAATTTATCTAAATAGTTTACTTGTTGTGCTACTATGATGCAATTGAAAGTAGGATGTGGTGAAATAGAGAGGTTGAAAGAAAATGTCAGATTTTACAGTTAGTTTCACACACAAAATCGGCACCAACAAATGAACGTGAGTATCATGTCTTCTCGACATTGCTGTTCCTTAATTTGCTGCTATAGCTAGACATATGACTCCCTGCATTGAAATTCACAACCTTAAACTAACACACCATTGTAAAGCAATTATACCCCAATAAAGATGTTAAAAAAAAAAAAAGAAATTCACAACCTTAAGAAAGGCCTCTGCTTACCATAGTTATATGCCATTACCTCTGTGTCTATTCCAGAGGCCGCCAACTTACAAAGCATCACATCAAGCGTAAGTGCCAGAGGATAGGAGAAGATCAGAAGAACAGGTCAGATTTGGGAACAAGTTAGAAAGGAAGCCCAGGTTCTAAATCAGCACCCTGCTGGTTAATGTCACAGCCTTTGCCAAAACATCAAAGTGAGTCACAATGGGCCACAGTGAGTCAAGGTGGGACAGGGTGAGAAAAGGTTTCAGGAAATCAGGAAGTCAAGATAGAGGTGAGCATTTCCCTGATTATCTAAGGTCAATAACTATCCAAGGGCCTGGAAACTTTGATATCAAATAAGGAAAAACGTAACTATCAGGTCTCAGAGTCCAAGCTTGCTAAGGTCTAGAATCTAGAAATCATGGAGATCAAAACAATTACCCCAGCAATTGGAACTCAGAAGTAACCTCAAGGTTCTTTCATACTCTTTCTGAGAATAGCAAATGGTGACCGGAAGAGAACAGAACCATGCCTCCTAGGTACTTATAGAACTGAATTCTTTTCTCTTATAATTAAAATAATCAGGCTGATTCTAAAATGGAGGTTGAAGTCCTATTACTTTTTATTCTCTATGACTTTTAAAGTATGAAAAAATACTGCTGGAATAATTCCATTACATCTGTTCCCATCACTTGGCATTCGCTGCCCATGCAGAGCATGCCTTTGTTGGCGCAAAGCACATAACTTTGGAGGGGGAGGGTTCCTCCCTTTGCAGAATGATCATGACTGACGTAGACCTATACAACTACACTGTTGTCTTTGATTGTCTTCACTATAGTGTGACTTCAGGAAGTAGGACAATCTCCTGAAGTCACGAATTAAAACCCCCATTCCTTCATCATCTGTTTCTCAAAGGAACAACTAGATGAAAATGAACAGCCACTTGGAGGGCAACATTTCTGAAGAATCATGACCAAAAAGACACTTTGTCTGAACCAAATACAGACCATGTTTGGAATGGAAGATTTCTCACTGCAGATCCAAATCTTAAGTGACAGCTTCAAAGTCCTCTCAGATGGTATTGGCTTGAAGTCCCCTAGGAAGGGCTGGGAACCCAAGTGGACACACTGGTAATTCATTTCATAAGGGAATTATGACTTAACCAAATGATGAATCAGGAATATTTCTGCAGAATGTGGTGGCAAAAATCTGTCCCTCTCCTTCAGAAAGCTTAGCAAATGAAACTCAGTTCAGTGGCCAGAATATCTTAAAATCTCTTAAATTTGTACTAATGAGAAGAGTAACCAATTTGTAAATGATGGGGTTTTTAAACAAATTAAGCTTACAAATTTCAAATGCATACAGTAACTCTAGGAATGACAAGTGAAATGCATTAGGGACCTGCTTTAATGAATAGAGGGATTAATTTTAATTAGTATATTAGTTGTTTGCTTATAAATGGCAATAACACTCTAACTCATAAATTCCAAATTAACATAATCCAAACACATTTTTATTGTAAAGAATTCTCTAGTATCTAACTCAACAAACTTTTATGGAGAATCAACTCTCTACTAGTCTCCATGGTATATACTACACTTGCAAAGATTAATCAGATATAGTCTCTGCCTCAGGAGTTGACAGTATAGTGAGGAAGGATGTAGTTAATTATTATATCATGTGATAAATGCTATGCTTTTGTGGTAAATAGTATGCTTTCAGAGGATGGAGGGATGAGTTTAAATCTACATGGAGAATGCATAAATATTCCATAGGAGAAATAATATCAGACTTGGGCCTTAAAGACTAAATAAGAGCTCACCAAATGGAGAAGGGTCAGAAATGTACCATAGTGGAGAATAAGCATGAACAAAGGGATGATGTTGTGAGGAAGTGAGGCATCTTTGGGAAATGACTGCAGCAAAGGGAGCCTGGGAGGGAGGCAGGATATGAGGCTGGAAAGAAGTGTGACGCAGACCACAAATGCCTTTAAATCTCTTTGGAGTTGGGACTTTATCTTATAGACACTGAGGAGCTAGAAAGAGTTAGAAGACAGAGAGCAATCGGAACAGATTCCTATGCATGGAAATGATAACTCAATCAGAGGTCCCCTCTGCTTCAGAGAGAATTAGGATTTTTGTAGTAAGAAAGCAACATGAAAGAGTCCATTTCAGCTTTCAACTTCTAAAATATCAGTGAAAGTCACTGCTCTTAATTTTCAAGAACCAAGATTTTGAGAGGAGAAAAAGTTTTTGCATATCAAAAGGCAAAGCCTGGATAGAGCTGGCAGAATGTGTGAGAACACAGTAAAGAATTACTAATTACTGCTAGTCCCTGAATCACTATCCCCACCGCCCACATGGCTTAAGACCAATAACTCACTAGTCCCATACAACATTCTTTCATCAATCTAGAGTCTCTCTGAAATGATGATAAAATAACAAGGATGAGATGATTGGGTCCAATCTAGAAGTGTTAATACACCCATAGGGCAACTCAAAAGTTTATCCATAAACAAACTGAGAAGAGAATAGAAAAGAAGTAGAAGAGGCTTCCCTGGTGGTGCAGTGGTTAGGAATCTGCTGCCAATACAGGGGACATGGATTTGAGCCCTGGTCCGGGAAGATCCCACATGCCTCGGAGCAGTTAGGACTGTGCGCCACAACTACTGAGCCCTCAAGCCACAACTACTGAAGCCCGTGCGACTGGAGCCCCTGCTCCACAACAAGAGAAGCCACTGCAATGAGAAGCCCGTGCACCACAACAAAGAGTAGCCCCTGCTCACCACAACTAGAGAAAGCTTATGTGCAGCAACAAAGATCCAACGCAGCCAAAATTAAATAAATAAAATAAATAAATTTATTAAAAAAAAAAAAGAAGTAGAAGAAAGAACACTGTGTTGCCCAGATAGGCATTCTACAAAATTTCTGGGCGGTGAGGAGACCAATGGGGCTCCCTGAACCTAAAGGACCACTTGGAGAAGTGGGACTCAACCTGGAGAGAGAACCCAGCCTCTGAGTGAGCACCTCCAGTGGCCAGAGCCAGGGAACTTGGAGGGAGCTAATCCTGCCTCCTCTGATTGTCCCCAGTTGAGTGAGCATCACCAGTGTTGCTTCCCCAGGGGGGCTGCTCGAGCTGTCCCTCAAGGACATCTCGTGCATAATTGCCTGCACTTGGACAGCGTGGAACATGCCGAGGCCTCCAGACGGCCCCATTCAGCCAAATTCCCCTATGTGGAACAGCCCCCATCTTCAAAAGTCTAGGACACTTGTAAGCCTCAAGGAAGTGAGACCTTGACCCCATAGAGGAGAGTACCTTCACACCTCAACTTAGAGGAGAGGGCAGGGAGTTGGAGGCTGAATGAGACCAGCTTGAGATTTCATCTCAGGTGCAACACTGGAGAAACCCACTTCGGCATAAAAGCACATGAATAGATTTCAAGATATATCCACCCATATCCCTGTCCTCAGTACATTTTTGTAACCCCACAAAGAATTTTTTTTTTTTTTTTTTTGGTGGTACGCGGGCCTCTCACTGCTGTGGCCTTTCCCCTCACTGTTGTGGCCTCTCCCATTGCAGAACACAGGCTCCGGACATGCAGGCTCAGCGGCCATGGCTCACGGGCCCAGCCGCTCCGCAGCACGTGGGATCTCCCCGGACCGGGGCATGAACCCATGTCCCCTGCATCGGCAGGCGGACTCCCAACCACTGCGCCACCAGGGAAGCCCCCCCACAAAGAATTTTATTTGTCTCTACCATAAGAGAGCTGGACTTCTGACCTTAAACAATTCCCCCAGAAGGCACCAGTGGATACTGCCACTTCTCAGTTGTCCATGGAAAATGCAATTGTGTCCTGGGGAGAGCATTATGTCATTCAGGCAGTCACGTACCTTTAAGCAATTGATCAAAACACACGGGACATGTAAAGGCAGTTCTTTGCACTCATCAGTTATGAATATTTGAAAATACTTATTCCTCATGTCAAGTCCTGAAGGCCACCAACTCCCTAACAAAGATTCAAGGCATGAGTACAAAGTCCTAATCTATTTTAATGGATGAATCAGGCCACAAATATACATGTTCATACTTTACCAGATTTCTTTATTCCCACCGAGATGAAGGAATGCATTGAAGGCCAATAGTAGTAATTTTCAATTGAATAAAATGGTTGCCCAGTTCTGTTGCCAGCAGATAGGCATTGAATACCCAGATTTTCTTCCTAGTTGTTTTCCATGTACAAATGCCTGAAAAAAGAGAGAGGAAAAACAAAGACACGGCCATGTCCTCTGCTCTGCTCTCTAGGGCTGTAGAATCCTACAGGATCCCCCAAATTAAAATCTAAGGGTGTTGATTTTATGAACTCCCTGATATTAAGGCATAGGAGAGCCTTAGGAGGAAACACCAACCGAAGAGAAAAACTGTTTTGCTTCCATGAATGGGGCATGGATTGTATTTAAGAGAGAAATTTAGGAGAGAATTAACTCTTGACCGTTCTGGAGGATGGCTAAGAAGAATAAAGTGTATAAACTAAAAAAAAAAAAAAAAAAAGGAATGCTCATGTAGTAAAGAATTACTAATCACTGCATAATCCCTAAATCTGTATCTCCATGTGGTCTAAAACCGACAACTTCTAGTTCTATATACACACATTATTTTATTAATCTTGAGTCTGAGATGATGACAAAAAACAAAGAAACAAAAATAAACAAAGAAAAAAGAGAAGAGATGGCTGAGTTAAATCTACCACATTGGAGTCCAGAGGAAGAAGGTAAGGTTCTTCTAGGATCCTAGAGGAAAATAAAATTTCTTGGGGGCAGCAAAAATGAACTTGGGAGAGAAATTCAAATGTACCATTGAATAATCTCACACCATGAATGGGGTTTGTCACATACCCAGTGGGGAGAAAACCTCAAACTGTCTCTGCTCGTCCCCACTCCAGTAGAGGAATCAGAGATTTTCCATCCACAGCAGCTGCATCTCCTCCAGATGTCCCACTTTTGAAGTTTTGCTTTGTGGGGTTTGCAGATGTCCTGATCATTAACAAGAGGTTTTTCTGTATGGGAATGTAGCAGGGCTGAATCTCTGATATGGGGTCATGACTGCTGCAAGACCAACAAGGGAAGGGCAGACAGGTGTTGATGGGATTAGAAATCATATAGATATTTCAAGAAAGTTCTTCCTACAGGTGCTTGAGAAAAATGAGTCGTGCACAGAGGAATCAGGGGGCAGATTGGAGGTAGGAGAGGCTAGATGCAGGGCAATGTGAGAAAGAGGACCTTGAACTGGCAATGGCTGTGGGAATGGAGGTGAAGAAGAGGAAGATTAGGATGACTTTCAGTCTTTAGCTTGGGTGGCAATAGATTGCAACGTCATGTTCCAAAATAAGAAACAACTGGGTAAGGAAGAAAATAATTTGCAATTCTGGTGACAAAGTCGGATTGCATTGGGAAGAAGAATGAAGGTAATTTAAGGAAATGGAGATTTGAATTACCGGTTGAAGGGAAGGTGAGAGGTGTAACATACAACCTACGGCACACTGAGAAATCTACTCTGCTGCTCTTCAACTGACTCCCCTTTCCAGCCCCTGGTGGTGGAGAAGCAGGCTAAGATCCAGGAGATCATTCATTAACCTCACAAATTATGGCCCAACCCTCTCTTCTTATTAATGGAAGCAGGTTACACACACACGCGCGCACACACACACACACACACACACACACACACACTCTTCAGGCTCAACAGATACTTTCTACTGCTGCGATTTTTCTTGTTTTATCTCCAGCACAAAAAAAGAAGGAACTGATCAGCATTCTCTGTAGAATTTCCCTCCTTGGAAATCAGAGTTAATTAACATCTACTGAACCCTTCCTGGACACATGGCACAACACCAAATTCCTAAAGGAAAATGAGGATGGATGGGTAGGCATGGCACTAAAAACACATCAGAGAAAGAGCAAGCCAGTTTAACAGGTTAGAGCCAAGTTAAGCAATTTTTCTTCCCATGGCTGTGAGACTCTGCCCCAACAATAAACAAACATACTCATAATAGAAAGTATTTGCACGCATAAATGAATAGTATTTAATTTCTTAAACTCAATTCATAAGCTCAAATACCGAGCCATCTCTAATCACCTCCTTACAAGTAATTAAAATAACTGTGAGTATAAAAATTGTTCACACTAACATCTACAAGCCCCATCAGTCCCTCACACACCATAGCACTTGGAGATCAGCAGGTTCACCCTAAACTACAACACACATAAACCCTGATCCCATGTGCATTGGCTTCTCTTTGCTTATGACACTGGTTCTCAATGCAGGCTACCATGAGCATGATGGGGTGCTTAAAAAAATACAGATGCCTGGGTTGCCCACCCACAGACTTTATATCTATGGAAGTTGGACCCAACTAATGACATCTTTGTTAATCTCCCAAGAGGATTCTAATGTGCAAACCCATGGAATACCCTGTATCTCTAGGTGTATCAGTCAAATCTGAATCCCATCGACTTTTCCAAATCTACCTTCAACTACTTCCTACAAACACTAGTCACTGAGGAAATGGTCTGAGGGTTCCTGCTTCCCCCATTGCTCATATATCTACCTGGGGCATCCCCCCATTTCCCCTCCTCTCCACAGACTTCTCTTCAAGTTCCAGTTCAAGTCAAGCAGAAAGTAAATTTATTTCTAAGCCATATATCCTGGTGCCAGCCTATTTCAGCATTTCAGTTTACCGGCAAAGAAAGTTGTCACCAGAGTCATTGTTCAAAGAGACCATTGTGACAGGGAAAGACCCACAGCTATTCAGTCCCTCCCTGTCTAGGTTTGGGTATGCACATTGCATACAATTCAAAGACATCCAGTGTAGGTTTATTCCCCCAAATTTAAGTTTCTCTCTCATAGCTTTCAGTTTTAAACTGACTTATCTATCTTGCACTCAAACTCATCCCCCTTGAAAACATGCTTAAGGCTCTTCAAACTGAATACTTCCCCATAGGGCAGCAAGAATCAGTGTACAACCAATAGGAGGTGTCCATCACTGGCCTTTGGACCAGAGGAAGTGCCCGTGGAGGAGCTGGGATAGAGAAATTAGGGAAAGCCTCATGATGGTCTCACCAAATACTTAGATCTGAGAAGACGTTTTAAAATTTTTGACTTAAACAATGAGAACAACAGAATGGTACTCTGATCTGCTCTCTTATCTGAGGAATACACCCCATAGGCACAATTACCCAGTCTCCAGTGAAACCTGCCTCCTAAAGTGTTAGCACCCAAACAGTCTGCTCTCTGCATGGAGACTGCTCTGGGGAAGAATATCTCCCACTGCCTCCTACCAGATGTCCACCTGCATACAACGAGTGGCATCTAAGCCTGGTTTCTGTCCTATATTTCGAGACTCTGGATAAACAAGGATTGTATGGCTGAGAAAGAAATTCAGCTCCTAAGGCAGTTGTGTCCACCTCGCCGGCGCTCCGAATCTCTGTAATTAGCCCAGAGGAGGCGGAGCTGGAATTCTAGGCAGGAGGATCCCTGAGTGGGAAGTGAGTGTGGGGCTTACAAACATGGGGACGCGAAGGGTTCCCTGCCTGCCTCTGTCTCCGGTCCAAATACCACGCTTGTAAAAGTCAAAACTATCTCAGTGACAGGCACTGGAGACAGAAATAGTAGAAGGGAGTTTCCGATGTAAATCCCTCCCTGGATATTTATTTTCCTGTCACTGAAATGGCCAAGTATCTGAATACCTGTAGACTGAGTCTGTCTTTATTTCACAGCAGGAAATAACCATTTTTGTAAGTTCCCTTTCTGTAAGATGCATATAGATAGATAGATAGATAGATAGGTAGGTAGATAGATAAATAGATAGATTATTCCTCATGCCATCATTACTCCTGAGGACTTCGGTGATACACGATGACAGAACACGTTCTCAGAGAGCAGACTTGATTTGGGTCTCCCAGTAACTTAAGGAACTTGCTTTGGGGAAGGTGAGGAGAAAATGAGGAGAGGCGTACAAGTATCAAGAACTATAATCTGAAAGCTGGAAAGGCCAATTAAAATGCCCTGCATGAAATTTGAAAGGAAACCATTGCAAAGGAATAAAACTTTACTAAGTATCAGACCTTCTGCTTTTGCACGCTCTCTCTCTCTCTCTCTGTCTCTGTCTCTCTCATATCCATGAAGACACACGTGTACATGAATGGGCACGCGCGTGCACACACACACGCAATGGAATGGCTTTTATTCACTCTCATTTTCCAGATGATGAAATTAAAGCCAGACAGGCAATGTCAAGGTCATATCTAATAACTAGCAGAGATAAGTTTCCAACCTACCCATGTGCACATCTGTGTTATCCCTACTTGCCGAATTGCTTATACTTCCTTGGTGAGCCTGTTTTCTTTCCCTCGCATCAAACAGCTCACTGGCTCCCATGCCTAAACCAGGAAAAAGTAGAGTGCAGAGGTTAAGAGAGAAGGCTCTAGGGTCAGAGTGCTGAGTTCAATGCCCAGTTCCTTCACTGTCTAGCTATACAATCTTGGGCAAATTATTTAATCTCTCCATCCTTCAGTTTCCTTACCTATAAAATGGCGGTGATGAGGACACCATCTGCTTCAGAAGCCATTTAAAAGATTAAAGAAGACAATACAGGTAAAACATTGAGAACAGTACCTCGCATTGTAGGCAAGACATCAACTTTTACTGGGTTAAGCCACAGTGATTTTGGAGTTGTCTGTTTCTGTAGCCATTGCCTAGCCTGTCATAACCAATATATTGATAGTTCAATAAATGTCAATTAAATTAATTTTGATTGAGTCATTATGTATTAAAATTTTGTGGCAAGAACTGTTCCTGAAGGGGACTGTGGTTTTTGGCTTCCATTGTATCCCTAAAGTCAACCAACTGTCCTGTAAAGAATAATTTTCAGTTGTGTTCTAAAGATCAGATTTCTTCTGATGGATACCATTATCCATCAATATATTCATTATTTGATCATCAATGTATCAGCACACTACAGCACATAATCAGCTCAAGAAATAATTTTTTCTCTTATTTCACTCAAGGATTTTAGCAGCTGTTGCTAATCGATCCCATTTAAAAAAAAATAGCCTGTAGTACTCACAGATCTTCTATTTTAAATCTTCTAAAAATATTATGCTTCTAGATGAAAGACTGTAGAGATATCTGAAACTAAATAAATAATAAATTCCTAAGAAGTCCATTTTCAATAAATGATGAGAATCCAGAAAGTGAGAAAATCTATCTTGGGTATTCCCATCTGAACTGACAGCCTCATTTTAATTTCCATGAATGTGCCTTACTTACAAATTCTAACATTCTCATCTAGAAGAGAGCCTTGTCAGACTTGACCCTGGGTTTCTATTGTTTCCCATTGAATTCAGGGAGTTGAAAGCATAACGCTTCCTGTAGCAAGCAATTGGCTTCTGTAGGTTTATTTCCCTCAGTTCCTTGAAGGGGGGGAAGCCCAAATAAGAAATTTATCGGATGCTAGTCAGAACGAAAAGAGGGACCCTCTGCTGTGTCTGCAACAGGGGATGTGACACAGGTCTACCACTACGGCTCATGACAAACCATAGTAATGCTCTGCAAAGATATAAAACAGTGAACTTTATAAAAATGACCATCAGTTACCTACCCACCCATAGCACATAAATACATAATTAACTTTCTAAACATGGATATTTTGGGCATTTAAAAATGTATGCTAATTACTTGATATTCTGCTCATTCCAGGCCAGTTATATAAATACTGAGTTGAGAAACTTCTTAAAATGCACAGAATTAACTTGGTCATCTTCAAGAGTAATTGACTAAATACATAATTAGAGTCTTCTTAAACCAGGTATTGTAGACTCAGTAAACTTTAATGAATTTTGCATCATTTTAACCTAAGGTGTCAAGGCTTAAATAGAATTTGAAATGTAGAGGTCATTGACCAAAGCACATAACTGGCTTGGGCAGATGCATGACTGCAGATCACCAGTGAGCTGACTCCTTCGAAACACTACTCAAAATAACATGATAAACGTGTGTTGATTCATCTACTCGGAATATTTCTCATAAAGAATTTACCACTTTAACATCTTTAAAGGAGAAATTTTAATTTTTTCCCAGTTGTTGTGGGAAAGCTTCTCTTTACAAAGAATATCAACTAATTAAAGTAGAAGGGATGATAGAAATGTTTTAAATCATCATTTTGCAATTGAAGCCCCACCCATGAAAGCATTGATTCAGACGAGGAACATCAACGGTGAGCCAAGACCATTGGATAAAATGTTGTGAGGAGAAAACGCTAGTCCCAAGGTGTCAAGTGCCATCCCATTGATTACTTCCTAATTGCAAAGAATAAAAGAGAAATCTTGACAATGGAAAGTTCTGGACATCTTATATTAGCATCATTATTGGTGGGTCCTGCTCAATGATGTTCTGAGATGTAATATGCAGTATCCAGTGATACCTATGAGGTCTTCTTGTTAACAATGTTTAACCCTGTGCTAATCAAGCCTTTAGACTTAACGTGCAGTTTTCATGAAGTAGAACAACATAAATCACTCCAACTGGAAACCATCAGGTTAATCCAGGTTGGAGGATAATCCCCTAGGCAGGAGAAGGAGGGGAGGGAGAAGAAAAAACAGAAGGATCCGTGGATGATAAAAGTGCCCCAGGCTCTGAGAGTAATTTTTTTAGATATGTTCCATAGAAGCCAGTAGGATAATTGCAGAATCTCTCAAAGTAACGATTTTAAACAGGATAAGGTCCATTTGAACACCGAAACCTTGATATATAAAAGAAAATTAGTCTTTTATATGTATGTATGTATCACTCATACATACAGCACACAAAATATTAAAAATAGTAAATACGAGTCAAAGAGTCCATCCCACATGACACAACAATGAGAATTCACCAGAAAACCTAGATCAGCCATTTTCAAAATTTATTACGCATCGGCCACACTTGTGGTATTTGTTAAAAGTGCCAATTCTTGAAGCTTACTGAGTCAGAAACTCTGTAAATATCCTGATGCTGTGTAGCTGAAGGAAACACAGATGAAATTTCTGGAAGCCCATACTACCTGGGCTCTGGTCCTGGCTCCATCTTACAAAATCTGGTGATCTTCGGAATGCCGTCTAACTTCTCTGGCCTCTGGATCTCCTGGAAAGGATGGAAGCTGATTTCTAGATACAAGTTTTTGTTTTTGTTTTTTTGACAACACCTTGCAGCATGCGGGATCTTCCCCAACCGGGGATTGAACCCATGCCCCCTGCACTGGAAGCGCAGAGTCTTAACTGCTGGACTGTCAGGGAAGTCCTGGAAGCTGATTTCTAAATACCTTCTTGTTCTAGAGTTCTTTGCCTATGTCAAACTCTGCTGCTTTTGCTCTCTGAGTGGCCCAGCATACTAAACATTATTCTTAGTCCACGTGTATAGACTCTGAACCCCAAATTATCCTCTGATTGGCTGGACAACCTGAACTCTGACCTCATATTTACTCTCATGACTAAGAGAACCATACCATGACTGGCCTGGCCCAACTGGCAGTCTTACACTTGGTTTCCCAAACCTCCAAACTTGATAATGATTCCACAAAGGGAAGGGTCATGGAAAACAGATCAGATACTTCAAGGAAGCCTCTAAGGGTGGGAAGGGGATAGATTAGTCGAGGGGAGGAAGGGAACTCCAGGCTAGGAGAACAGCGTGAGCACAAGCATGAGGATAGGAATGGGCAAGGGAGGCTCAGGGTCACTCTACCATGATCAGAGTGTTTGTGTCAAAAAGTGGTTGGATTTAAGAGAAGTATTCTAGAATTCAAATCAAACTTTAGTTTTTCTTACATTCCAGTATCAGAGCCAGAGTTGAAGAGAAGCCTCAATAAAGAATTTTCCAAATGTGAAACAGTGCTACAATCATGCACAAGAATAAGTTTCTCTCATCAAACAAGTCAGTGATGGTTAAGCTCACACTTGGCATATGCTGTTTAAAATGCATCGTATACATCTGCAAATATAAACATCTGCAAATGAACAAAGGTAACTAAATGGGGAAGAGACTGCTTGTACTTCCAGAGACCTCACTATCTCAGAAGTGGGTAGAGAAGTCGATTGTGAGGGCAGGAGACATTTGGTGGGGAAAGGGTTTCACTGCCAACTCAGCCTCTGCCATGTCATGAGTCACAGAACTGGCAGGCTCTGAGTACACATGCAGTCTTAAGACCCTCTATGCTTGCCAGTTCTCCTGAGTAGATTGTACCCAAACAATGCCCACTTCTTTGGGGAAGATTCTTCTGAATGAAATTTTTCCTTTGAGGGCAAAAAGACATACACAACTTCCTGTAGAGTAAGTTGATAAAATGTTCCTAAAATTCAAAAGGGGAGGAGAGTCGACTTCATCCATGGCTGGGATTTTCCTTTATCCAATATATTTAGACTGAAGGGGAGTTTCTTGGCTGCCAAGGCTCCCAGGACAGGCTGCTGGCAGCAAGTTCTCTGAGAAAAGCAGCAGATGGCCTCTGGGGAGCAGAGAGAGTCAGCCAAGATTTCCCTGGAGAATCACTGGATGGATGTCCCAATTACTTCAGGCACACAAGCCATTAGGCCCTAACCAAGTCCAGCCTTCATTTAGAGTTTTAAAGCCTAGGGTATGTGCGAGCTGTATGCCACAGAAGATGCTGGTCCCATCCACGTAAGAGGAACCGATTCTTCTCCCCAGAGCCAGCCTGGTTAATGTGAGGCATCACAATGCCTAACTTCTCCCAGACCAAGCCTTGAATCAAGTGCTAATACTGGTCAGTTGACCTTATGGGTAGTTGAGAGGGCTCGTCTGCCCTCGTCATATCAAATTGGCTAATGGGTTCATGCACAATATTTACTAACTTAAAATAAAGTTCCATGAGTTTGATTAAATTGGATAATCTTTTCTGGTGGCAGCTTTGTATTTCTGGAGGGGGTTCACAAAAAATAAAAAGAGAGTTCTGTTTTTACCTACAGCAGACTGGACTTAAGGTTAAAGTAGGATTTAGCCTGAGTCAACTCACATACATTCATTGGATGCTCATTCCTGAGGCACCGACCATTCTAGGATGAAGCAAAAGAAAACAAACACAGAACATCACCAAAAAAGGAAGCACGGCCATAGCTCTCTTTTAAAAATCATCGATAAACGAGTATTGATGAGTACTGATTCTGATCAATATCATATTTCAAGATGTTGAGTGAATCATATTTCAAGGGAGAGTGTGTTCTCAAGGATGCTTTAATTTATCAGGGGAAATAGGACTCACACAGAAAATACCGTACTAGGAAATAACACCAAGCATAGTTGGATAGATTGGTTCTAGTGCCGTAAAACAGACAAGGTACCATTTTGGAAAGTGCCTACTACAGTATGTGTGTTTCATTTCAGGATTTTAAGGTTTGGTGTAGTTGGCTACCTCTTCAAGGAAAGCCTCTCATATCCAATAGACTAAAGAATTTGGATACCTATTGGAGAGGTTGGATGCCATGGAGGGAATCATTCATCCATCCCTCAAGACAGGAACTGTTCATCATCTTAGCTGAGCATTTCGAGCTCCGTGCAATACTGAGTTGTTCCAATCTAGGCTGTCAGTCCCTTCATTTTGGAAAGCTTCAGATGTACTGCTCTTTGCTTGATAAATGCGAATACATTTCGCATTTTAAGTTTTTGTTTTTCTTCTTGTTCTTCTACTTTTAAAAACATCTTTATACTGAAGGCAAAAAGATCACATAACAGAAACAGGATCACATAACAGAAACAGGAAGTAGAGCAGGAAGTAAAGTAGGTCTTGCATGTGTCTGGCTCTATTACTTGCTCATACTGCTCTCTCTGCCTCCATTGCCCAAAAGCTTGTATCTGGATGTCCAAATCCTCTTCATCACTCAAAACCTCCATCAGATGCCACATCTAGGGAATCCTTTCAAATCTGTATCTCACGCAAGTACAATCTTTCCCTAGAACATTCACTGATTCTCTCACAGCATTTAGCACTTCTTCCTATATATAAACTTTTATGTATATTGACTTCTATAATACATAAACCACACATCTTGTCAACATCATAACATAACCTGCTGCATCTAAAATCTATTACAGTGTCTAAAAGCACTCCACATTCAGTAAATGTTTATTGGAAATATTTACTGTTAATTAATCAATGCTGGGAGATCTGCTTGATACAGTTTTCTGAGTAAAGTAAGTGGTGAAGTTACAAGTTGACAGAGAGGCAGAGTAGGCGTTAAGATAGTCTGCCGAGAGGGGGAAAGTATGAAGTAGCTGTTTTGGAGACTGGTACAGCAAAAGCACTGCAGAAGCATCGTAGGAATGCTGACTGAGTGCCCATCAGAGGCTAATTGCGGTTGGGAATTTTAAATTAGAACTGTCAGCATAGGTGTGGGGTTTTTTTTCTCTAACAATATTCAGTTGTTTGGATTGAGGGGCAGTGTGTGTTGGTAACTGAGTTTAATGAGCATTTGAGTTTGCCAACTAAATACAACAAAGTGAGAAACAGGGCAAGGAGAAGTGTTGGCAAGGGAACCCGACGGACCAGAGTAAATAAGGAGGAAAGTGAGAACACCGTTGGGACGTGGAGTGATGACGGACAAGGACAAAGTAACAGGGTCAAGGATTGAATATCTTGATTAGTAACATGGAAGGCAGAGCCAAGAACTTTTCAAAAATATATCACAAAGTGATAAAGAGAAAGTTGTAAACAGAAAGGGCCCATTGCACGCTGCTCAGAATAAAATGTGACTACCCAATACTTCGAGAAAGGGAGGACACATCTCAGCACATGAGTATGAGACATCTTAAAGTGATTCACAATGGAAAAAAAAAAAAAAAAAAAGCTTCCTTAAAAAAGGAAAAAAAAAAAAAAAAAAAAAAAAAAAAAAAAAAAAGAATCAACATTTGATTTCTCACCACTTTCCCGGGATTCAGGAGGACAATGTTTGAGATTTTCAAAATGATTTTCATCATCAGTGTATTTTTAAAAATGCAACCTGACTAATGCAAGCCTAGTGCAACAGTAAGAGCTCATCAAGGGTTCCACTCAACGTGGTGCTGAGAGTTCATGCAGGATTCCCTTCCCAACCCCAAACAGAGAGAAGTAAAGTAGTGAAATATTTATTTTAAAACCATAGCAACAAACTAATATCATGCGCCTCCTGATGTCATGTAGTAAGAAGTAGACGACATCACCTATGTGGTACTCTGGCCAAAAAAAAAAAAAAAAAGACCACCTAACCTGACTCGAATCATAATAAAACAATCAAAGAAATCCAAATTGAGGACATTCTGCAGACAAACTGTCCTGGCCTCTTCAAAATCTGTCAGTGCCACAAGGGTCCCCTGGTTGCCTCTCCCCACCCCATGAAAAAAGTCTGGAGAGAAAAGACTAATGAGATATGAAAAGAAAGGCAATTCATGACCCATGATGGAATCCTGGCTCAAAACATATTTATAATGGGCTAGCATTGCAAAACTCTGTATTTGGTATGGATGACAGATAATAAATTTTTTGAGTGTGATAATTATATTTGAAGTTATGTAGGAGAATATTCTTATGCTTACAAGATACATGACTGAAGTGTTTATGGGTGAAGTTCCAAATAATGATGTTTACAACTAACTCTCAAATGCTTCCAAACAAAAAAAAAAAGAGAGAGAGAGGGAGAGGGAGGAAGTAAATCTGCCAACACGTTAACAATTGATGAAACTAGGTGAATCTCAGATGTTAATTTTACTACTCTTACCATTTTTCAGTAGATTTAAACTTTCCCCCAAAAAAGTTGGGGATAATAAAAGACATAGCAATGCTCAAAAACAAGGTCAATACTCCATATATCAAAAATGGAAGCACAAAAACAAAACACAGTAATAAGCAGGGAGGAAACAGAAAACGTACTGGCTTCTGGGTCTAGTAATAGGTAAGGTTATCCTGGAGATTATTAATGCCTGTGGGGTAGAGAGGAAGGAACCTGCTTACCAAAGAGGCAGAGAATGGAGCTAGGTGAATGGTATGAAACCTCAGGCTATGGAAGAGGTTCCCCCGTAATGAACAAATTTTTAAAGTAGCAACACTGCTGGGGATGCGGCATCTCTATTGCACTGCCGTCCGAGGCGGAGGGCTTATATAAGGGGCTCACAAGGCACATCAACAGAACGCTAACCATCAGAGACCCTAGTTTAGCGTCTGAACCATCCTGAGGACAGGAGTTTCAGATTCAATCGCTATTAACTGAGCCATTGCTATGTGCCAGGTGACCTGAGAGAAGCTTTCCCACGTTATCCCCTTGCGTCCTCACGGCAACTCCTAGTTAGGGTGGAATCCCCACTGCATAGGGAACCAGAAGCTCAGAGAGGTCACGTGACTTGCTCGAGGCTATGCAGATAGTTATACAGACAGTAAATGGGGCATTTTGAAAACCAGCTTTTCATTATTATCATTATAACTGTAATACATGATCATTCAATTCACATACTGGGGTAAAGAGGAGGGCAAAGGTCAATAAAAGTGGTTGGGGGGAGGAACTGAAATTTGGTGGGACCACGAAAGATGAGTGGAATTTACATGGGAAGAGGGGGGAGGGGAAGCTTTCCGAACGGGGTTACAGAGAGAAACAAAAGATGCGAAGGCACCAGATGTGTTCAGAGGATTTAGCAGAGCCCATCCAGCTGCAGTGAGGGCTCGTTCTACAAGAAGCAGAAGCAAAGAAATGACGCCGGCTGCCAAGCAGCGGATGCAGGAGCGTGTGCACTTAGCGGCAGTGGCACAACCCTGAGGAAATGAAAAGGATTCTTCTCGCTGCTGTCAAGGGCAGCAGCATCTCCCGGATGATGATTAATTGACAGCTCTGCAGCCAAGCCCCAGTTCCTCCTGGAGGCCGTGACTCCCGGTGTGCACCTGCCACCGCAGAGCAAGCAAGAAAATGTATTGTCTTCTTTTTCCTCTGGGTTCTGCAGCTGCTGGACGGCTGTCTTCGTCACCTAGAGTGTAAACCTGCACTTCTTGGGTTTACAGGGTCCGAGCGTCACATTTGGGGCAGATTCGGGGAAGCAGTCCTTCAGAGGCTGATTAGCAAAAGCCCGTTACTCACATGGCAGTGAGTGCTGTCCCCCCCTTCTTGCCTTTTTTCACTTTGCGGCTTTCGGACCACATTCCTCAAAGCCACCCCATGCTTTGTGACAGCTGGAGTGGTTGCCTGGAATCCTGAGGAGGTGGCAGGGCCTCTCGCATTTGGGAGCACAGAGCCGTTACCCTAAAGGGAAAGAAAACTGAACCGCTGGTGCATAAATTCATAATTTGTCCCTCCAAGCCAGACGGTTCCAGAAAGACCAGGCCAGTACGGTAAGTCTGCCTTGTTTCAAGATGTCTGTGGCTTTCAGAGAACTGAAGTTTTACATTCCAGTCAAAGAAACACTAAAAGTTAAGTTTCTTGGGACTTACTAGCAACATTTGTGATGGCTTCAAATTGGGGCTGAAGGACTTACCATGAAGAATTCTAGAAGCCAGAGACTCTGAGGGGTTAAAAATAAGAGCCACCACCCCATGAGCGCTTACCGTATGCCTCCATGTTGCACATACGTTACCTCAGTTAATTCTATTTAACCCTAACAACAACCCTTTCATTCATTCATTATTTATTTGTTAAGTGCCTGGTATGTCCCAGACACTCTGTTCTAGCAGATGGAGACACAAAATAAATAGAATGAATAAGTAAATCATAGAGTGAGGTAGGAAGTGGTAAGAGCTATGGAAATAATTGATTAGGAGAAAGGGGTTCTGGAATCCTGGAGTGTGACAAGGATGGGGTCCCCAGATCTCACTGAGAAGTTTCCCTTTAAGAAACACAGGGAGAGAAAGAGGGTGACCCATGCCATATAGCGGGGGAAGAATGATACAGGGAAAGGCAACCAATGCTGATTTGGGTCAACACAAGAAGGGAAAATAAAATAATTTATTGGAAGACTATTAGAGAGTTTATTGAATCTAAGCTAAGGTGGAAATTGGGTATTATTTGTGTGGTCAGCAGAATAATGGCCCCCAAGGGTTGTCCTTGTCATAATCCCAGGAAGCTGTGAATAGGTTCATTTACATGGCAAGGGGGGATTAAAATTGCAGGTGGGATTAAGGTTGCTAATCAGCTGATCTTAAAATAGGGAGATTACCTTGGATTATCCAGGTGGGCCCATGTAACTGTCGAGGGTCATTAGAATTATAAGAGGGAGGCAGGGGCTTCCCTGGTGGCGCAGTGGTTGAGAGTCCGCCTGCAGATGCAGGGGACATGGGTTCGTGCCCCGGTCCGGGAAGATCCCACATGCCGCGCAGCGGCTAGGCCCGTGAGCCACGGTCGCTGAGCCTCCGTGTCCGGAGCCTGTGCTCCGCAACGGGAGAGGCCACAGCAGTGGGAGGGTACCGCAAAAAAAAAAAAAAAAAAAAGAGGGAGGCAGAAGAGAGAGACCCAGAGAGATGGCAGTGTGAGAAGGATTTGTCCCAACATTCCTGGATCTGACATGGAGGGAGGGGCCGTAAGTCAATGGGTACAGTGGCCCCTAGAAGCAAAAAAATGTTAGGAAACAAATTCTCCCCTAGAACCTCCAGAAAGGAACACAATCCAGCCGAAACCTTGATTGTAGCTTGGGGAGACTTCCAACCTACAGAACCATAAGATAGTACATTTGTATTGTTTTACGTCACAAAGTTTGTGGCAATTTGTTCAACAGCTATATGAAACTGACACAAGCATATCTACAGAAAACTTCCCAAAGATTCATCACCCTCAGGCTTCGAGACACACAGGCACCAGGGAGTTGGTTGGTCTCCTGGGATCCCCCAGGATGAACCCGCTTCAGCTACTTTCCTTTCTTGGGTAATTTCTCTCTCCATTCAGATGGTGCCTGGTCTGTTTGAAGAACATCATGGTCAGTGTGGGTGGTGCTGAATAAGAAAAAGGAAAGTGGAGGAAGATTGGGTCCACGCGGTGATGGGACCCTGGGCTTTCCAGGTCTCCCAGGCAACTGAGCTACATATGTACTCTACCAGGGAGATACAAAAATCCCCAAGTTACAGAGGAGGAAACTGAGAGATTAAATAACTTTCCCAAGTTTAAATAAATGAGATTTGACTCCAAGCCTCTTTGCCTTAAAGTCCTTGATGTTATGAGCTCAGCCAAATGGTTCAGAATAATGGGAGGATGAAGACTAACTCCTAGTGATGTCATTGCAACATCAATGTGACACCAACCCCAATGATGGTATGTTAAGGTGGTCACACTTGTTGAAGTCACTGGTTAGTCAAGAGAATTGCACCATCTATTTAAAAAAAAAAAAAAGTCCTTATTTCAGGACTTTAAGTAGAGCCAGTCCACACCACAGCATAGACCTCCATTCACTCTCATTCTCTTCCTCTCTCCCTTTCTTTTTCCCTCAGCCCCTGCCTTTCTTCCATTACTGAATGACCAAAGGGATCCTTTTGATTTTCCAGCTATAGGTTTTATTCAGTTAAATAAGGAATTTCTACACAATTTAACTCAACTTGCTCATGAAAAGGTCTCTGTGCTTTTTCCCATCCTTTGAGGTTCACGTTGAGCTCCTCTCCGTGCGTATGTAGGTAGCAGGCCATCTGTTATTTCTGCCTGCCAGCGTTCCTTCACTCTTCTCTTGCTAGGAGTATCCTAATTTTTCTATGGGAAACACCCCACCCCCAATATATCCAGTCTTGGTAGCTCTGTCAATCAAGTATCACATCCTCTCCCGGCTCTAGACTCAAGCTTAGCCAATCGGACTTCCTGCAGTGAACCAAGCATGGGAAATTGTTGAAGCTGGTGCATCCTGGGAGATCTAAAGAGGCCAACATTTTCCACGCTGAGTGTCCTTCCTTGAGGCCATGAATTGTTGGGGAGTTTTCTGCGAATATGATATCCCCAGTTTTCACTTTTTCTTACATTCAGTAATCTCTCCATAATCTTGCAAAAAATTATTTTTAATTTTCCCTGCTTAGGTTAACACAAGTCAATGTTGGCTACTTGAAATTCAAACAAACAAACTTAACTGATAAAATCTTAACTCTTCAATAAGTAGCTTAATTTACTTGGGCTTTAATATTTTGTGCTTCAAAGGCTCTTAGCTCTCTGTGTAACTAAATATGACTCTACTCACCATTAAGATGTAGATTTTGCTACTTAACATGGAGTATATTTTTCTCTACATGTGTGTTTTTTCTAATCATAAACCCCATGGTTGGAATAAAGCAGTTCATCTTGCAATTTATCCAATAACCAAAATCTTACCTTTATGTAGCTTTTTTTTTTTTTTTTTTTAAGTAAGTGAATTGAGATTTGGTCCAAAATTTCAAGCCAGGATCCAAAAGAGAAAATTTGAAAGTCATAAAGACCTTGACAAGGGAAAATTCTGCCATTGGAGGGGACCTCCAGGGCCCTTGATGGAGACCATCTTTCTAACCATCCCAGAAAACCAAGCTCCTATTCCACGATATGAAGAAAAGCTATTAGGTACAAAGATATAGATCATCCCCATTACTCATCCTTTTAACTTAAAAATAGTTTTGCACCTAGTAGGTCCAGTTTTCTCCTTAGAGGACAGCGGCAACATCTTCCTGAAAGAAGAGATACTGGGAGTTGAAGATGGCTTATTCATTTCCTTTGCCTCCAATCCATCTGCGCTGGTTCCGCTGCCTGCGTTCACCAACTTCTATCAAGTCCTCAAGCCTAATCAAATATACTGAAAAGAG
Source organism: Aethalodelphis obliquidens (assembly GCF_003676395.1). NCBI lineage: Eukaryota > Metazoa > Chordata > Mammalia > Artiodactyla > Delphinidae > Aethalodelphis > Aethalodelphis obliquidens. The sequence continues at coordinate 11,828,780 of NW_020837963.1, forward strand.
GTCAAAAAGCCCTCTCCCAACTGGCCAGCAGAAATGCTCTCTCTTCTCAGCCTTCAAGGACGACCCTAGACTTCCTGAAATCAGGAGTTTGCCTGCAATGTTTTTGCAGATGGGTAATCTCTTAAAAAAATTATCCTTAAATTATTTTACCACCTTATAGAGTAATCTTCAGGAATTTTTCTTATTAGAGATTTTTTGTGTCCTTTTTAACAAATGACCATCCATAAGACATGGCAAACAATTCTCGGTGAAATTTTTTTTCCTGATTAATATAAAATTATGATGGTGGAGAACTGAGAACTGGAGGGATTTGAGCTGCATGACATTTTCTTCCTTAAGGAAAAAACAATCCAGCCCTCATTTAACAATGTCTCTTCGTAGCTTTGAGCCAGTTCCTTCTCGGCTTTATCCGATGTTGGCAAATTTACTGGGAAGACAAGATTCCAGTGCCCACACTCTTCGATCCTTCTGGAACCTTATTTGTGTCTCTATGTCAACATAGTGAAGAAAAGGTAGTGTTTCATTTGGAGCAGCCCACAGCTACTGGCAGGCTCCTTAATTAGTGTCTGTGACCAGTTAGCATTGTTTAGATTTCGTTCAACACACTTACCCAGAAGCGTGCTTCTCAGCTGCTGTGTGGGCACCAGCTGTCTTTAATCTCTCAGGACCCAATTCAGAGACCAAAAATTCTGTTATGAGCACAAATATCTGAGAGTGGGTATTTGTTTATTTTCTGCTTAAGAGACAACTTTCATATATCTCTGCCATTAAAAATAAATAAATCAATAAATAAATACCCAAACCAACACAACAGACAAAAAATGGAGCATCTCACTTCCAACTAAAAGTTTGGCTCATGTAGAAATGGCACATGTTTTGGTCAAGAAAATACTCCTCCTCTCTTAGGAATAATAAACTCATCCCTAAATTCCATTTTGAATACTAAACATATCTGTGACAAAGAAGGACAAAGAAGCTTAGGGTTTCAGGCAAAGAGGTCATCATTTCTGTTGGCCAAGCCATGCACATTCCACTTCTTGTAACAGTATGCTACTGATTGGTACCTTCATCCATCTTCTATTGTCCTAAATGTGTGAACAGAAATGTCTGCGAACAGTGCTTGCCTGAGGCCTGGGATGCATTCCATTCGGTGTAGCACTACTTGGGACAACAGGGCCCGTGTCGATCCTCATCAAGGTTATATGTGCAGTTGGATGTTGGAAGTGAAGAGATCCCAGGCCCCTTTAGGTGCCTTGACCCTGCATGAGGCACACTGTATCATGACCCCTGTTTCTATGACTTCATAATTTTATAACCCCAGCACTCAGGACAGTTTCAGGCATACAGTGGGTAGAAGGCTTCTATAAAAATACAATGACTAGAACAGACAAGAAAATCCCAATTCTTCCAATATCATTTCAATGTAAAATTAGGTCACAGGTATCATAAGGATTCCTAGAGTTCCATTCAACTGCTGCACATCCCCAAAGATAGCTGGGGACCTATGACAGCACAAAGGGCCCTTAATGATACTTGAGAGACCAGAAAGTGCAAGGTCAATCCTGAGCCAGCCACCCGGGAAAGCAGAAGGGAGCACTGAGAGGGAAGAGAGGGGGTAAATGTTGTCAATGTGTGTATGTGTTTCTCCCAAGCAAGTAGACTACTAAAAAAAAAAAAAAAAAAAAAAGGACAGAAGGTCCATGGCAACAAGTGGAACACAGAGAGGAAGAAATATTTTTTAAGATTTATAAATACATCTATAGTTTGCAGAGAAGTGACCTGTTGATAGTGAGAGGTGGAAAATGCCGGGATGTGGGGTGGGTCACATATAAAATGTGAGTCTGCTCCTGGTTAGAAAGGAGGGGGTAGGATGGAGAAAAATAATTTTCTTGAGAAGGATGGGCACCTTTTCCTTTTACAAAGATAAGTGAGAAATGGTCCCAGGTGACCTCAGCTCATTCACTCCTCAGAATGGAATCTTGGGATAGGGGCTTAGAAAACTGACAATCACCTTTGGGGGCTCCACAAATAACTCCTCCAGGAAAAATAAAGGAAAAGCTTGCTGCAAAATGTTAGTGGCCACCGTTCGATATATTCAAACGCAGTTCCCATTTTATAGCTATTACAGATATTCGCGGATAGAAACATGAAAGTCTGGGGAATGGGATGCTGCCCTCAATCAACCATCTGGGTCCTTAAAGAAAATATGTGCACAGAAAAGAAAGCAAGGCAAATTTTTTAATTCCATGAATGTGTATTAAATACCCTCTGTGTGTCAGGCACAGGCGCTAGGGATACAGCAATGAACAAAATTAAGTCCTGCTCTCATGGGATTCACATTCTATCTCCAAATTCATCAAGAAAAGTCTGGGCTTCCCTGGTGGCGCAGTGGTTGAGAGTCTGCCTGCCGATGCAGGGGACACGGGTTCGTGCCCCGGTCCGGGAAGATCCCACGTACGGCGGAGCGGCTGGGCCCGTGAGTCATGGCCGCTGAGCCTGCACGTCCGGAGCCTGTGCTCCGCAACGGGAGAGGCCACAACAGCGAGAGGCCCGCGTACCGCAAAAAAAAAAAAAAAAAGAAAGAAAGAAAAGTCTGACCTCAGATTATCAGCCCAAGCTGCCTACTCTGGCTACACCTGCCATTCTCAGTGGCAAACTAGAGAAAGTGAAAGACAATGAACGTTTGCCCTCACAATGAAAGCAGAACTGGCGAAGGCCACCTGTCCCAGCAAGCGCGTGGGGGGGGGTAAAGCCGCCCACAGCCGGGTGATGACCTGGGGATGCAGCGTGGGGGCTGCTGCTGGGTCTCATCCCCTGTGCAGTCACCCTAGATCTAGTGTCCTCTCTGGCCTCAGGGACCCTAGAGAGATTAGTAAGCGTCCACATTCATGCATGCTAGGACACTAACTCAGCCAAGCAAGAGAGCTGAAGCCTCCAGGCAGTGACAACTTAAATGTCCTAAAACTGGACCAATCCATAAAAACTCCTCTTTGGGTAGCAGAGAGAAGTTGTAAAGAAAGAAGAGAGGGGCCAGGAATATCCTAGCTCCCCAAAATGCAATTCACTCTCAATTTGTTCTTTGTCCTGTTAACCAATGTGCTTGACAGTCACACCAATGACCCACCAAGTTTGCTGTTGAGGGACTCATGGAGAGAACAATTCTTACCATGACTCTGACGTTTTCTCCTGCAGCCAACAAGACGGTCAGTCTGAGCCCTCAGTGCTGTTTAATCACCTATTCAAAGTCTCTCAATTCTCTGACCCAAACTCCAAGGTCAGTATTCACCCAAATAACACAGTAACATAAAATGCTTCAAGGTGAGATAGAAAACAGAAGATTCCCCGTTATTTCTACCTCATCCTTGGGTTCCCAAATCATCACGTAAAAGAAATTAAATTGGTCATCAACACTGTTCATGATCTTGACTCAATCATCTTTTTTGATCTTGAGCTAGTTTGTCCACTGTACATCTTGTGCACTGCTATTTTCTTGTTGGTTCCAGTTCCTGGCTTCACCTGTGTATTCCTTCACCATGGCTTCAAAAGTATAACTTCCCACCTGGTCCGGCCTCTCTTCTTCCCAACCTATATACATAGTCCCTTCTCGCATCCATGTGGCTTTCTCCATGGCTGAACTCACAGAATGCCCACTATATGTAGCTGTAAGCGTTCTGGACCCAATTCCAATGGGTGGGTGTGTGAGTTTCCTCACCACCACCCCACCTGCCCCGCCATCCAACAGGTAAGTTTCCAATACCAGCTGGGTGTTCTACAATTCCACTTAATACTGACACTACCTACATGGAGATGGTATCAGATCCCACAGATTAAGGGCTCAGTCCCATAAGACCATCTCCCCACACTACCACTTCAGCCGCCAGTTGTGAGTCCAGGTTATTACCTGTGCTTCTGATCAGGTGACTATTGATGGGAGGTTTCCACGACCTCCTCAGATTCGATTAATTTGCCAGGGCAGCTCACAGAACTGAGAGAAACATTTTACTCATTAGATTACTGGTCTATTATAAAAGGATATAACTCAGAAACTGCCAGATGAAAGAGCGGCATATGACAGGGTATGGGGAAAGGGCTCAGGGTATCCATGCCCTCTCCAGGCAGGCCATTCTCCCCACATCTCCATGTGTTCACCAACTGGGAAGCTCTCCAAATCCCATCCTTTTGAGTTTTTATGGAGGCTTCATTGCATAGACATGATTGATTGATTAAATCATTGGCCATGGGTGATCGATTGGACCTCCAGCCTTTCTCCCCTCCCCCAGAGGTGTGTGTGGGAAGAGGGGAAGGGAGGAGGGGGGACTAAAATTTCCAACCCTCTAATCACATAGTTGAGTCCCCTGGCAACCAGCCCCCATCCTTATGTTACCTAAGTGCTTTCCAAAAGTCGCCCCATAGCATAACAAAACGTAACTTTAGAACTCTCATTACTTAGGAAATTCCAAGGGTTTTAGGAGCTCTGTGTCAGACGTGGTGACAAAGACCAAATGTATATTTCTTATTATAAATCACAATATCACAGTAGCTCTCCCTAACATTTAGCATTTACAGTCATGGTACATATGCCTTGCTTCCCTTGATAAATTACAATTCCATAAAGAAATGAATGCTTGGTGAGCCCCAAACACCTAATACAGCACCTTGCATATATTTAGTATGCAATAACCATTTTCATTTTTGAAACTGCATATACCTTGTTTATCTTATAGAAGATTTAAACATGTGGCTTCCGTATACCGATTGATTGGCTGATTCATTAAAGGTATCGCTCATCTTTTATTAAAAAATAAAACAACCCTTGGGGTTCATACAGTACGAAAAGCTCTCAGTGACTGAGACAGATGACCATTGCCAACCTGCTCAATCATGGGATGCAAAGGTTTTAGGTAAATTACAGTACAGCCTAGACCTTTCTGCTGCACAAGTGTGAAATCTGAGGTTAAATTTCCTCCTCCACCTATAACATACATAATGAAACAAATATAGAAACAAATAATAGGGAAGTAAGTTATAGATGGTCCTTTAGAAGTCAATTTCATCTGCGCATCTAACCATAAAGGCAGCATCTGCTCTGCTAAATACAGGTGTTTTATATCGTTGTCATTAATTGGAGGGGACATTATGTCATCATACATCAACAGTTAAGGTTGGTTAAAGTGCCACTTATCTCAGGTGCTGTCATTAATCAGGTTCTTTTCAGCTTGGTGACTCCAGAGGCTTGGCTCCAAGCTGCTCTATGTGAATGAGTTTCCCTATGGCTTTAAGTTGACTTTTTATTATCATTTTGAATGAAAAACTTGGGACCCCAACATAAGTGGCCATTAAGGTAACTCTTCTGATGCTTCAGAGAAGAGAAACATTTTCTCCCACCCTGATCATCATTCCTCCCCGCCGCCTGCCTCCCCCACGCCTCCACCAAAGAGCCACGTTGGAGAGAAAGGCACATCAGCACAAGCTGCTGCCTCATCATGCTTTAACCCATTAATGGATCTCAAAACACCAACAGTAGCACATCTGGCACTTAAACAGAGCTGGAGGGCAGCAGAATCCTGTGGAAGACAGCACCTTCTCTTTCTGCCTGACACCCACATCACCCAAATGTCTTCCTGACCACTCCAACCCCACAGTGTGATGTCCACTCCAGACAGGCTTCTAGGAGGCAGTCTTCCTTAGTCTGTGCTTTCACTGAAAATGCCTGTCCTTTGTCCTATTCCTTCAGGGCCATTGGAAGTGGCATAATTTGTTTTAGGTTAAGTTATTTAGGGACAATAATGGTAGCTTTTAAAATACTGGCCTTTGTACTTTCATCACCTAAACTCTAAAAGTTAAGATAAAATGTTCAGGCATTGGGTTGATAGTTCAGGCAGGGGACCATTTAGTCTATATCAAATCTTCATGCAAGGAACCCCTACACTGCCCTGAAAATAAAATTCTCTACATATCCCAAATTTGGTCTCTGACTGTCTCAATCTGTGCAAGAGATTAGAAGAGTAAAGGGGAGGGTACGTTTACCATTCATTCATTCATTCATTTATTCATTCATTCAATGGATATTTTATTGCCTATGAGGCACTGTGCTAGAAGTGGAGGATGCAATGATGATAGGAAAACCACACAGCCCTTGCTCTCAAGAGTTTACAGTGTGGATGGGATAGAAATGAAGCAAATAACAACTCAAAAAAAGATGTAAAATTATAACTGTGATTAGTTCTCTGGAAGAAAATGCTAGGTGTCCAGGCAATCATACAAACATACGTGATCTGAAGTATGTATAGAGGTTGGCCAGGGGAGGATGAAGAGTGATGAAGAGGGTTCCTGCAGAGGGAGTGACAGGCACAGGTGCTGTGATAGGAGGAAGCAAAACAAATTCCAGACATGGGGCCCCTGTTGTAGGCAGCGCTCTAAGATGGCACCCAAGGTCCTCATGCCTTGGGTGAACAAGACCTGCATAACTTCTGAGACTGTGGATATGATGGAGTTTGCTCCCATGATTAGGTTATATTATATGATACAGTTAACTTCCAGAAAGGAAGACTAAGTGGACCTGATCAAATCACATCAGCTTCTAAATCTGAATCCAGACGTCAGAGGCAGAGAAAACCAGAAACTTAAAACATGAGGAGGATTCAATGCACCATTTCTGGCTTGAAGGAGGAGGGGGCCACATGACGAGGAATATTGGTGACCTCGTGTAGCTGAGAGCAACCCTGGTTGGCAACCAGCAAGGAAATGGGGCCTCGGTCCTACATTTGCAAAAAACTGATTCTGCCAACAGCAAGACTGAGCTTGTGCATTAGTTTGCTAAGGCTACCATAACGAAGTACCATAGACTGGGTTGCTTCCTCGAAAATTTATTGTCTCACAGTTCTAGAGGCTGGAAGTCCAAAATCAAGGTGTTGGCAGGGGTGGTTTTTTCCCTGAGAGCTGTGAGGGAAGGATCTGTTCCCATCCTCTCTTCTTGGCTGGGAGATGGCTTATGTCTTCTATGTTCCTCCACACTGTCTTCCCTCTAAGAGTGTCTATCTCTGTGTTCTAATTTCCCCCTTTCATAAGGACATCAGTCACATTGGATTAGGGCTGACCGTTGACCTTATGATTTTTAACTTGATCACCTCTGTAAAGATTCTGTCTCCAAATAAGGTCACATTTTGAGGTACTTGGTTTGGATTTGGATCACCTTCAAGATATTGGGTCACACGCCGAGGTTCTGAATTGGGGAGAGGGAAGAGGGGAGACACGATTCAATCCACAGAGCTTGGAAGTGGATTTTTCTCAGAGCCTCCAGACAAAGTCTAGCCACCATTTTGATTCTGAACAGAGAAGCCAGCCACAAATGGCTGGACTCTGACCTACTGATCTGTGAGCCAACACATGGGTGTTTGTTTAAGCTACAAAGTTGGTGGCAATAGTAGTGCCAGAGCTCATTGACAGAACGGGGCTGGGGTGGGGTGGAATTTGGTCTTTGTCCTGAGAACAATGGAAAGCCATTGAAGGGGTAAGGATGATAATGACATGGTCAGATTTTGTTTTTCTTTTGGGCCTTTCTTTTTGCTCTTTGCTCTTTTCCTTTCCTTCCAAATGAAAATTCCAAAGGACTAGGTGGCTGCAGAGAAAGATGGGCAGCTCCTTGTCCATCAATCCTTATAGCCTATTGAGATGGAAGAAGGAGAAAGATAAAGGGGAGAAAGAGATGAAGACAAATATTTTTTTAAGGCTCACTCTCAGCTCAGTTACTATTCTGAGGTTTTGGGTGCATTTTCAGATTTAATTCTCACAAAAAAATGATGAATTCAATGATGAATCAAGACACCCAGAAATTTAGTAACATTTTCATGATCATTAGCTCAGAGGGAGTGTAACTGAGACTTGAATCCAGGCTTGACTGTCTCCAAGGTTTATTCTTTGTACTCAATGCACTGAAATCATGACCCCATCCTGCCTATGCCAGTGCTGTTTAATAGCAAGTATATCCTGTACAAGACTTGGAAGAGTCCTGTGGATTAGGCAGGACAGGTATGAGCACAGAGAAGGAGAATGCCTTGGCATTAAGAGTCAGGTGGGTGTGCGAGGGGGCAGGATAGATGGGGAGATTGGGATTGAAATGTACACACTGCTGTATTTAAAATAGATAACTGGGCTTCCCTGGTGGCGCAGTGGTTGAGAGTCCGCCTGCCAATGCAGGGGACACGGGTTTGTTGCCCGGTCCGGGAGGATCCCACATGCCACGGAGCGGCTGGGCCCATGAGCCATGGCCGCTGAGCCTGCGCGTCCGGAGCCTGTGCTCCGCAACGGGAGAGGACAAAACAAAAAGAGCCCAGAATACCGAAAAAAAAAAAAAAAAAAAAGATAACCAACAAGGATCTACTGCATTGCACAGGGAACTCTGCTCAATATTCTGTAAAAACCTAAATGGGAGAAGAATTTGAAAAAGATTAGGTACATGTATATGTATAACTGAATCACTTTGCTCTACACCTGAAACCAACACAACATTGTTAATCAACTATGCTCCAATATAAAATTTAAAAACAGGGTCAGGCGGATTGGCCCAATTGAAGATGAGCAGCAGAAATTGTACAAGAGCCCAGTCGCCCACCTGGCTGGTCCCCTTCCTTTCCCATCCTTTTCTTGTCTGTATCAACTGTCAGTGCCTGAGGACTGAATGGGTGGATGTGGTAACAGATCCTCTCTTGTTTTAAGGTGAGGTAAAGGGTTTTAAAATCCTTCTCAAGAACATCCAAGCTCTGAATTGTCCTCAGCACCACCTGGAGGCATTGCATCCTCATCTGGTCAGTACTGAGGATTGCTGGATGCAGAGCTAGGAATGAATCCTGCTGGTCTGTCCCAGGGCACTTTCAAAGATTTGAAGAAAACATTCAAGTTCACCCATCAATGTAGCCATAATCACTAACCATGAGAAGTGTACATCAAGCCAATCAAGTGCCCTTAAAACAATGGTAAACACTTAATGTATTTCCTTCAGTGAATTACAAGAAGTCACATATCTTATTACGTTCCCTAGAGAATTATTACGTTTTATGTTCTTTACCTTCTTATAAAAAGAATGGTTCACTACTTTTCTAGCTTTCATTTACATGCCTTTGATAAATTACTGTAACCAGATTAGGGAGATAAAATAACCAGTCTATTAATTACAATGATTATTATTTAATGGAAAATGGGATTCTAGGCAAAGTGTGTAGTTTGAAGAAAGCTTAGCAATGCATTATATAGATGTGGTATTTTATCTTAAAGAGCAAGATAAGTGTCCAGGCTGTTCCACAATCTAGAAAATATGTTCATTAACTCTCTGCAAGATTTATATGTATAATTGACCATAATATTTTAACACTATTTGCTTGATTTGGCGGTACATGATGAACAAGGAAAAACTGTAACTTCAATTAAATTGAGTAAATCCCTCATTGAACACATTAAAGGCCAGGAAACCTCAGCAATGTGGGAAGCAGAGTGTTGAACAATGGTTAAAAATATTTTTTTTTTTAGTGAAACGAGGTATTGTTTAATTTGAATTCATTGGCAATTTATTGTTTAAATGATGGGGGTTGGAAGGAGTGCATCCCTCACATCACTTAGCCTCATAATTAACCTCAAAGAACAGCCAAAATTATGATTTTGGGGATAAATGTTGATACTTCCTAAGAGTAGTTTAGCATCATGGTCAAATTCTGACTCAACCGCCAGCAGACCTGAGATCTTGCCTCTTTCTTCAGCCATTAAAAATGAGAATAATAGTTGCATGTGCCTTTGTGGAGTTAAATGGATTAAAACAGGAGCCTGCAAATGATAGTCAAATCCAGCCAGCTGCCTGATTTTGTATGCCTCAATCTGTATTTTTAGACCGTTGAGAAAAAAAAATTTTTAAAAACAAGACTATTTTGTGACATGTGAAAATTTTATGACGCTCAAATTTCAGTGTCCATAAATAAAGTTTTATAGGAACACAGCTACACTTAACATTTTGTCTATGGCTGTGTGAGTGCTACAATGGCAGGACTGAGTAGTTGTGACAGAGACCCTATGGCTAGCAAAGACTAAAATATTTACTCTCTGGCCTTTTACAGAAAACGTTTGACAACCACTGGACGAAAGGAGTAACACAGGGCTTCTCAAAGTTTGCTACTTATTAAAATCACCTGAGGAACTTTATAAAAACGTTTTGTCCACGTCACACCCCACACCAATTAAATAAGAATCCTTGGAGGTAGACTCCAGGCAACGATAATTTTTAAATTTCCCAGGCGATTCCAACGTGCAGGCAGATTTGAGAACCAGTGGGTTAATGTGCTATGTCAGGTATATGAATTTAACACATTGTAAGACCTTGATCACTGTTAGCTGAACTGATAAAATAAATCCTTCTTTTTTATTCTTCAATGCATTTCAGTAAAAAGTTATTAAACAAGCATTGGGTGCAAATATCGTACTTCCCTTCCCTCTCTCTTTCCTGCCTCTGTTCTCACCTGTGTGCAAGAATTAAGACTGGAAGAAAAATAAAGTTTTCTTCCATGTTTTGAACTTCTACACTTTCCCATATTCAGTATTTTATTTATTTATTCCACAAATTTTTGCTGTATAATATCAGTTCTGTACAATACTTATGGCGGGGCTCCAAAGATGTGCTCTCAAATTTCTAAAGAGTGCCCCAGTGTTCTAAAAAATAGCCCCTTATGTTTGGGCAGAAACGCTTTGAATCTCCTGGGGTTCTTGTAAACAGTCTTGTAAATATAACCTGACTGGCTCAGTAGTAACTTTCAGGACTAGTAAGTGCATGGCACCTTCAATAGGCAATAATGAAAAAGAACACCAGAATGCACGTGTAATCCAGAAACCAAGTAATTGATTTGGTGGATACATATATTCTACATTAAAATATATCGGAGAATGGTAGAGGAAAAAAAACTCAAGGGACAATGATTTCAAGACAGCTGTGATCTCGTTAGCAAGACAGTATCAATGTACATTAAACAAGCAGATGATTCCAGTTCCACAGTGAATAGTTCTCTCCTTTGCCACAACCAACGAACACCCACAAAATCTCCCCAACAGGAAGATGAATCTGTACAGGGATGGGGATAAGACTAGGACAGAGAGATTAAGTTTATGGGTTTTGAATTCATATCCCCAGGGTTCTAATTTCAGCTCCATTGTTCACTAGCTACATGACCATGGACAAATCACTTACTTCTCAGTGCCTTGATTTCCTCAGCTGTAAAATGAGGATAAGAATTTCTATCTGAATTTTCCTGAAATAATTCATTTTCCTCAGATAATTAACAATAAAAAAAGAACTTCTACCTGATAAAGTTGAAGTAATTATTTCAAAAGTATATATAAAACCTGGGTTGTTTTTTCCCCTCATTCTTTGGCCACAGGGCTGCAAGATGGTCTTTCCAGCCCGGCTCAGAGTGATGGACCCCTCCATGCTATGAACCTGGCTCCATGGTCTAAGTGCTTCACTTGTGCACTGTCCTTCATGGCCAAATATGAATTCCTCAAAGGAAAGGATTACAATTATATAGACACTCCCCAAATTATATCACTGTCCTTTTCAAGAAGGCCTTGCAAAGCAAGAAGTTGGTGTACATAGAAAACATATGTACCTAACTAAGTACATTACCCATGGATCTTCGCAGTGATAGACAACAGTTTCTATTTGCAGTTTCCCACTACATTAGCCCCAAGCCCCAGTATATCTTTGGAAATGTTCAATCCTGGAGTTGGTTTTAACTCTTGAAACTGTGTGCTCTTGCTGACATGTTTTCTCCAAAGTAATCTAGTTTCATTCATATAATGACTTTCTATGCTATGTAATCTTTCTATATGTATTAATATTTCCACATATATTTCTATTGCTTTTCTATCTATTCTAGTAGTCCCACAACCTATTTTTATTTTTGACATTTAAATTTCTACATGACCCACCCAAAAGTAACCCTATTCTGAATGAGAACACTGGGCTTTTTCTTTCCTTCTTCCAACTTTAAGACTTTGCTCAAATGGTCATTAGGCAAAGTGACATGAATTTTCAACTGATTCAACAGTCTCACTGTGAGTAAATCCTCCATTTCGATAAATAACTTTTCCTCCTGAACGCTATTTTTGTTGCCCCTGTAGGTTTATAGGTGAAAAACATTTTTCATGCCTTTTAGACATCATAATTCAAAATAATCTTCCCTGATAAGTAAGCGAAATAAGATGCATGGACAATAAAGGCAATACGTATTTTCATATTTGATGTTTTCATCTTCAAGTATAGATTATGCTTACACTTACAAACTGGTCCTCTAGTCTTGCCATAACTTTGTCAATTTTTAGTACTATATAAAATAAAGCAAAGAGGAAAATAAAACAAATAAAATGAAGTAATGCAAGGTAATGCAATGAGAATTCACATGGTAACAGAAACCACCTGGGACTGAACAGAAGGGCCTTCTCTCTAGAAAGTGTCGGCTGCCACTCCCTCTCAACTCCTAATATTCATCACTGCCATGAGATACTTTACCTTTCCATGTATCACACTATTATTTCTGCATCGCTAAAATTACATTCAGTCCCTTACTGAACAGCTTATAAAGGGTTGACATTATGCAAATCAGGAGTTGTACGTTTTATATAGATAGATAGATAGATAGATCACTAAACTTAACCTCTGCTTCGTACATTTTATTAACGTAGTGTTAATTGATTGATTTATCTATGACGATAGAACTCAGGGACCTTCATGCCTAGCCACATAAACCAAATAACAAAGGGTGATGAACGCCCAAGAAATCCAGTCACGTATTATATTAGTTACCTATTGCTGAGTGACAGGTTATCCTAAAACTCAGTAGCTTAAAACAGAAAACATCTATTATCTCATAGTCTCTGTGGGTCAGGAATTCAGATACAGCTTAGCAGGGTTCAGAGTCTCTCAGAAGACTGAAATCAGGGTGTTGGCTGGATGTGTGGTCCCATCCGAAGGCTTGTCTGAGGGAGATTCTGCACCCAAGCTCACTCAGGTTGTTGCTGTCAGAAAGTAGTTCCCCATTCTTGTACCACATGGAATTCCTCCATAACATAGCTCACAACATGGCAGCTGGCTTTTCTCAAAGCAAGCCATCAAGAGAGCAAGAAAGGGAGTGCAAGATGGAAGCCACGGTTTCTACATAACTAAATCTCAGAAGTGATATCTCAACATTTTTGCCTTATTCTATTGATTAGATGCCATCACTTGGTCCAGCTGCACTGTGGGGAAGAGGATTCACACAGGGTGTGAATATAAGAGGTGGGGCCGTTGATACTGGTACATTGAAGGCTACTTACCATACATACCTGTCCTAGACCTGTCTATCACATACGTCCTCGTCTTACCGGCTCAACAGCATAATTCATACAACTTGCCACGTTATTTATGCCTATTCTACAAGGCAGCCATTTGCTTGGGAAAACCTCAACAACTACTGTATCTATCAGTCTAGTAATTCAAATTAATATAGCACATTTTGCAAAACAAAAATGGTCTTTCATAAGAGTTAAATCTCTTAAAATAGAGAGTAAATTATGTCAAAAATAAAATCTTTCTCCATGCCCTCCAAAGAAAGAACAACTCACAAATGTTAAAAATAAAAGGTTGGATAAAGATAGATCAGGTAATACAAGGAAAACATAATTCAGAGGTTGCAATATCAACATCATAGAAAGAGAGTTCAAAGTAAAATATTAAATGGGACAAAGTAAAATATTGAAAGGGACAAAAAGGATTATTTTATTTTTATAAAGGCTACGAAGTAAAATAAATGTATAAAAGTCTTGTATGCACCAAATCACACAGTATCCAAATGCATATCAATATATTTTATAAAACAAAACCAATCTTTTTACCAAAACCTGTCAAAGCACAAGAAAAAAACAATTGTTTAACCAATCACACTTATGCCTATTAGTTATAAACATACTAAATAAAATATTAATAAATGAAATTCAGGCATATAACACAAAGGTTATTCATTGTGACCAAGTAGGGTTGATGAATATGATGGTTCAACTTGGAAATGGATTAATATGTTACCTTATTAATAGGACAGAGGAGACAATCCATCTTGATAGAGGGTGGAGGTAGGGAATGTGATGAAATTCACCATCAATTCCTAATTAAAAAAAATATTAATAGGTTAGATTTTCCTCAATATTATTTACAGAAGTATCTACTCCTGACAAACTTTTCTAATAAAATCAGGAGTAATATAAATATTTCCATTATCGCCACTTCTACTTAAGATTATCTTGCCTTTCTAGTTAATGAAATTAAACACTAAAACAAAATATTGTAAAGGAGGAAGAAAAATGGCCAGAAATTATGGATGTTATGGTTACTCACTTACGAAAGATATTGGAAAAAAGAGATTTTTCTGAAAAAGGATTAGAACTGACATCTGGGTTAGTATTCAGCTGCTATGCCATAGAAAGTCTGTAACAAACCATTCACAACCAGAATCTGTGCTGACTGGTTGGTTCTCAGGCTGCACCAGTGATTAAGTATTTGTAATTGTGGCTGCTAGTAAGATACATCATTAAGAAGGCTAGCAATGAATCAATAGGTGAATCAGCAATTTTCCTACCTACCAATTATGATCAGTTAAAAAATATAATGGTAAAGTGATCTTATTCACAGTAGCAACCAAAGATATAAAATGTCTAGGAATGAACTGGACAAAAAAATATGCAGGAACTTTTAAATGAAAAATATTAAACTTTACTGAGTATCATATAAGCAGACTTGAATACAGAGAAGTTGTGTTCCTGTGGTAAGAATACCTAATGCTGTACAGATTCTCTGCAAATTAATCTTTAAATGTAACTCAAACCTTCTGAAAATCCAGTGCAATTTCCTTTTGGAGCTTGATAAACTTCTGGTAGAATAAACATGCAAAAATATTTTGAACATGAACAGTGATAAGTTGGGATTTTCCTTAGCAGATATTCCAATGTGTTATAAAGCCACAATGCTTAGAATCATTTGACATTGGTGCCAACATAGACACATCAGTGAAATCAAGTAGAAAATCCCAAAGCAGCTCTATGTGTATTTCAGAATTTAGTGTATGATAAAGATGGCATTTCAAATCTGTGGGGAAAAGATAAATTATTCAACTAATAGCTAACTAGTTTTTATAATCTTGAAGTTGGGCAGGGCTTTTTAACATGGCACTGCAAGATGAAACCATGTAGGAAAATCAGGACACTTTTAACCTCCAAAAAATTCTACTCACAAAAATTAAAGAACAAAGAATAAACTGGGAAAGACTGTTTAAAAAAAGAGACAATATTTCCTTGTTCATCAATCTATTCCTAGATCCTGCAAAGGTGCCTCCCACATGGTACGCACTTGAAAAAAATGGCTACATAAAGAGGTCTTGCAAGTCAGTAAGGGAAAAAATGGACACTTTTAACAATTTTAACAATTAGCAAAAGACATGTGAAAAGGAAAACATGTGAAAAGCCAGTAAAAAGTTTTAAAAATTATAAATCTCACCAGCAATAAGACAAAAACAAATTAACAGTTCACCTCTTTTTGCTTATTACTGTATTTCTTACTATTCTGAACTGGCCCATATGTGGAGAAAAGAATATTTGTCCACTGCTGGTGTAAATTCACAAAGCCTCTCTCATAGAAATTTGTGCAATGTAATTCAAAACCTGTACATAAAACTGCAGACTTTCTGACCTAGCAATTCCACTGTTAGGCATTTTCCCTAAAGAAATGATTAAACAAATGTGCACAGATACAGATACAAGGATATTCATTAAGCTTTGTTTATAAAAGTAAACAGCTAGAAACAAGTGCTCAAAAACAGGGACTTGGTTTCATAAATTTGAGTACACTTCTTCAGTGGAATACCTCCCAGCCAGGATAAGCAATGATGCAGTTATGCATTAATTAATGTCAAAAGATGTTCATGACATGCTGCTAGTTCATAAAAGCTGGTTTCAAATCAGCGTTATGTAAAAATCATATCTTTATATGCCTAGCAAATGGAAGATAAATATTAAAATTTTAGGGGTGGGTTTTAGGGTAATTTTATTTTCTTCTTCACGGTCTACTATATGGTCTAATTATTTTCAACAAATGTGCTACTTCTATAATAAAAGTGCTAATTTTTTAAAGCAATAGAAAAGTAGTACTTAATATTCTGGAAAGAAATCTTTAAATTCCTTCATTGATGTTTCTATCTCCTGAGCTTACTGTTTACTTTGAATGGCTTCTTTTATAACCTACAGACATTTTCTAGAAGGTAGCATCTGTTTATTATTAAGTGGAAACACCTGAATTATTTTCCACCTTCCACCACTATATTCATCTACCACCTCCACCCCCTTCATTACTCTGTTTTATTTTTTATTTTCTTTGTAACCTTTCTTGTGAAATTATTTTATTGACATATTTGCCTACTTCTTTATTCCTTATGTTTCTCCACCAGAATGTAACCTCCATGAGGGCAGGACTTGAATTGTTCATGGTCAAAGCTATTTCACAGTATGCAGAGCAGTGACTGGCATATGGTAGATGTTCAATAAATACATGTTGAATGCATGAAAGAATGAACAAATGCGTTTGTTTTGGAAGAGTTAGTTTACTTTGTATGATTAGGCAAAGTTTCGCTGCCTCTTGAGAACCTCTTGGAATTAGATCTGCTAGTTTCCCCTATCAAACAGTGAAGCCAGTCTACCAGGCAGTAGTGTCTGGTAGACGTCACTCAAGTCTAGAGGCCAGTAGAGCTGGGCTACAGTCCTGATATTACCACAAACAAGCTTCCTACACATGTCAGTTTTGCTGTCCTTTCTACACAAGACTGGCCCTAACAAAAGCTGAAAAAGAGCAAGATATCAAGCTGCTATCCTTGTTCCCCTTCTGGGCCGTTGTGCCTCTTCAGCAGGGTCCATACTCTCTCCCGTGTGCCTCATCCTCTCTCAGTTGATGGATGGGAAGGCTGCTTCAGCATCTCTCGGGTGCGCTCTGCCCACCTCCAGGGCACAGAGACTCACATCCTCACACTATGACCTTGCCTCTCACGGAAACCCACTTTCAGAGCAGTAACCAGAAAACCTCACACAGATCGCCCTGCTCTACCTGCTTACTCATGAAATCAAAACAATTTATTTTTGGTCTGCAAAACAGGAACCCTTGGGCAGAATCATTGGCACCTTGTGACTTACAAAACTCAGATGACGAAAATATGCTAGATAATTACAAGGCACATTTACCAGTCACCCATGTGTGATCCAAGAATAAAGTTATTTTAAAAATCACAATACTTTCCAATAAAAAATAATTTAATTAATAATAGATGTTATCACTAAATAGCCATCCAAGTCTTTAAATGCTTTGTAGAAGGTATAAGAAGTTGGATCCACTCCTAGCTCAGTGGGCTCAAGATCTAAACTATAAATGTGAGATATCATTATCTGAACCTCCAGGACTGCCTTGGCACTGGGAGGAATGGTACTGCAATCTTCGATTTAATCCTCCCCTACTTTTTCCCAGATATTTATAACAGCTGTGAAAGGTGCTTCCGGCAGCAAGCTGGCACGTAATTTCTCAGACAGGGAGCAAATATCTGAATCAAATAGAAAAAAAATCTAAATGGATGAATTTGTTCAAATTTCAGAGCTGGAAAAAAAAAATCACAAAAGAGTTGAAGCTCAGGTCCAGAAAGCATTACGTGATGTCAGGAAATAGGTAATTATCTGAATAACCCAAGTTCCAAGCCCCTTTGTCTTCAATTTTTCTAAGTAACACAGGCCCAATCTGATTTCCTCTCATGTGTGGAATCGGTGATCCCTCCATCTGAAGATGCTGCATACAAGATTTAAAAGACTTTGGTATTTAAATAGAAAGTCTTCATGTGTAATAGACTAGCTCTTTTCTTTTTGTGGAGGTGGTGGAGGTGGGGGGAATGGAATTATGTACTGTGTGGTCTTTGTAATTTAAAAACATATTGTAAACATGTAATTAAAGGACTTTAAGAAAGATATTGAAAGTACTTATGGGTCACGGGAGCCTACCCAAGCTGGAGGGAAAACAGACGCCTTAAGACTGGAAGACGTAACCGTTCATTTCTATGTGCAAAATCAGATACTCAGGAAACAGCAATTAATGGGACAGCTTAAAAGGGAAGACAATCCTTGACACATGCATTCTGGCCAGCCGGAGAACTAGTAGCAATGATAGCATCTTCCACTCAGGCCAAGTAGCCAGGACACTGCCCACATCCACCCAGCAGTATTGTGCAGCATCCCACAGTTACCAAGGCATTTTAATAGACCACATCTCATCTGATCTTCCATTTTTCTTTTTAGAGGGACAGGCACAAGTTACTTCTCTGGAGCATAGAACCAGCTTCACACTTGACCTATGAATATCTTCAACTAAACCGAATCATTCAGTTACATGGGCCAGAGTAAGTGTTAAGGCTGGAAAGTCTAAGAATTTCAAGTTCCTATGGGCACATGAATGCTGTGTATACACACCTCTACAGCCTCCACTGCACCTACAGTACTATTTTACAGAATAAGTAATTAGTTGCTACTCTGCTACTAACTGATACTATTGAGCAGTTCCATGTAATTTTCTAAGCATATCACGTTTTACCATATTTTATGCTCATAATAGCTCTAAAAGACACTCAATAAATACCCATCAAATGAACGGCCCGACTTAAGTCTGTTCAACAGCACTTGGTGATACTACTTTCCCTTCACAACCCGTAGCATCATGACTTTCATTTGACTCCTACTGGAAGTATCTGGAGGCTAAACAAAAAGGAAGGGAATATAGTAAGAACTATATATGTGAGCTTTTATTACCTAAAGACGATTTTGTGGCTTATCGTGAATATACGGTAGTTGTAAGCAAGAAAGACATTGCCCCTGTCCTATCAAAATGTAATCTAGTGGATAAGACAGATTTTTGAAAAAGCAGGAACACTAAGGTTCCATCATAACTGATAAGGAAGTAGACAGATGTAATTTATGTGAGTGGATGGAACAAGCAATCCCCAAATTTCAATGGCTTATCACAGCAAAAGTTTATTTGTTACTCACAAATACAGCTGCAGATCAGCAGCACTCCTTCCCAAGGGTAACTCAAGAATTCAAATCCTTTCTTCTGGCTCCATCTACCCTCCAGGACCTCCCCAAAGTATTTTTTTTTTTCTAAATTCTCTCCATCCAGCTAGTCAGGGAGAGGAAAGGAACAGCCTGGAAGATAATGCACCTGATATTTAACCCCTCCTGGATGTGATACACATCCCTTGAGCTCTCATTTCAATGTGGGAATGAACCATATTGTTCCACCTAGATGCAAGGGGGTGGGAAATGAAGTTTCTGAATTGAGAGCCACCTATCAGCCTAAACTCTATTCAATAGAAGGGAAACACCACTTGTAAGTCAGATCAGGCTCTGCCACAGGGATGTATGAGAATATATAGATAGGGGGAGCCTAGCCGATGCTAGAGATGGGGCAAGCTGCTCTGAGGAAGTGATGTTTTAGGTAATGCTGATAAGCCATGCTGAGTAAGCTGAAGTTTATCCTGAAGCAGTGGAGGCAAATCTTAAGCAGGGGAGCAACATAATCTGTTATAAATTTCAGAAAGATCACTATGACTCCATCATAGAAATTGGACTCATGGAGAACAGAACTCTTGGAAGAGGATGTCATGACTCAGATAAGAAATGATGAAGATCTAAACTAAAGATGTGGTAATTGTGTTGAAGAAGAGAGAAAGTACTCAAGTCAACTGGACCTAATGATAAATTGGATAGAGATAGGGAAAGGAAGCGAGAAATAATGGTGGTTCAGGGTCTGGTTTGTATAACCTGAGGGAATGTAATACAGTTAAAAGAAATGAAGGAAGATGGTGCTTGTGGGAATGAGGATGTTGATTTCCATTTTGGATGGTTTGAATTTGAAGTACTTACTGGGCATCCAGATGCTAATGACCAGTTGAGTAAAAAAAAAAAGTCTGAAACCTCAGGATTGAAATCTGGGATGGAAATCATCAGCTTCCATCACTCTGACTTGGGAGTCATAAGCTCACATGGAAGTCTTGAGGGAACCATGGAAATGTATGTGACCACCCAGGCTACACTGTTTAGACTTTATCTTACAGTTAAGGAGCCCTTCTCACTGGATTTCCAGGTTTCTCTCACCTGGAAGACCTCACTGCTGTTTGCGATGTCCTAATGGCATCCTGTCTTCCCCAGCTCTCTCCTTCCTCAGCCACCATCTGGGTGATTGCCACCATGCCTTAAACAAACTCTATTCTTCCTCAGAATTTTGTTCCTCCTCCTCTCCTTTTTATCGTTTGAAGCATAAGCTCTCCACGGCCTTTACAGATTGTTGATGGGTGCTGTGTGTTTTTCCACTACAGAAGTACTCCCCCACTCCACCCAAGTTTCCACCCTCATGTCAGGGTTGACATTTCTGAACAGCTAGTCCTGCCACTCTGCCCCAGGTTCAAAAAGCACAGTGACTCCTCGACCAAGCAGAAATGAAGAGTGCCATTTCCCCAGCTCTGTGTGCTCTCTCTTGCACACCCACATTTGCATTAGTTTTCAGCTTGTTTCCACTCTGCCAGTTTAGCTTTGCATGTCTGGCACTAGGGGTGGCTCCCGGGATATTTTGCAGCCCTCTTCTTTCACCCAGAAGGAAGGTGCACCACTCTGACCCCAATTTACTGTTGAATGCCAACTGGCAGGTGGCTGGGGTGAAGGAAGGGTGATGACCCTGCAGGGCACTCCCAGCAGGCAGGGAATTGGAGTACCAGCTTGGGACCCACAGTTGCAGCTTAAAACGGTCAACAACAGCCAGAATCCTGGATGCTGAACTCTCCTGTTATTCCCTACAATCTTGGCATCTTCTCAGTGTGGTTTGAATACTAATGCAAAGAAAATTTCTCAGAAGTCACGCTCATTCTAGGAATCAGAGAGTTGAAACAGTGTCTCACCCTTTTCTAAATTCTTGTAATGTACAGATTCACGCCCCCAAACCAATCTTAATTTCCTCAAAGATGGAGGAGGGAGCAATTGCTAGACATATACCATAAACAACGTTCTTCATCTGGATACCTCCCAGCTCCTACATTGTTATTTCTAATATATTGGGGTGTGAGGTCCTACTGTTTGTTCAGCTTTCTAAGACTCCTCCTGCAAGGGTAGAATACCCTCTCCAACATCATGGATGTCCAAGGGACTTTCACAGTAGAATGCATGAAGACCATCAGCATCTCAGCTTGACACTACGCTTTACTCATGAATGCACCTCTCTCCAGCTCTAGCTTCCACTTTCAGAAACTCACCTCCTTTCTTGAGAGAGGAAGATTTCTCCCTTCCCTGCCCCCAGGGCTGCTTGACATCCACGTAACCCCTCCATAACCTTTCTCTCTCTCAATCACACCACAGCAGCTTCCCTTTATACTCTATTGAACCAGATCTCCCCATGCCCTTTGGGCAACTTTGTGACTAAATGGCAACAGCTCATAAGATGGGTTCCGGATATTTCCTATTAGTTTCTCCACCTTTCCCACCTGCCCTATGCCTTGAGAGACTGAACCTTGAGAACTGCATTATTGGGCTCTCTTGCCTGATAGCAATGGGAATTTGGCCAGTGGCAGTTCCCAGCAGGAGACAGAGGCTAGAAAGAGAGTGAGTTCAGAGTATGTATTTCCCGTCTCATCCCCAAGCATGAAAGTTGGATGCCTCCCTCTACTATAGGTTACAATCCCTGTTGGAGGCCCTCTCCTTATAGCCACCCTCTCTGAGTTCTCCACAGCTGCTCCTCTGCTTCTCCCTTCAGGCCTGGGGGACCCAATGTCTCTGTGCTGTTGCCCCAGAATACTGCAATATCCCTCTTTGACTTCCCCAAACCCTTCCCACACCTTTGTAAATATTTTCTTGATTAAACTCTCCACAAATACCAAGTCTGAATATGCCATCTATTTCCTGCCAGAACCCTGACTGATACAGGAGACTTTTACCACACTGTGATGAAAGATTTTTGCTAATTTATGTCAATTTCATTTAGCAAATATTGACTGACTGCCTACTGTGTGTCAGGTCCTGTTCTTCTCACTGGGATTATAGCAGTGAACAATACAGAAAAAGTTCCTGCCTTCACAGAGATTATATTATAATGGGGGGGGGCAAGGGACAAAAAATTTAAAAAATAAATAATCAAACTATGTGATATAGCAGCAAGTGATAAGTACTATGAAGAAAATATAAAACAGGCAAAGGGAAGAGGAGGGGCAGGAGTTGGGAGGCATTCAATGCTATACAGTGGGCAAAGATGGTCTCAATGAAAAGAGACTTGGATGTGAGTACAGTGAGGACACAAAGAAGTATGGTACATGGAATGATGCCCTGAAAGAGTTTACAAGCAGATTGTTGGTAATGAGCCAAACAACAATATGTTAGATGGGTTATTAATTGGTTGACTAAATATCTAGAAAATTCTGCTTAATTAATTGATAGGTACCTAGAAGGGATTCCAAATGACTGCCATAAGGTTGTGTCTTCATTGAAGCATTCAAAACTCTTGTCAGTGACTAGACTGTATGCCTGTGAAAGTAGCTATCACGTCCACCTTATAAAGCGCCACACTTAATACATAGTTTGGCAGATAGTAGGTGTTCAATAAAAAATTAAGTGAATGAAGATACAGGTTTTGCAGATAACATGAATCCAAGAAAGATAATGATTTTGATGGATGAGAGAATTAGGAACGAGCAAGGTAAAATTATTATATTTTATAAGAATAAATGCAAAGTTTTGGAAGTGGGTCCAAAACACCCACATGGCATCCTAAGAGCATATTGAATAAAGAAATTTAAGAGTTTTCCTTGATTGTGGACTCGAGAGTCAGCAGCAAGCTGATGAAGTTGCATAGGAATCGATGCAGGCTTAGGCTGTGTTAATGGAGATATAACATCTGAAGAAGATGCTGGTCCTGCTCAGGGGTATACCAGTCAGACCACAGGTGGGAAATCACATTCATCTCTGGGTACTACGTTTAAATAGCAAAACACAAACTAGACTGTATTTACAAGATACAGGCCAAAATGGCAAAGTGATCAAAAGTATTCCAGAAACACTAGGTAAATAACTTGTAGATACAAACTTACAGCAGATAGAGTGGTGAATAAAGGCAGCCTTCAATCCTCTAAACAGTTGTCGTGAGGAAGAAGAATTAGACTATTAGGTCTCTCCCAGGAGAGGAAAAACTAAGACTCATGGATGAAATCTATATTCTATCCACAAAAAAATAATTGAGTATCCTACCTTCAGGTAGTCACTATCCTGGTACTGGTGTATTGTGCTGAGCAAAGCAGTCAGTCTCTGCCTTCATGAAACTTATAATCCAGAAGGGATTCTTTTCCCATATAACAATCCCTGGGTCCATCCGTGTTGCTGCAAACAGCATTATTTCGTTCTTTTTTTATGGCTGAGTAATATCAAATATACTCCAATAAAAATTTTTTAAATTAATAATATTCTAGAGGGGAAACTGACATGAAGTAAAACATCATGATATATATGTATATGAAAGGCTATGAAGGACAAGCAGACAGTGTGATCAGAGTTCTCAGAGGTTTTAGGGAATGACTTGTTTTGATTTAATTTTTTGTTTTCTATTATTTTGTTTTGCTTAAGAGTTCAAAGAACTGGAAAACAATGTTGCTAAAGCCTAGTGAGTAAATGGGAGAATAGCTGAATTATTGGGAGACCAATTAAGTGCTAGAACTTAAGAGATATTCATTAATGGCTTAAACCAGGGTGATGGCAATGCATATAGAGAAAAATCATTCTATTTCAGATATACTTTGGAGTAGAAATCTAAATGACCTCAGCATATATTGGACAGGTAAGTCACACATTCATTAATTCACATTCCTTGATATTTTGTTATTATGTGGAGAAGATACTATTTGTTATTATGTGAAATGTTTTACAGACAGTGTCTGTAAAGAAAATGCTCATTGAGTCAATGAAACAAATATGAAGGGAAAGGATTTGGACCTAGGACTCCAGTGGTCTTTTTTTGTTTGTTTGTTTTTAATGTATATATCAGTTTTTACTAAGTGTTTTTTTTTTTATACAGCAGGTTCTTATTAGTCATCAATTTTATACAAATCAGTGTATACATGTCAATCCCAATCACCCAATTCAGCACACCACCATCCCCACCCCTGTGGGGTTTTCCCCCCTTGGTGTCCATATGTTTGTTCTCTACATCTGTGTCTCAAATTCTGCCCTGCAAACCAGTTCATCTGTACCATTTTTCTAGGTTCCACATACATGCGTTAATACACGATATTTGTTTTTCTCTTTCTGACTTACTTCACTCTGTATTACAGTCTCTAGATCCATCCATATCTCAACAAATGACTCAATGTCATTCCTTTTTATGGCTGAGTAATATTCCATTGTATATATGTACCACAACTTCTTTATCCATTTGTCTGTCGATGGGCATTTAGGTTGCTTCCATGACTTGGCTATTGTAAATAGTGCTCCAATGAACATTGGGGTACATGTGTCTTTTTGAATTATGGTTTTCTGAGGGTATATGCCCACTAGTGGGATTGCTGGATCATATGGAAATTCTATTTTAGTTTTTTAAGGAGCCTCCATACTGTTCTCCAGAGTGGCTGTATCAATTTACATTCCCACCAACAGTGCAGGAGGGTTCCCTTTTCTCCACACCCTCTCCAGCATTTGTTGTTTGTAGATTTTCTGATGATGCCCATTCTAACTGATGTGAGGTGATAGCTCATTGTAGTTTTGATTTGCATTTCTCTAATGATTAGTGATGTTGAGCAGCTTTTCATGTGCTTCTTGGCCATCTGTATGTCTTCTTTGGAGAAATGTCTATTTAGGTCTTTTGCCCATTTTTGGACTGGGTTGTTTGTTTCTTTAATATTGAGCAGCATGAGCTGTTTATATATTTTGGAGATTAATCCTTTGTTGATTCATTTGCAAATATTTTCTCCCATTCTGAGGGTTGTCTTTTGGTCTTGTTTATGGTTTCCTTTGCTGTGCAAAAGCTTTGAAGTTTCATTAGGTCCCATTTGTTTATTTTTGTTTTTATTTCCAGTACTCTAGGAGGTGGATCAAAAAAGATCTTGTTGTGATTTATGTCAAAGAGTGTTCTTCCTATGTTTTCCTCTAAGAGTTTTATACTGTCTGGTCTTACATTTAGGTCTCGAATCTATTTTGAGTTTATTTTTGTGTATGGTGTTAGGGAGTGTTCTAATTTCATTCTTTTATATGTACCTGTCCAGTTTTCCCAGCACCACTTATTGAAGAGGCTGTCTTTTCTCCATTGTATATCTTTGCCTCCTTTGTCATAGATTAGTTGACCATAGGTGCTTGGGTTTATCTCTGGGATTTCTATCCTGTTCCATTGATCTATGTTTCTGTTTTTGTGCCAGTAACATATTGTCTTGTTTACTGTAGCTTTGTAGTATAGTCTGAAGTCAGGGAATCTGACTCCTCCAGCTTGGTTTTTTTCCCTCAAGACTGCTTTGGCTATTCGGGGTCTTTTGTGTCTCCATACAAACTTTAAGATTATTTGTTCTAGTTCCATAAAAAATGCCATTGGTACTTTGATAGGGATTACACTGACTCTGTAGGTTGCTTTGGATAGTATAGTCATTTTCACAGTATTGATTCTTCCAATCCAAGAACATGGTATATCTCTCCATCTGTTGGTATCATCTTTAATTTCTTTCATCAGTGTCTTACAGTTTTCTGCATACAGGTCTTTTGTCTCATTAGGTAGGTTTACTCCTAGGTATTTTATTCTTTTTGTTGCAATGGTAAATTGGAGTGTTTCCTTAATTTCTCTTTCAGATTTTTCATCATTAGTGTATAGGAATGCAAGAGATTTCTGTGCATTAATTTTGTATCCTGCAATTTTACCAAATTCATTGATTAGCTCTAGTAGTTTTCTGGTGGCATTTTTAGGATTCTCTATGTATAGTATCATGTCATCTGCAAACAGTGACAGTTTTACTTCTTCTTTTCCAATTTGTATTCCTTTTATTTCTTTCTCTTCTCTGATTGCTGCGGCTAGGACTTCCAAGACTATGCTGAATAATAGTGATGAGAGTGGACATCCTTGTCTTGTTCCTGATCTTAGAGGTAATGCTTTCAGTTTTTCACCATTGAGAATGATGTTTGCTGTGGGTTTGTCATATATGGCCTTTATTATGTTGAGGTAGGTTCCCTCTATGCCCACTTTCTGGAGAGTTTTTATCATAAATGGGTGTTGAGTTTTGCCAAAAGCTTTTTCTGCATCCATTGAGATGATCATATGGTTTTTATTCTCCAATTTGTTAATATGGTGTATCACATTGATTGATTTGCATATATTAAAGAATCCTTGCATCCCTGGGATAAATCCCAGTTGATCATAGTGTATGATCCTTTTAATGTGTTGTTGGATTCTGTTTGCTAGTATTTTGTTTAGGATTTTTGCATCTATATTCATCAGTGATATTGGTCTGTAATTTTCATTTTTTGTAGTATCTTTGTCTGGTTTTGGTATCAGGGTAATGGTGGCCTCATATAATGAGTTTGGGAGTGTTCCTTCCTCTGCAGCTTTTTGGAAGAGTTTGAGAAGGATGGGTGTTAGCTCTTCTCTAAATGTTTGATAGAATTCACCTGTGAAGCCATCTGGTCCTGGACTTTTGTTTGTTGGAAGATTTTTTATTTTTATTTTTGCGGTACACACACCTCTCACTGTTGTGGCCTCTCCTGTTGTGGAGCACAGGATCCGGATGCGTAGGCTCAGTGACCATGGCTCACAGGCCTAGCTGCTCCACGGCATGTGGGATCTTCCCGGACTGGGGCACGAACCCGTGTCCCCTGCATCGGCAGTTGGACTCTCAACCACTGATTTCAATTTTCTTAAATTTACTGAGGCTTGATTTGTGACCCAAGATGTGATCTGTCCTGGAGAATATTCCGTGTGCACTTGAGAAGAAAGTGTAATCTGCTGTTTGGGGATGGAATGTCCTATAAATATCAATTAAATCTATCTGGTCTATTGTGTCATTTAAAGCTTGTGTTTCCTTATTAATTTTCTGTTTGGATGATCTGTCCATTGGTGTAAGTGAGGTGTTCAAGTCCCCCACTATTATTGTGTTACTGTCGATTTCTTCTTTTATAGCTGTTAGCAGTTGCCTTATGTATTGAGGTGCTCCTATGTTGGGTGCATATATATTTATAATTGTTATATCTTCTTCTTGGATTGATCCTTTGATCATTATGTAGTGTCCTTCCTTGTCTCTTGTCACATTCTTTACTTTAAAGTCGATTTTATCTGATATGAGTATAGCTACTCCAGCTTCCTTTTGATTTCCACTTGCATGGAATATCTTTTTCCATCCCCTCACTTTCAGTCTGTATGTGTCCCTAGGTCTGATGTGGGTCTCTTGTAGACAGCATATATATGGGTATTGTTTTTGTATCCATTTAGCAAGCCTGTGTCTTTTGGTTGGAGCATTTAATCCATTCATGTTTAAGGTAATTATCGATATGTATGTTCCTATGACCATTTTCTTAATTGTTTTGGGTTTGTTTTTGTAGGTCCTTTTCTTCTCTTGTGTTTCCCACTTAGAGAAGTTCCTTTAGCATTCGTTGTAGAGCTGGTTTGGTGGTGCTGAATTCTCTTAGCTTTTGCTTGTCTGTAAAGCCTTTGATTTCTCCATCAAATCTGAATGAAATCCTTGCCAGGGAGAGTAATCTTAGTTGTAGGTTCTTCCCTTTCATCACTTTAAGTATATCATGCCACTTCCTTCTGGCTTGTAGAGTTTCTGCTGAGAAATCAACTGTTAACTTTATGGGAGTTCCCTTGTATGTTATTTGTTGTTTTTCCCTTGCTGCTTTTAATAATTTTTATTTGTCTTTAATTTTTGCCAATTTGATTACTATGTGTCTTGGTGTGTTTCTCCTTGGGTTTATCCTGTATGGGACTCACTGGGCTTCCTGCACTTGGGTGGCTATTTCCTTTCCCATGTTAGGGAAATTTCTGACTATAATCTCTTCAAATATTTTCTCTGGTCCTTTCTCTCTCTCTTCTCCTTCTGGGACCACTATAATGTGAATGTCGTTGCATTTAATGTTGTCCCAGAGGTCTCTTAGGCTGTCTTCATTTCTTTTCATTCTTTTTTCTTTATTCTGTTCTGTAGCAGTGAATTCCACCATTCTGTCTTCCAGGGCACTTATCCATTCTTCTGCCTCAGTTATTTTGCTATTGATTCCTTCTAGTGTAGTTTTCATTTCAGTTATTGTATTGTTTACCTCTGTTTGTTTGTTCTTTAATTCTTCTAGGCCTTTGTTAAACATTTATTGCATCTTCTCGATCTTTGCCTCCATTCTTTTTCCGAGGTCCTGGATCATCTTCACTATCAATATTCTGAATTCTTTTTCTGGAAGGTTGCCTATCTCCACTTCATTTAGTTGTTTTTCTGGGGTTTTATCTTGTTCATTCATCTGGTACATAGCCCTCTGCCTTTTCATCTTGTCTATCTTTCTGTGAATGCGGTTTTTGTTCCACAGGCTGCAGGATTGTAGTTCTTCTTGCTTCTCCTGTCTGCCCTCTGGTGGATGAGGCTATCTAAGAGGCTTGTGTAAGTTTCCTGATGGGAGGGACTGGTGTTGGGTAGAGCTGACTGTTGCCCTGGTGGGCAGAGCTCAGTAAAACTCTAATCCCCTTGACTGTTGATGGGTGGGGCTGGGTTCCCTCCCTGTTGGTTGTTTGGCCTGAGGCAACCCAACACTGGAGCCTACCTGGGCTCTTTGGTGGGGCTAACGACAGACTCTGGGAGGGCTCACTCCAAGGATTACTTTCCAGAACTTCTGCTGCCAGTGTCCTTGTCCCCACGGTGAGCCACAGCCACCCCCTACCTCTGCAGGAGACCCTCCAACACTAGCAGGTAGGTCTGGTTCAGTCTCCCCTGGGGTCACTGCTCCTTCCCCTGGGTCCCGATATGCACACTACTTTTTGTGTGCCCTCCAAGAGTGGAGTCTCTGTTTCCCCCAGTCCTGTCGAAGTCCTGCAATCAATTCCCACTAGGCTTCAAAGTCTGATTCTCTCAGAATTCCTTCTCCCATTGCTGGACCCCCAGGTTGGGAAGCCTGACATGGGGCTCAGAACCTTCACTCCAGAAGGTGGACTTCTGTGGTATAAGTGTTCTCCAGTCTGTGAGTCACCCACCCAGCAGTTAAGGGATTTGATTTTACTGTTATTGCACCCCTCCTACCGTCTCATTGTGGCTTCTCCTTTGTCTTTGGATGTGGGATATTTTTATGGTGAGTTCCAGTGTCTTCCTGTCGATGATTGTCCAGCAGCTAGTTGTGATTCTAGTGTTCTCGCAAGAGGGAGTGAGAGCATGTCCTTCTACTCCGTCATCTTGGTTCCTCCTTTTTCTTTTCCTCTGTTTTTCTTTGTGCTTCCTCTAGTTTCACTTGCTGACAGGATGCCGCATGCAGAGACTGGCCCTTCAGACTAGAGTTCCTCCAGTGAAATGGCTGCTCTGGACACCTCAGCTCCATGGCCGAGTGCAGATTCAAAAAAAAATCTCCAGTGGTCTTAATGTTCAGATTTCTGATCATTAGACCCTATTTCCATTCCAATTTTCTTTTCAACTTGGAGTGATATTGTCATTTTATAATTAAGCTTGTGTAGATACTCCACCAAGTACAATTTCCCTTGATAGGGCTTCAAGATGCCAAGTGGGCCCACAGGAGTTTACTTGGGGCACAGTCATGTGCGGCTCTCCTGAGTTTCCGCATGTCTATTTTTTCCTATCAATCCCAAACAAGGCTGCATACTTCCAAGGAAGATGTGAGTAGAGCCAGCTCTGGGGATTCCATGCCCAAATGGGGTCAAGGAAACGTGGGATCAATGGTTACACACACAGAAAATCATCAGCAGACATTGCTCTTGCTGCCAAAAGAGCTGATCTGTATCCTTTTGTCCAGAAATCCCAGATAATTTTTTTTGAAAGACATTTCCCCATAATACGACTTTCTTTCTTTACAAACTGTGATTTTTATAATCCAACTGTCAGTGCCTATTTCTTTTGAGCAATTTACCACTTTAAAAAATGACTCTTCAGGATCAAGAATAAAGTAAGACTAACCCTACACAGGACAGAATCTGTGACCGTGACTTCATTATTGCTCTGTCCTAACCTGAGCTTTCCAGCCTTCATAATTAGGTAATAAGAGTCAAGAGCCTCACATCACACACAGCAATCAGCTGTCTCTGGCAGCCTCATCTTTATGACAAAGATGTCACCATTTGTCTGGACCTAGGGAGCTCAGTGCCTGCATTTCCCTTGAGGGCCACCTAGGGAGTTTCCCACATGGAAGGATGGTTTATTTAACGTATCACAGCAAGTTCTAGTGAAAGATGGTGAGGTTCACAGAGTAACGACCAACTGTCATCTCTTATTAGCTAGATAATTCACACTGGAGATTTGTTATATTAAGGGGTACTGAAATTACTTACATCAGATAACTGAATTATAATTAAATGCTATGTAGATCATTAAAATACCATTGTTCTTATTATAAACATAAATAATGGCTTCAAAACAGGCTGATTACAAAATTAGCTTATTTCTAGACACTGTCAGTTTGTCATGAAGTGGAAGCCTTGCCAAACCTGCCTGACCTCACAGCTCTTCCTCTGTCTCTGCTCTGCTGAGAGCCCCATTTTTGGTGGATGGAAAGAGTACCACAGTGAGCTGGTGAAGTAGAGAACTCGAAGCAGAGATCTAATAGCTACTGCAGGCCCTTCCCCTGGAGGCACCACTGAGCCCAAAGAGAACCCACATAAAGATGGACTCATCACCCATGAAACCAGAGGATTTTACTTCAGGAAAAAAAATTCACAAAAAGCTCAAGGGATGGTAAAAAATATCATCCTAAAGTGTTTCTCCATTTCAATGTCAGTTCAAAATCCCCCAGGGAAAATTTGAGTGTGGGGAATAAAGTCTTCATCACACTCAAGTTTGGCCTTCTCTCTACTCCATTTTCCAGTTTGATCTCTTCCCAGAACAGCCCAACTCACCACAGGAACCCCTCCCCTGAGTTCTTGGAGCATATATTGTTCATACCATTCCTAACTCCTTTGTAGACCTCTCTAGAATCACCATGCGGTACTTCTGTTTATCTCTTCCACTGATACTTAACTTTCACATGTCAATGACTTCTAAAAGTATGAGTCATGGCAGGGAAATACAAATATCATATGATATTGCTTATATGTGGAATCTAAAAAGGGGTACTAATGAACTTATCTACAAAACAGAAAACAGAGTTACAGATGTAGAAAACAAATTTATGGTTACCAGGGGGTAAGGGAGCAGGGGAGGGATAAATTAGGAGATTGGGATTGACGTATACACACTACTATATATAAAATAGATAACAAATAAGGACACAGGGAACTCTACTCAATGGCCTATATGGGAAAAGAATCTAAAAAAGAGTGGATATATGTATACGTATAACTGATTCACTTTGCGGTATAGCAGAAACTAACACATTGGAAATCAACTATATTCCAATAAAGATTTTAAAAATATATTCTGTAAAAAAAAAAGCATAAATCATGGGAGGTCAGGACCTTGTCTTTTGTGCTTCTGGTTCACCCACAGAACCTATGACGAAATAAAATTTGTGTTTTAAGGTGGGACAAGAAAAATTGAACATAAAATTCTCTGTTTGTTTGGGCCTTCTCCTTCCCTCCTTAATGTGCAGCGTGCATCTGCATCACACATTAACCAGAGCTCCTCAGAGATGGGAGTGCCTGCTCCACCATAAAGATCAATTGTTTTCTTTCTTCTGACGCCAGCAATGTAACTTCTTAAGAGAATGCCTTCTTCCCCAGCTCTGTACAGGATCACGGTGACTTGCTGCTGGCTTTGTACGTGCTTACCTGGACTATGGGTCCTTTGGGGAACTTTATGTTAAATGTCATGTCAGTATGTTGCTTTCACGTACAATCCTTTGTCTCAAAAATGTATACGACTGTGCCTTCAACTTCTAACAGGTGGAACCGTCCTCAGAGCTTTCTGAGAATCTTATCTCCTGGGTTATAACCCTCAGTCTGGCGTGAATAAAATTCCACTTTTTTTCTTCTTGATTGTTTAATTGAATTTTTATCAATACCTATCACATAATAAGTAGGTGTACAAAAAATACCTGCTGTTTTTTCAGAAAAGGAAGGTGTTGGAAAATTACAAAATCAAGAGAAACTTTATGTAGCAAATATATAATTGTGTGTGAATACATAAATGGATTTCAGTACAATTCAATACGAGGCAATACAAAAAGCATAAATCAAAGCATATTATAGCCCATTTTTAATTACTTTAAAGTAAATTATAATGTCCTCAGGGCCTGAAGCACTCGGATTCAGCTGGTTGAATCTGTGGAAGTGAAACCCACATGGATACCTAAGGCTGACAGTGTTAAGCAATAATAGAGACCAAAGTGGGAGGTTTTAAATACCTTCAAGTTCAGACAGGAAACCTTCCCTTGGGATAATGCTGACTTGATCCCCACTTAGACCTCACTAAATCCATCACTTTGGTTACCTGGCCAACACACATAAGTGGTCAGAATATAAGTGAGTGTACATGTATGAGGGAATTCTGTCTACTGTCTGTGTTTGCAGTATTGGTTCTTTCTTCCCCCAGCCCCACTCATCACTAGACACCAAGGATCTGCAGCCCGTAGCCTCAGTTCCATTTAATTTCCCCTGTGTAAACCTAACAGATCATGCGGTACAGTGAAAGAGTTCAGGCTTTTGGTCTAGACAGCACAGGGGTCAAATTCTAGCTCAGTTCTTTGCTAGCTATGAGTACAAGGGTAGATTAGGAAGCATCTAAGGCCCAGTTTTGAAATGGAAATAATAATAAATCCTCACAGTGATTTTTGGAAGGTCCAACAGGGTCTCAATATATGTTATTTCCCCTCAGCCATCTTGGCCAGACCCTCTGCTGGGAGCTGGACTCCTATGTCCATAACCTCTACCACTAGATCGGCTCTCACTCTAAGTCACTAACCACAGGAACCAAGATCCTCCATTATTTTGCCTCCAAATGCCACCCCTGCCTGCAGACACCTGCTGGCATTCTCTACCCACCAGACTGGATCCACTTCATTCTTGGACTAGAGCCCAGATACTGGTCAAAGTCACCACATGACTTTGAGGAAGTGTAACTTGGAGCGCAAACCAACACCATGCCATCCCTACCCATCTGCGTCTTTATTTCCTCTTACCAGCCTGTCCTTACTTACCAGCCTGTGCTCAAGTCCCAGAACACCTCCCTGATGAGTCTTCAATGAAATATCCATTTAAAAGGATGGCACTATCTGCTGGGCCACTGGGAAGTGCAAACTGAGGCTCACTTGCATCATCTGACCTAAAGTCTAAGTGCTTTATAACGTTCATGTGTTGTATTAGAAAGCCATAGTCAGAAAAAATAAATACAAATATTATATAAAGAGAGGAAGCATTTATATAAGGGGCCACCCAGATTCTGTCTAATTTGGAGAGGCTATAAAAAAAATAGTGGTTAAATGCAGAAATTCATGAGCCAAATTATGCAGGTTTGACACCCGAATCCACTGTGTCATTTGGGACAATTTACTTAATCCCTTTATGCCTCAATCTCCGCATCTGTAAAAGGAGGATATGAATAAAAACTACCTCATAGTGATAGTGAGTATTAAATAAACTAATGCATTTAACACACCTGAAACAATGCTTGCTGCGTGGTGAGTGGCAGTGTTGGGTTTACTCCTGATTGCAGAGGCTACTGTCAATTGATGGGCATCGCTAGATTTAGATGGGAAATTTGTACCAGTCTCAAAGTGTGCATTATAAACAATTCTTGGAGGTGGAGTACTGTTATGAGTTCAATTGTGTCCCCCTCACAATTTATTTGTTGGAGTCCTAACCCCCAGTACCTCAGAATGTGAACGGATTTGGAAATAGGGTCACCGCAGATGTAAGTAGTTAAGATAAGGTCATACTGCCCCCATAATCAAATATGACTGGTATAATTATAAAATGGGGAAATTTAGACACAGCCACACACGTAGGGTCTTTCACTAAGAGGCCCAGGCCTTGAGGGAGGGCTGGAAGTCTTACTTCGGGAAGCAACACATTCTGCACCATACTGGTATGATAAAGCACTCATCCCCTTGAATCGTCCCCACTAATGCCATAGGGAAACACATACATCATGTAAATAGGAAAGTAGAGGGCAGAGCGATGCACTTAAAAACCTAAGAATCCAAAGATTTCAAGCAACCACCAGCAGCTAGGAGAGAGGCATGGAAGTGTCCTCAATAGGAACCAACCCTGCCAACACCTTGATCTTGGACTTCCAGCCTCCAGAAGTGTGAGACAATACCTTTCTGTTGTTGAAGTCATCAACTTGTGGTACTTTGTTACAGCAGCCCTACCAAAAGGATACAAGGACGGGTCCAGGTGTCAATTTTAGTTGAGGTCAGTCAAGCACGAGCAGCTTGTGGAACACCTCAGGACACTGTGCCATGAAGAACAGGAATGCCATCCAAGGCACAATCCTTATGAATCGAGGTGGCAAACACACACACACATGCACACGCACACACATACACACACACAACACTCCATTCAATGTGTAATCAACGACCATTGAGTGGATGGACAATTCACACTACAAGAGTTCAGAGCAAGGTAATCATGGAAACTCTACTAGAAAGGCTACAAATACACTCCAGCACTAGGTGGAAAGGGTTAATTTCCTGCAAAATTCTTTAAAACCAAGAAATCCATGCTCAAGGATCCTGCTTCCCCCTTTCATCCCCCCTTCCCCCTAATTCTAACCCATCTTTCTCAGCATATCCTTTCCCCAAAGGATCTGTTCAATCCATAGTCACTCCCATACACATGTGAAATTCCTCCCCTTTTGTTCCTTCAACTCTCTATGCAGAAGATGCTTTGCAGCAACAATCCCATTAGCTTTACAAATGCTGTTTGGAAATCCAGGCAGAGCTATTGCTTTCTCAGATGGTTGGGAACGTGGTACTCCAAGTGATTTTTTTATCCCAATTTCAGGGTCATGCTGCTTGGATCTGTGGAGTGGGGAGAGAAGGAAGAGTAGGAGAAAATCTTACCTCTCCCCAATCCCAGCAGAATCAGGCAGGTTTCCCTGGAAGGCACCAATGCTACAACAAACAAATAATAAATATTCCTTCACTAAAATGATAAGTCTCACTTCGGTAAGCAACACATTATACACCATACTGGTATAATAAAGCGCACATCCCCTTGAATCATTCCCACTAATACAATGTATTCAGTGCTCATATGATTACAGTTTTACAGCCTGTTAGCAAAAACACATACAATTGAAAAGTGCAGCTAATGCAATGTGACAGAATACTGTTATTACAAGAAGAAGTTGTCAGCACCGAGCAATTGATTTTCCTTCATCTCCTTCCTGCTTCTGCCCATCCTCCCCACCTCTCCTGGAGATGTTTATTATATACTCTAGGTGCAGTCCTTTCTCTGAATCAATTCTAATAGAGTGCAGTGAAAGAATACAAAGACAGGAAAAGTCAACACTCTTCTAGGTGTTCTAAGGGGAAAAAACTTTCTTTGGGGTTATTTTCTTCTCCAAGTCTTTATTAAAGCTTAGGGAACTATGTCTCATTTCCCCCAGTTAATGATCTTATCCTTTTGCTCTATTATGCCATGCCTATATATTGCCCCTTTCTTTTTCCTTTTCTTGTTTTCATAAAGTAAAAATAGAGGTGGCTTTTAAGGATGAGGGCTCCTACATTCCTGCTGATTCACTTCCATGCATTTTGAAGAGCAATGGAGGGACAAAAGTAGGAATACAGGAGACCAAAAGGATAAATTATTTGGTTATTGCTTGGTCAATATTTTCTTTACAAATGCCTACCTCCATTCACAAGGTGACAATAGCTATATTAAACAATAATAGCAACCTAATCTATAATAGAATGATAGAATTGTACAATTGGATGGGACATAGAAATCATCAAATCCATTGTAATTTTACAGATGAGAAAAATCCAGCCTCCAAGAGTTAAGGAATTTATCTGAATTCTCACCACTAGTGTGAGAGCTGAATCTAGAATTCACTTTTTTGCTGCTGTACCATCCTATACCTTTAAATGTAACACACATCAATGAGTTACTGAATTACCCAATGGCCCTTAACACCTTTTCTGTTTCTTGGTTATGATGGAATAGAAGAGTTCCACTTGTCAACGTAGGTACAAGGGAGAACAGAAAAATCCATGAAAATTGCTTAATGGACCTCTGAAAGATCAAGTTCTCAGAGCAAACATTAAAATACCCTGGCTTGTAGATTCCATTTGTGGGTGATGCACCCTCCTAAAATACAAAGAAGTGCTATTTCTCCCCTACCCTATTTCAGTGTGTAATTCCCACATCTTCCTTTCCCACCTCACCTCATTAAAAGAATGCACCCTTTGTTGGTACCAAACATAAATGCTGATGCCTCCTCTCTCACTCAGCAGGATCTCATTATAACATCTGAATATCTGATAGTTACATGAACCAAGGGTCACATCAAGGTCTCCAAGCATTACTGCTCATTAGTATTCGAAAGGTAAAGCCTCAGACAGTTGGGTTTTGACCCACTGGGGCAATTGCATCTGTGGTTCTGGTTACACTTTACATTTTTATAAATTGACCGCAAAGTTTGGGATCTTTCCTCTTGAAGATGGCTTAAGGTACCCCCATGTGTGAATAGAGGGTGCAGGTGCTGATTTTGGTTTTGGTTTATGATGCCAACTAGCAAATATTCATGGATGGACAGCATTTAATTGGGGCTGAAACTTACCTGCATTGAGTAGGGACTTGTAGATACAAGTACCTGTTCGAGAAGAGCCACTCTCCCTCTTGGCTGTACACCCTTGAGCTGCCCATATTAAGAAACAGAAACAGAAAGAAAGCAGGGCGTACCTCACATAATCTAGTGTAGCAACCCTCTGGAAGCACTGGCCCGCTGCGACACAAGTGGCCTGAGCCAACTTTATAAGGTTTGGGGAGACTCACTTTGCTTTGTATCCATCTCATCTTTATCACCCTCTTTCCCCAAATAAACATACTTTCCTGGGGCCCCTTCCTGCAAACCCCACAAGCAGCCGGTCTCTGTTCAACAGTATTCTTGGCTTTCCTCTTTCCACAACAATTGTGGAAATGCCATTTCCTACATCTTCCCCTGCCCATAAATCTACTAATCATGCTAAGACATTAGGTAGGAACCACCATTTGTGACTTTAACAATGGTAATTTCCTATAGTTCAACCTAATACTAACGGGTAGCAATTAAGACACTATCCACTCTCTGGTTCTTTTTTTTAAACTTCTTTTTACAAAAAGCTTCTTTGGACATGAATGCCTTTCATAGTGTAAATTTCAGGCCTGGTTGACATGTGTCTGCTGCAGGGGTGCTGTGACACTTCCAGAAAGGCCACTAGACATCCATCTATGACACATTCTAATACTGCAACAGGTAAAGGGAAGGGACGAGGGAGGATTTTCTTCCTCCAAATTCCAATTCAGTTAAACTCATTATGTTCACTGAACATCTAAACATGGCAGACACCATACTGAGTGCTGTGAGAAAAGGAAAGATGCAGAGTAAGGCACAGTCTGGGGCCTCCAGAAATTCTTAATCTGGGTAGGAAGACAAATTCATAAGTGCCAAGTGGTATAAAAGAACCACCACAAAATGTTTCGAGAGCTGAGACAGAAGAGGTGAATTCCTACTCAGAGTACCCAGTCGAGGCAACATGGAGCAGAAGAATCAGCCCTGGTCCCTGTAGGAGGTATCAGTAGGTAGAACGCTGAGGCTAGGGCGTCCAGCAAGAAACAATCACTATTAATAATCATGCAGGCCTCCTTCTAGGAGCTAGTTATGCTGAGAGTGGTTATGACACCTCTGGTGGTGTTCGTCATCTCCTGCTGTTAGGATGAGGAATCCAGACCAGCAGAAGAACTGGGGAAGATCTCGGGCATATGTTTGCTTGTATCTCCCTGTGTTCATTTATCCAGCACTTTAACTAACCAGCTATGATCTTCTCCAGAACAGGAGATAAAATGACAAATGAAATGTGGAGCAATAACAAAAGGCTAAGGCAAAGTTGCTGGTTTTATTGCATGCCTTTTCATGGGCAGATAGGCGATAAGGTGACAGTGATGAAATAAAAATGACCTACCTTTTAAAAAAAGATAAAAATCAGGTAATTACTGAAGCTTCAGTTTTTTATGAAATAATTGGCAATGACCTTTGATGAAGAAATCACATTGTGATACTGCTGACAGGACAATTTTCCACTGAGGCAGTGGGGAGATATGTAGCAGCTGGTTCCAAAAGCAGGAAAAATGTAATTTGTTAGCCCAGGCAAGAAAACTGCTCATTTATTGATACAAGACTGAACGAGTGCAAAATTTTTAACTGCTGGGACTAGAGGAGGCCAGTTAACCAATGCTGTTCTTGGATAATGTGACAGGTCATCACCAGTGCCCTGCCTCTATTCCCAGAGGTCCCTGTGGCGTTCCAATGCTGATGGCTCCGGGTGTCTCTCTGCCTGAGGGCTTTTCCAGCTATACTGCCCCATAGGCTGGAAGTGCCAAGGTGTTAACACCCCAGGACCAATGCACAATCAAGGGCAGAGCTTAGTAGAAAGTAAACCAGATTCATCTCTGCTCAGTGGTACCACCCAGATGTGTGTTCTACAGCCTGTCCTTGAGTCCCCAGCAGGATGGAGCCTCAGTTGCCCACAGCTGTAACCCACTCATTAATATACTTTTCATTGACTTCCTCACTCTCTGTCGTAATTCCCCACTCTCCATCTGGGCTTCCTGGGATCACCTCCCAGATAAACAACTTGTATCCAAATTGATGTCTCAGAAGATGCCTGGGGGTAGTGCAGGTCCAAGGAATCAAACTAAAACACATCATTTTTTCACATGCTGGTGTCTCAACGAACAAATATTTATTGAGTACCTATGATCTAAATAGCACAGTGCTAGGCTTAAACTACAAGAAAGCTTAAGTTCTAATTGCAAGAGACTCACAATCTAGGTGCGCAAGTAAAACATGGATTCACCAAATGTTAAATAATGAAACTGGCAGACCTTCAAAATGGCAGAGGAGTAAGATGTGGAGATCACCTTCTTCACTACAGATACATCAAAAATAGATCTACACGTGGAACAGCTCCTACAGAACACCTACTGAATGCTGGCAGAAGACCTCAGACTTCCCAAAAGGCAAGAAACTCCCCACGTACCTGGGTAGGACAAAGGAAAAAGGAAAAACAGAGACAGAAGAATAGGGACGGGACCTGCACCTCTGGGAGGGAGCCATGAAGGAGGAAAGGTTTCCACGCACTAGGAAGGCCCTTCACTGGCAGAGATGCGGTTTGGAGGGGTGAAGCTTCAGAGCCACGGAGGAGAGCGCAGCAACAGGGGTGCAAAGGGCAAAGCAGAGAGATTCCTGCACAGAGGATCAGTGCCGACCAGCACTCACCAGCCCGAGAGGCTTATCTGCTCACCTGCCGGGGCGGGTGGGGGCTGGGAGCTGAGGCTCGGGCTTCGGAGGTCAGATCCCAGGGAGAGGACCAGGGTTGGTGCATAAACACAGACTGAAGGGGGTTAGTGCACCACCGCTAGCTGGGAGGGAGTCCAGGAAAAAGTCCGGACCTGCCTAAGAGGCAAGAGAACATTGTTTTGGGGTGCGCGAGGAGAGGGGATTCAGAGCAATGCCTAAATGAGCTTCAGAGCCGGGCGAAAGCCGCTGCTATCAACAGGAGCATGAGACGCTAAGGCTGCTGCTGCCGCCACCAAGAAGCCTGTGTGCGAGCACAGGTCACTCTCCACACCTCCCCTACCGAGCGACTGTGCAGCCCGCCACTGCCAGGGTCCCGTGATCCAGGGACAACTTCCCCGGGAGAACGCACGGCGCGCCTCAGGCTGCTGCAACGTCACACTGGCCTCTGCCGCCGCAGTCTTGCTTCACATTCCGTACCCCTCCCTCCCCCCGGCCTGAGTGAACCAGAGCCCCCTAATCAGTTGCTACTTTAACCCCATCATGTCTGGGCGGGGAACAGACACCCTCAGGTGACCTACACACAGAGGCGGGGCCACATCCAAAACTGAACCCCCGGAGCTGTGCGAACAAAGAAGAGAAAGGGAAATCTCTCCCAGCAGCCTCAGGAGCAGTGGATTAAATCTCCACAATCAACTTGATGTACCTGCATCTGTGGAATACCTGAATAGAAAACAAACCATCCCAAAATTGACGCGGTGGACTTTGGGAGCAACTGCAGACTTGGGGTTTGCTTCCTGCATGTAACTTGTTTCTGGTTTTATGTTTATCTTAGTTTAGTATTTAGAGCTTATTATCACTGGTAGATTTGTTTATTGATTTGGTTGCTCTCTTCTTTTATATATATATATATTTTTTTTTTCCTTTTGCTCATTTTGTGAGTGTGTATGTGTAGGCTTCTTTGTGTGATTTTGTCTGTATAGCTTTG
Organism: Aethalodelphis obliquidens; assembly: GCF_003676395.1. Taxonomy (NCBI): domain Eukaryota; kingdom Metazoa; phylum Chordata; class Mammalia; order Artiodactyla; family Delphinidae; genus Aethalodelphis; species Aethalodelphis obliquidens. The sequence continues at coordinate 11,869,475 of NW_020837963.1, forward strand.
TTTTCACCATTTGTCCTAGGGCTTTGTCTGCCCATTTCTTTTTGGTTTTTCTTGTGTGTGTACTTTTTAGCACTTGTTCTCATTGGTGGATTTGTTTATTGGATTGGTTGCTCCCTTTGTTCTTTCTTTTTCATTATTACTTTTTTATTTTTAATAATATATTTTTATTTTAATAACTTTATTTTATTTATTTATTTTTCTTTCTTTCTTTCTTTTTTTTCTCCCTTTTCGTCTGAGCCATGTGGCTGACAGGGTCTTCGTGCTCTCACCGGGTGTCAGGCCAGAGCCTCTTAGGTGGGAGAGCCGAGTTCAAGACATTGGACCACCAGAGACCACCCAGCCCCACATAATATCAAATGGCAACAGCTCTCCCAGAGATCTCCATCTCAAAGCTAAGACCCAGCTCCACTCAATGACCAGCAACCTACCATGCTGCACACCCCATACCAAACAACCAGCAAGACAGGAACACAATGCCACCCATTAGCAGAGAGGTTGCCTAAAATCATAATAAGGTCACAACACCCCAAAACACACCACCAGAGGTGGTCCTGCCCACCAGAAAGACAAGATCCAGCCTCATCCACCAGAACACAGGCACCAGTCCCCTCCACCAGGAAGCCTGAGCCAACCTTACCCACTGGGGGCAGACACCAAAAACAACAGGCACTATGAACCTGCATCCTGCGAAAAGGAGACCCCAAACACAGTAAGTTAAGCAAAATGAGAAGACAGAGAAATACACAGCAGATGAAGAAGCAAAGTAAAATCCCACCAGAGCAAACAAATGAAGAGGAAATAGACAGTCTACCTGAAAAAGAATTCAGAGTAATGATAGTAAAGATGATCAAAAATCTTGGAAATAGAATGGGGAAATATAAGATATGTTTAACAAGGACCTGGAAGAACTAAAGAGCAAACAAACAATGATGAGCAACGCAATAAATGAAATTAAAAATTCTCTCGAAGGAATCAATAGTAGAATAACTGAGGCAGAAGAACAGATAAGTGACCTGGAAGATAAAATAGTGGAAATAACTACCACAGAGCAGAATAAAGAAAAAACAATGAAAAGAATTGAGGACAGCCTCAGAGACCTCTGGGACAACATTAAACACACCAACATCCGAATAATAGGGGTCCCAGAAGAAGGAGAGAAAAAGAAAGGGACTGAGAAAATATTTGAAGAGATTATAGTTGAAAACTTCCCTAATACGGGAAAGGAAATAGTCAATCAAGTCCAGGAAGCGCCAAGAGCCCCATACAGGTTAAATCCAAGGAGAAACATGCCAAGACACATATTAATCAAGCTATCAAAAATTAAATACAAAGAAAAAATATTAAAAGCAGCAAGGGAAAAGCAACAAATAACATACAAAGGAATCCCCCTAAGGTTAACAGCTGATTTCTCAGCAGAAACTCTGCAAGCCAGAAGGGAGTGGCAGGACATACTTAAAGTGATGAAAGGAAAAAACCTGAAACCAAGATTACTCTACCCAGCAAGGATCTCATTCAAATTTGATGGAGAAATTAAAAGCTTTACAGACATGCAAAAACTAAGAGAATTCAGCACCACCAAACCAGCTTTAAAACAAATGCTAAATGAACTTCTCTGGGCAGGAAACACAAGACAAGGAAAAGACCTACAATAACAAACCCAAAACAATTAAGAAAATGGTAATATAAACATACATATCGATAATTACCTTAAATGTAAATGGATTAAATGCTCCCACCAAGAGACATAGACTGGCTGAATGGATACAAAAACAAGACCCATATATATGCTGTCTACAAGAGACCCACTTCAGACCTAGGGACACATACAGACTGAAAGTAAGGGGATGGAAAAAGATATTCCATGCAAATGGAAATCAAAAGAAAGCTGGGGTAGCAATTCTCATATTAGACAAAATAGACTTTAAAATAAAGACTATTACAAGAGACAAAGAAGGACACTATATGATGATCAAGGGATCCATCCAAGAAGAAGATATAACAATTATAAGTATTTATGCACCCAACATAGGAGCACCTCAATACATAAGGCAAATGCTAACAGCCATAAAAGGGGAAATAGACAGTAACACAATTATAGTAGGGAACTTTAACACCCCACTTTCACCAAAGGACAGATCATCCAAAATGAAAATAAATAAGGAAACACAAGCTTTAAATGATACATTAAACAAGATGGACTTAATTGATATTTACAGGACATGCCATCCAAAAACAACAGAATACACATTCTTCTCAACTGCTCATGGAACTTTCTCCAGGATAGATCATATCTTGTATCACGAATCAAGCCTCGGTAAATTTAAGAAAACTGAAATCATATCATGTATCTTTTCCGACCACAACACTATGAGACGAGATATCAGTTACAGCAAAAAATCTGTAAGAAATACAAACACATGGAAGCTAAACAATACACTACTAAATAACCAAGAGATCACTGAAGAAATCAAAGAGGAATTCAAAAATTACCTAGAAACAAATGACAATGAAATCACCACGACCCAAAACCTGTGGGATGTAGCAAAAGAAGTTCTAAGAGGGAAGTTTACAGCAATACAATCCTACCTCAAGAAACAAGAAACATCACAAATAAACAACCTAACCTAACACCTAAAGCAATTAGACAAAGAAGAACAAAATAACCTCAAAGTTAGCAGAAGGAAAGAAATCATAAAGATCAGATCAGAAATAAATGAAAAAGAAATGAAGGAAATGATAGCAAATATCAATAAAACTAAAAACTGGTTCTTTGAGGAGATAAACAAAATTGATAAACCATTAGCCCAACTCATCAAGAAAAAAAGGGAGAAGACTGCAATCAATAGAATTAGAAATGAAAAAGGAGAAGTAACAACTGACACTGCAGAAATACAAAAAATCATGAGGGATTACCACAAGCAACTCTATGCCAATAAAATGGACAACCTGGAAGAAATGGACAAATTCTTAGAAATGCACAACCTTCCTAGACTGAACCAGGAAGAAACAGGAAATATAAACAGACCAATCACAAGCACTGAAATTGAAACTGTGATTAAAACTCTTCCAACAAACAAAAGCCCAGGACCAGATGGTTTCACAGGCAAATTCTATCAAACATTTACAGAGAGTTAACACCTACCCTTCTCAAACACTTCCAAAATATATCAGAGGTAGGAACACTCCTAAACTCATTCTACAATGCCACCTCACCCTGATAAAAAACCATACAAAGATGTCACAAAGAAAGAAAACTACAGGCCAATATCACTGATGAACAGAGATGCAAAAGTCCTCAATAAAATACTAGCAAACAGAATCCAACAGCACATTAAAAGGATCATACACAATGATCAAGTGGAGTTTATCCAAGGAAAGCAAGGAGTCTTCAATATATGCAAATCAATCAATGTGATACACCATATTAAAAACTGAAGGATAAAAACCATATGATCATCTCAATAGATGCAAAAAAACCTTTCAACAAAATTCAACACCCATTTATGATAAAAACCCTCCAGAAAGTAGTCATAGAGGGAACTTAACCTCAACATAATGAAGACCATATATGACAAACCCACAGCCAACATCACTCTCAATGGTGAAAAACTGAAAACATTTCCACTAAGATCAGGAAAAAGACAAGGTTGCCCACTCTCACCACTCTTACTCAACATAGTTTTGGAAGTTTTCGCCACAGCAATCAGAGAAGAAGAAGAAATTAAAGGAACCCAAGTTGGAAAAGAAGAAGTAAAACAGTCACTGTTTGCAGGTGACATGATACTATATAGAGAGAATCCTAAAGATGCCACCAGAAAAATACTAGAGCTAATCAATGAATTTAGTAAAGTAGCTGGATACAAAATTAATGCACAGAAATCTCTTGCATTCCTATACACTAAGGATGAAACATCTGAAAGTTAAATTAAGGAAACACTCCCATTTACCATTGCAACAAAAAGAATAAAATATCTAGGAATAAACCTACCTAAGGAGACAAACGACCTGTATGCAGAAAACTATAAGACACTGATGAAAGAAATTAAAGATGATACAAACAGATGGAGAGATATACCATGTTCTTGGATTGGAAGAACTGACATTGTGAAAATGACTCTACTATCCAAAGCAATCTACAGATTCAATGCAGTCCCTAACGAACTACCACTGGCATTTTTCACAGAACTAGAACAAAAAATTTCACAATTTATATGGAAACACAAAAGACCCCAAATAGCCAAAGCAATCTTGAGAAAGAAAAACGGATCTGGAGGAAACAGGCTCCCAGGCTTCAGAGTATATGACAAAGCTACAGTAATGAAGAGAGTATGGTACTGGCACAAAAACAGAAATATAGATCAATGGAACAGTATAGAAAGCCTAGAGATAAACCCATGCACATATGGTCACCTTATCTTTGATAAAGGAGGAAAGAATATACAATGGAGAAAAGACAGCCTCTTCAATAAGTGATGCTGGAAAAACTGGACAGCTACATGTAAAAGAATGAAATTAGAACACTCCCTAACATCATACACAAAAATAAACTCAAAATGGATTAAAGACCTAAATGTAAGGCCAGACACTATCAAACTCTTAGAGGAAAACGTAAGCAGAACACTCTATGACATACATCACAGCAAGATGCTTTTTGACCCACCTCCTAGAGAAATGGAAATAAAAACAAAAATAAACAAACGGGACCTAATGAAACTTCAAAGCTTTTGCACAGCAAAGGAAACCATAAACAAGAAGAAAAGACAACCCTCAGAATGGGAGAAAATATTTGCAAATGAAGCAAATGACAAAAGATTAATCTCCTCAATTTACAAGCAGCTCATGCAGCTCAATAGCAAAAAACCAAAAAACCCAATCAAAATATGGGCAGAAGACCTAAATAGACATTTCTCTAAAGAAGATATACAGATTGCCAACAAACACATGAAAGGATGCTTAACATCACTAATCATTAGAGAAATGCAAATCAAAACTACAATGAGGTATCACCTCACACCAGTCAGAATGGCCATCATCAAAAAATCTACAAACAATAAATGCTGGAGAGGGTGTGGAGAAAAGGGAACACTCTTGCACTGCTGGTGGGACTGTGAATTGGTACAGCCACTATGGAGAACAGTATGGAGGTTCCTTAAAAAACTAAAAATAGAACTGCCATACGACCCAGCAATCCCACTGCTGGGCATATACCCTCAGAAAACCATAATTCAAAAAGAGTCATGTACCACAATGTTCATTGCATCTCTATTTACAATGGCCAGGACATGGAATCAACCTAAGTGTCCATTGACAGATGAATGGATAAAGAGGATGTGGCACATGTATACAATGGCATATTACTCAGCCATAAAAAGAAATGAAATTGAATTATTTGTAGTGAGGTGGACGGACCTAGCAACTGTCACATAGAGTGAAGTAAGTCAGAAAGAGAAAAACAAATACCGTATGCTACGACATATATATGGAATTTAAAAAATAAAAAAGTGGTTCTGAAGAATCTATGGGTGGGACAGGAATAAAGAGGCAGACGTAGAGAATGGACTTGAGGACACAGGGAGGGGGAAGGTAAAACTGGGACAAAGTGAGAGAGTGACATGGACAGATATACACTACCAAGTGTAAAATAGATAGCTAGTGGGAAGTAGCTGCATAGCACAGGGAGATCAGCTTGGTGTTTTGTGTCCACCTAGCGGGGTGAGATAGGGAGGGTGGGAGGGAGATGCAAGAGGGAGGAGATATGGGGATATATGTATAGGTATAGCTGATTCACTTTGTTATACAGCAGAAACTAACACACCATTGTAAAGCAATTATACTCCAATAAAGAGTGTTAAAAAAATAAATAAAAAGAGGGGGAAAAAAATGAAACCAAGGCAGTATGTGATGAGTACAAAATGAGCTATCCAGGGAAAAGTGGGAAATGCATGGATTTGTGTAGATGGGAATGGAGGAGAAGGACAATCTTATTGGAATGACTCAAATGCAGATATACATTGTTTCTAAGAAGAATTTCTGCAGAAAAGAAACCTACCAAAATATGACTAACCCAGTATTTCCTAAACATTCCTGATCCTGAAAACTTTCCTTTATATAACATCTCATAAAACTTATGTTCAAAAGAACACACTTTGGGAAATGCTGTATTGGAAGTCAAGTTCCAGTTTCCAGGGTTAGAATCCAACGCCTTAAACAGTTTAACCCAGGGTTGCTCCACCTCCGTCCGGTCTCATTGGTCAACGCAGATGTGAAGTAATCATTACTTTAAGGCCTTTTAAGGATCAAACAGATAGACTGAACTTCCAAGATATTTGAGGTTTTCTGTAGGACATCAAGGATGAATGTATGGTGGTATCTTGCTAATATCTACAACCCCATGCAAAGCTCTGGGAACAGTCAGTGAAGCTGACAGGTAATGAATCTATTCTTTAGAACTCCAACTGCCTTGCAGAGAAAATGATCAATTTTTCTCAGTGAGAATGTAGATGATAGATAGATAGATAGATAGATAGACAGATAGATAGATAGATACATACATACATACATACATAGATAAATAGATACACAGATAGACCTGTTCAGCTGTTATCATCTGTATCAGGTGAAGTACAACCTTGCTGCCTGGCTTCACATCCTAGAGAACTTTGGACGAATCATTTTATTTCTCTGCACCTCTGTTCCTCATTGCTGTGAGGATACAATGAAACATTACATTTAAAGGACTGAATATTGTTCCTGCCCCATGGCAAGAGCTCAACAAATGGTAGTTCTGTCTAATATGAGTAGCACGATTAGTCCTAGAATCATTTTCATTGCTTGGTTCCCTTTTAACTTGAGTGGGTTTCTCTCCCCTGGGACCAAAACTGCCTTGACTAGAACATGCCCCCAGCTTGGGCGCCTCGATGTGTCACGAACAATGGGCAACAAGATGAACACAGACAAGTTCTTTAAAGGACAGCTTGAACGTCTTCCAGAGGGAAACATCTCCACCCAACCAGCTTTGGGAAATCTGGATTTGATACATGAAATTCACTCCACAGATCACTTTTGAGAAATTGTTGCAAAAAACAAGATAGACTTGTGCATAAACCTCTCAGAGAGTTTTGTCTAATATTTTTTATGACTTGTTTTCCCCTCGCCTTCTTACCTCAGCGCCTGTAACTTCTCTGAGGAGTTGGTGAGTCAGTGCTGCAGCCTCTTTGCCCTCACTTCTCCCTGGATTTTGTTCGCTAGTAAAATCTTATGTACATATGGGTGACCCCTAACATCAAAATATCATGGAGGCTTCAAAAACTAAGACTGGGTCTTCATGGAAGATTCTCTGCCTCCCTCCCCTCCCCCTCCCCTTTCCTCCCTGTCCTCCAGTGCCCCTGGCTCTTTCCCCCTTCTTATCTTTCCCCTGTCTACCTTCTTCTCTCTCTCTCCAGTTCTCTCCATTCTCACTCTCTCCAGTTCTCTGCTCATCTTGTTCAGTCGTTCTATCTTTGTCTCTCTTTTCATCTGTCTACCTCTGGTTCTCCAACTCTCTTGGGGTGTCTTTGTCCTATCTTGGTAACTCTATCTCTGTCTCTGCCCATCTTTTTCACTGGTTCCCTCTCTCTCTCTCTCTCTCTCTCTCTCTATCTCTCTCTCTCTCTCTGACTCTCTTTGTCTCTACTTCTATCTCTCTCAAGCCTGAGCTCTAGATGGAACCAGACTCTGTAACTTGCATTGTCCTCGAAAAGAGGATTTCCTGATGCAAACGGAATGTACAACACTTAATCCTGCCAACAGCTTAATGAGTGACAGTATCAGCACACTTCACCGAATGTGTTGGAGTGGGGAGAAAACCATCCTCTCAAATCACTGCAAACACTAAAGCAGATGAACAAAGGAAATTAAACCAGTTGCATCCAACAGACTTTGAAACACACCCACAAACCTTCCCTGCCCCCTCCTCCATCAGCAGATCTTCACACTTTTGCTAATACCAGCTGGTTCGTACACTCCAGAAGTATCACCCTCACCAGTTATTGAAAGTGAGACTTCAAATATGGGTTAAATTCCACTCTGGTCATTAGCCAGTTTTTCTGTCCAATTTTTCCCCTGGATTTTCTTCACCTGGGAAAACCTTCATACTTTATACATCGATCAGAGGAGGGAAAGTACCACAGCAACTGGGATGAGAAAAGGAGGAACTGGACAAATGTGGGCCCAGAAACTCAGATTATTTTTCTGTTTGAAAAGCAAGCAAAGAGATCAGAAGGACATTACTAGTTCCAATTCCATTGTAACTGAATGAATGTGTGTTCCACAAATACAGAGAAATATCTGTTATTTATGTGATATCTTTTGGCAAAGATATCAAAGAATGTGAGATGAACCAGGTAATGCTTACAATCTATCCTGAGAGTTTATATCAGTCTGATTTCTACTCAATAGCAAGTGTGGCAGCTAGAGAAACTGAGGCACCGTTGTGTATCTTGCCCCTCCCATCTCCTGTCTCAGAGAAGCATGGGGTTGACCACCAGGATGGGGCTGGACAAATCCAAGAGCTGAAACTTACCAGGGCCACCTCCTTCAATGGCCTTGGGATCCCAGGTCTTTAGCACACACACACACACACAGAGTAGCCATGGTTGTCCAACCCTCTACCTCTTGCCACTCCACCTTCCAGCTGCAAGCCTCCAACTAACCCCCTACAGGTTTAACATTTCCTTTGCTTCCTGCTTTCTCTTCCCCTTGACAATGGCTGTTTATGGTTGGCATTTCAGTTCTTCAGGATCCTGTTCTCTCACTTCAAGAGGTAGCCTAGCTGATCTAAACTGAACCTGATCCACAAGAATGGGTTTAATGGGTTAATGTGTTTCCTCTCTAAAACAGGCATTTGTTCAAGGCAATAATGAAACAATGACTTCTAAGAGGACTCTTGTGGGAAGCATTTTAGGCATCAATGTTGGCCGAGAGCAAAACCTTTTGCAGGCAGAGCCAGCTGCCTGCTCCTTCTAGAAGGGCTATCTTTGGATGAGCCTCAAGACGCTATGCCTTTCCTGTTGAGTTTCTCCACTTCCTTATACATTGACTAAGATACAGAAATCTCAGAGTGTATGCTCCTGGCTGCTCATCCCTTTTAGAGGCACAAATCTGTGCACCAAAACATAACCATGCAGACATTCATTATACAAAAGAATTTTACTTGAAGTGGGCACATTTTAGTACCAGTTTAAAATATTCAAATGCTCCAAGGGTTTTGTTAGAAGCTGGTCTGATCTACAAAGCAGCCCTAGGGCTATGAAATCTAGACAATGTTCTATACGACTCCAAGGAACTTTTATTTCATACCTTTTAGGTCACAGCTTTAATGCTTTGGGCCCAAAGACCATATTGAAACTTCTAGAAGAAAGAGAGTTCAACACAGAACAAAGTTAAGGAAGGACATATGTTTTTAGAGTTAATTTTTAAAAAATCATTAGGCTAATAAGTGCTCATTTAATATTATTAGCACTGATAAAAATTATTCATTCAAGCACTTAACAAATATTCATTGATTACTATGTGTCAAGAATTGTGCTACGTAAAGGGATCCAAAGGGGAACAGGACAGGCACGTGGTCCCTAATCTCACAGAAATTGTTATTGTGTTGTTGGAAAGACAGACAACCAAGCAAATACAAGAAATAAGGTAAATATTTATGACAGAAGTATGGAAAAACTACTCAAGACTATATGACAAGATAGCTAGTAGGAAGCAGTTGCATCACACTGGGAGATCAGCTCAGTGCTTTGTGACCACCTAGAGGGGTGGGATAGGGAGGGTGGGAGGGAGACACAAGAGGGAGGAGATATGGGGATATATGTATATATATAGCTGGTTCCCTTTGTTACACAGCAGAAACTAACACACCATTGTAAAGCAATTATACTCCAATAAAGATGTTAAAAAAAAAAAAACACTATATGACAACATAGCAGAGACACCTAAACAAATTCAGAACATAGGGGTGGGGAGGAGAAGGGTGATAGGAGGGGTCAAGGAAGGCTTTCAAGAATCTCTGGGAACTAAGAACATCAGTAGCGGTTAACGTCTAGAGTACGAGGTGGGTAGAGTAAAGAAAGATGAGGATGAAAACACAAGAGTACCAGAGAAAGAAGGGTCATATAAGCTCTGCTAACAGTTTTAACTTTATCCTAAGGACCGCAGGGAGCCATGGAAGGATTCTGAGCAAGCTACGGATGTGATCGCATGTGACTACGAATTGTATCACAATCAGTGCAGAAGGTAAATCTACATGTTGCAAATATGCCTATTAACATTAAATGAGGCCCTCAAGACTGTTAACATTTTCTCAAGAAACATCTGGAAGGCATCAGATGTAAAGGACCACGATCAAAGACTGTCCTGCTAAACCATTCTACAAACCAACTTCTCTGCTGCAGTCACCGGGTCTGGCCCTCTCTGCCTTCTGTCTTGGCAGGGGGCACGATTGAGAAGCATATAGGCTTGTCTGGATTTGAGGAAGGTCAGATGCATCAGGTTGAAAATATTCGCTGTCCTGTAGAACACAAGCTACCAGTCAGACCAATCTTTTTCTGTCAAAGATTCGGTCAGCGAGACTCAGAGCTGCCTGGTCCACAGAAATGGCGCTACAGGAAGCAGATCGTGGAGTGCTGACCCAATTCTTGGTGACCCTACAGTCGGGCAGAGTGCGGTATTGGCAGAAGACCCTCAGATACCCACTGGAACATGGGCTCTGAGGGAACTCACTTGGAGACTTTGTAGTGGTCCTTGTTGAAGACAGAGTGAGGGTGTTTAGTGGCAGATAAAGCCCATCTCTCTCTCTCTCTCTCTCTCTCTCTCTCTCTCTCCAGCCCCTCCCCCTCGCCCTCTCTCTGTAAATGCCATCCTCTTATGAACTGGCTTCCATCTGATACAGCTTGCTCCACCTTGTCCAGAAAACAGGGGGCCCAGGGTCAGGACACACCCATGCCCCCTGACCATGGGGGCTTCCCCACGAACCGCAGGCATTCCATGACAACATTTGATAGAGCCATTGTTAATTGACTCTGTTTTCATTGTTTGTTTGATTTTATAACTAAACTAGTCTCCAAGGAGTAAACTTTCTAGTCCCCCATATGTCCTATATAGTTAATTATAACACACTCCCTCTCTTACCCACAGACCCTGAACATAAGGATGTTTCTAGTCTACATATGGTGAACAATACTGCTCACGCATTCTACCCTCAACGCATTTCCTAGAGCCCTCACACAGTGGACATTAATGACTTCTTTGGGCCCCTTCTGGTTTCACCAGATGAACAAAAATGAAAATAAGCAGCTGTCATACTTTAACTTAAAAAAAAAAAAGAAATTCATCAAGCCTACTCCAACTTGGAGAATTATTTGGCTTAGAGAGAGGGGAATCGGCTGTACCATGGATGGCAAAAATCTCACTTACTAATGTACCACTTCCTGACATTTAATTTGCACAATTTGTCTCCTATTCTCTGGCAACACTCAGAAGATTTTGGAAGCAGGAAAAAAGAAGGCAGAAACATAATAAACAGTAAGATTAAAAAGTGAGAACGTGGGGGGCACCAGGTTAAGAGTCAGATAACTAACTCCTAGATCGTGTCTCCCACCCATCAACACCTGTTAACACATCACCCCAACCAGATAATGGCTATAAAAGGGAACCAAATGGAAGGGTAGCCATTAGACAACATGCAATCATACAACAAATGCCACTGCTGTTACCTACCCAGCACTTTAGACACCAGAGAAGTCGTATGAATCTAAACTTCGATGTGATGTATCTGAGAATAGTACCATACACCTAGATAGTGAAAATGGCATATTTTCCATCATAAAAAAAAAATCAAAATGTTTTATCTGTGCTTCTGCAATTGAAAAATGACTGAAGCTGTGAACTTCAAATTTGGCAAGATTGTTGCCCTCATTAAGGAAGGGAATAGAAGCCAATTTTGAAGAGAAATGATTTCCTATTTTTGAGTATAGAAGGTTGAAACAATGAGTGTTGAACCTAGATGAGGAGCACTTCACTTCCTCTGCTGTTTCAGCTTCCATTTGGATAACGATTCTTAACCAGAGAATAAAACTAGACATGTCTCTTTTTTGACTCATAAATGAAAACATCTTTCTTAATTCGTTTGTTTCTCTCCCGCCTTTCTAAATCAAAGTTCGATTTGTTAACGTGAAGCTAAGATGTAAAATCAAAACACCTCGAAAATCAAATAATTCGCAAAATGACTTCAGCCAGCTTAGGTCTGGAGTAGTCGATCCTTATACGGTTTTGGAGTTAAATGGTTGTGGTGCAATAGACAGGATCTGCAAGGGACTAAAAGGATACGTTATAGGAAATGTAACTTTGGAATTTCCTGATTTGACTGCAAAGATTTCAGTCTTAACACTGTGTCAATATTGGTTTTAAATATACACATGTTTGTTTATTGGCACACACACACACACACACACACACACACACACACAGGAATCACATCCATAAAATGCACCCACATCTGTGGTTAAACACAGCAGCTGTTTAACAGCCCAGTATAACATGCTGAAAAAAATGGAGACCTGAATTAAGAATCCCACAGCCAGTCAAAGCTGCTGAGGGAACTGAGGCCCTACATTAGGAATGCTGTGTTGAGAGCTCTCCAAGCTTCCCCCAGACAGAACCCCTTTGCCAAATTCACAGCATGTTTCCCCAAATTTGGAATCGATCATGAAAGACCCTGACTTTATTCCTTGCTCTAATAGCTGTACTGTAATAAATACTTTGAAGGCTAGCGCAACGTAGAACCAAGGCAATTGCAAGTCTGCTAAATGTGTACATTTACTGTCACAAGATCTCTGCAACTCCAATGAATAAAAGAAGCAGAAGTAACTAAGTCTCTGTCCACGTGCCCACAAAAGAGAAGGCCTGTCCCATGAACAAGCGTCCCACTGGTGCTGGCCCAGGCGGCTATGTACACCTTTAGTTAGCATTCCAAACCATGACACCTCCTTTGGCCGCATCCATGTGTCCAATAGCCTAAGTGAGAATAATCTTGGAAATATAATAATAGAGAAATGCACAGCCATCTGAGATCACATCCACAAATCATCAGAACACACTAGAGCTGGTAATCTTGTAAGGCCATGTTTCCTTAGTGATTTTTGCCATTGACTGAGGTTACTGGAGAGCCTGACAAGGAGTAAGGAGTGTACAAAAGAGACAACATGTCACAGTCCTGTCACCCTACAGCTGCCCAAATCCCCAGATGCAGAGATGAGACATTCTTATTAGAAAATGAGTTTGTAGATTTCTGTTGCTGTTTTTCTCACTGAAAATTGAAATTTTCTGAATTCCTGCAAATTGCTGAATTTCTCTTTTCTCTGTATGCACATGTTTTTCTTTTTTTCCTAGTTTTGCTTCTTAGCATGTGAGTTGAATCAGTGCATCTCACCCACACCCTGCTACTGCATTGTCCTGCCAACAGCAGCACAATGAGTTCCAATTACCCTCGCCTGGCACTCAAGGCCCTCCACAATCTGACTTCATTCATCCTTTATTCATTTATTCATATGCTCACTTATTCATGTGTTTTCATTAAATTCGTATTTATTAAGCATCTATTATGTCCGAGGTATAATGACAGGAATGGAAATACACGAATAAGATATGTTCACTGCATCAGGGAAGTTAGAGTCTAGCAGGAAACACACACAATGACTATTAATTACAACAAGGTCATAAGGGCTAGGATGGAGCAATGTATGAGGCACCATGGGACAAGAGAGAGCAGTGTGCCTAATGCTGCCATAAGGGAGATACGAGGTGTGAGCTGAAGTTCAAAACCTGAGTAGGAATTTACCAAAGAATATTCAAAATGAGGGGACATGGGCTGTTACGAGAAGAGTGAGCAGTGTGAGCAACGTCACTGAGTGGAGAAGAAAGAGGTGAACCGGGCGAGAGAATGGATCGTTTCAATATGGCGTCACGGTGATGGGTAGAGCAGGGGATGAGGATTGAGATAGGCTGGAGTAGAAAGGTTAGCAACAGTCAGTCCACACAAGGCCAGGAAAGCTGTACTAAGAGGTCTGGACTGTTTAACGGCTTGGTAGACACTGAAAAATTCTAGTTAAGTGTCTAGATCTAGTTAATCTAGGAAGATTCTAGAAAACTTGGATTTTTGCAAAGTCACTTGAGTAGAGTGTGCATCAAGGAAGCTGTGCCTAAGGAATCCCACCTCCCTCCTTTCCTCCCATTCTGCCTTTCCCGAAGCTTAGCCAGTTCAACTAATGCAACAAGCAGGAACTATTTCTCCAACCCAGCTGTGCAAGACGCAAGCCTATCTAAATTTGAATAAGTCCCGTTTTCTCAGGGAATCCAAGGTTCTTCTCCCTTTTCCCCAAGATTCTAAGTTCTTACAGGGGGAGTGCCTGGAGGATCGATCTGACAGCTGTTCCATTTTATCTGCTGCACGCTTTTGTAGGAGACCTGTCCTGTGCCTTTATAAATCTACTGAAGGAGCAGACTTATCATAGATAACAAAGCCAATCCCTACTGAACAAAATGTTACTCTTCCTTCATAAAATCTACGCTCTTCACTGACAGCTTTGCACTGTTTTCTGCAAGATTCCTTGGCCAGTTGTACTTGGGGGAGGTCACTTGGAGGTTTTGTTATTTTTTCAAATTCTGATTCAAGTCAGTAGGAGGTGTGGCCTGAGCTTCTGCATCCCTGGGTTGCCAGGTGATGCTGCTGCTGCTGGTCCATGCACCACACTTTAAGCATCAGGGATCTGCATGTTAATCATGCTCTACTTCTCCTGAGACATGCCTTCTCTATTAATATATTATTTGGGATTTTTTTTAAAGTTATTCAGTTACTCACCTAACTCAAGAATATTAGCTCTTTGAAGGCAAAAGATATGCCTTCCACATTCTCCATGTAAAGGTTGGCTACTCTCCTGGGAAATCTTCAGGTTCTGATGGCTTCCTCCAATTGATTTGCTGACCTTGTGCTCTATTGGCTGTCGGCTAGCCTCAGGATTCAGCTCAAACTCCTCAGATTGTGCCAAAAATGTCTTGTGTGACCCGGCTCCTTTACCTTCTCCAGCCTTATCTGCCACATCCCTCCTGCTCTGAGCCACTGCCATCACCTATGGGATGCTTTCTTATTCCTATGGGGGTTCGGGGGGATTCCTATTATGCAATAAGTTGCCTCCCCTGAAGACTCTGGGGACTTAAGGAAAGGGGGAGAAGTATGTCCTATTTCTTTTGCCCTTGACTTCTAATCCGGATAAAGGGCTCTCCATAACTCAGGCACAGGCATGGTATCAGAGGCAGCAAGAAGCTGATCTGTGGGGCGTGGGGACAGGACAGCCACTTCCTTTGTCCCTCAGGTCCTCTGCCTTCTCTTCCCCATTTTTTTCCATCTATGCACTGTCCAACTTCACTTTTGATTATGTGCTTCCATCCTCTGGTCTAACTTCTAATTATTTTTCTCTCTACATTTTTATCTTGAGAATTGGGGGATTTTTCTCAGAATATCCATCTATGACCTTTGTTTCTCTTCCTTCATTAGTTTTTCTACTAAGCCATCATTCTTTGCTCTCTCTTTCCTTTTGCCTCCTGTGTTTAACTGTCCTTATGGTAATTTGGTGCCTGGTCAGCAATGAACAGCTTTCCCTTCCACACCAGCCAAGGTCTACACTTTGAGTCGAGCTTTCAAGCATATTCCTCTTGTACCAGCTATCGTTCGATGAAACTGGATGTTCCATCTTTGCAGCCTCCCACACATCATTGAGCATGTCTTCATCTCTTTCCTCATCTTAATTAAAGCCTGTTACACTTCCATGTACAAATTAAAACAAATTCTACATACATTCCTTTTATAGTTCCTAGAGATTTGCACATGAGCATGGAGATGAATACAATCCCTGAGGATGTTACAGCCCACAGCTGCTACCTGCTCCAGATACCTACACAAGGTTCACTGACAGGCAGCCCAAGTGGTCTCAAGACTGGAATCCTGACAAATACCGCATCTGCAGGGGGAATTGATCCAATCAGAGCTTGTTTAGAGGCAAAGTGACATCAGTGAAGGTCTCCTGCCTTCTCAGGGTGCAGACTTGTTTTCCCAGAAGCCTCCAGAAAGCTAAAGATTCATTGGAAACTTCAGGGAAATCCTCCCCCCAGCTGCTTTCTTCCCTAAATGACTTCGCTATTGTTTGGTGGTGTAGGGCTTGGTGTGAAGGTTTCATCTAGATGTGGTGGGCTTCAGGCCCCGGCACACTCTTCCTTTTAAGTGGTGGCATGAAACCTACCATCGGAAGACACAAGGCAAGAATGCTTTCAAGCTCTTCAGAAGATGTTAGCCTATTGCTCAAGTGTCCTCTTGGGCAAGATTTCTTTCTTTTTTTTTTTTAATTCTGAAGCTTTTTTTTAAAGATTTATTTTATTTATTTTTTAAAATAAATTTATATATTTATTTTTGGCTGCTTTAGGTCTTCGTTGCTGTGTGCGGGCTTTCTCTAGTTGTGGTGAGAGGGGGCTACTCTTCGTTGCAGTGCGTAGGCTTCTCATTGCGGTGGCTTCTCTTGTTGCGGAGCACGGGCTCTAGTCGCGCGGGCTTCAGTAGTTGTGGCACATGGGCTCAGTAGTTGTGGCGCACGGGTTTAGTTGCTCCGCGGCATGTGGGATCTTCCCGGACCAGGGCCCAAACCCATGTCCCCTGCATTGACAGGCAGAGTTTTAACCACTGCGTCACAAGTCCCAAAGATTTATTTTATTATTTATTTAATTTATTTTTGGCTGTGTCAGGTCTTAGTTGCGGCACGCAGATCTTCGTTGAGGCATGCGAGATCTTTTGTTGTGGCGCACTGGCTTCTCTCTAGTTGTGGAGTGCGGGTTTTTATCTCTCTAGTTGTGGTGTGCAGGCTCCAGGGCATATGGGCTCTGTAGTTTGCGGCACACAGGCTCTCTAGTTGAGGCGCGGGAGCTCAGTAGTTGTGGCGCATGGCCTTAGTTGCCCTGACCAGGGATCGAACCCACGTCCCCTGCATTGTAAGGTGGATTCTTTACCACTGGACCACCAGGGAAGTCCCGGGCAGATTTCTGTTCTCTTCTTGCATTAGATTAGTAGGCTAAGGATATGCTTCCTCATGAAGAGTGAGGAAGATCTGACACCTTTGGCAGGAAAGGCCAGGTTCTGTTAAATCAGGAGCTCTGTAGGGTAGCGCAGCGTACTAGCCTGGTTCATCATCATAAGCCCAAAGAGATTTG
The DNA here is from genome assembly GCF_003676395.1 of Aethalodelphis obliquidens. Lineage (NCBI taxonomy): Eukaryota > Metazoa > Chordata > Mammalia > Artiodactyla > Delphinidae > Aethalodelphis > Aethalodelphis obliquidens. The sequence continues at coordinate 11,886,761 of NW_020837963.1, forward strand.
ATAGAACCCAAAGGAAATGAGTTGTGGTTCGCCCAGCATTTTAATCAAAACAGCAAGCTTTGCTTTCAGTAACCATACTGTCCTCAGTAAAGACTGTTATGGTCAGCAACAAGAAAGGCACCATTGCCATGTAGTTGTGAAGAAATGGGGAACAGCTAAGCTAAACTGGGAAGCCATCAGCAAACAGGACATGGGAAGAAATGCCACATGCATCCAGGCACCTGCTGCACACTGTCACTTTGGAAAGAATTTTGATCATTTCAACTTTATAATAATCTTCTGACGCACTAAAAATGCCTTGTCATCCAAGGTCCCACTTGCATGTAGAAATTAAAATGTATTGATCCACAGCTTCCTTTACATTTCAATTTAAGGCCAATAGAGGAAGGGAACTGGATTTTTCTTTATATCCCTTTCCTGCAAAAGGGGACCAAAACAAACACAGGTGCTTTAAATTTTTCAAGGTGCAAACTAAATTACACGATGCTCAGGAGTGTGCGGTAGCACTTCTTTGTTTGAGCATGGAATAAAAGACAGATAATTAGGAAATTGGGAGTCTATTAATTTTCCAAAGTTACTCATGCATGAACCACTGAGCTATGGTGATATTTGCTTACCTCGTCATTATGCAAAAACATATTAGCTAATTATTTTGACTAATGCAATTAAGATATGCATATTTAGCATAAACCATACAATAGAAATGTTACAGTCAGCAATTGCTGGGCTGCGCTCATGGGTAGCAGAGAGGCAAAAGTCCCTGCTCAGCCTCCAATGGTAAGCCACAAGATTGCTACAACTCTGCCTGCACTGTTATTATTAGTTTGGTTGCAGTAATTAATTTACTTTACAGCTTGACTAGGTGGCAGAGCTAGCAGCGGTATTAATTTTGGTTATGAGACACCTGAAGATGTCAGCTTCTGAGCAGCAGCGTCTGCACCTTTAATTGCCTTAATCAGTGGAAATGCAGCATCTCTTCCAGGGATCCAATTAAGAATGCTATTGTTATTTTTCTTTTCCCTCTAATCTAACCCTTGCTAATGAATATAGGAGCAAGTGAAAGTTAAGGTGATGGTTGTAGCCAAAAGGGGTATCTTTACTTCTTAACCTGGGAATCCCACTGAGCCTTGAGGTCCCGAATGACCGAACGAGGTTCCTTGGGCACCATCATCCTATAGGCTCGCGCTACTTGAAATGTGGTTCATGGACCAGCCTGGACCCACCCCAGACCCTCTGAATGGGAATCTGCATTTTAACAAGATCCCAGTGATTAACACATATATTAAAGTTTGAGAAATGCTGTTAGAGAGAAGGGTCCAGAGCCAGCCCCCCACTTCAATGAACGTGAAATGGTTCAATCCGTGATGTGATCTGAGAGTATGCTGGGAAGGAACCCCTGGACAAACATGAACTCCAGTGCCTATCACTTATTCCTTTGCATTTGGAAGCATTTTAACCTCCGGGAGTTTCATAATAAAATTCACATGCTCTTGAGAGAGATGAAGACTTTTCTCTGCTCTCACTTTACCCTGTGTCAGCTTAGACCCCAGAAAAGTGAAGCAGAGAAGATGCTGGAGAGAAAAGGCCAAGAGAGTAAGAGGTTTGGGGAAAGGGTAGAATGAAGAAGATGCCTCCACCTCACAGTTCTGCCCCAGAGCCGGTTTCCCTCAGGCTCCTTCCTGGGCTCCGGCTGATCTGGTCTAAGCATGTCAGCCCAGGCCTTTCATCAGGGTGTCCTCCACCCACGCCTCATGGCACAGTCCCCTGAATCCACCTGTAGTCCCGGCTCTCTCTCTTCTCACTGGTCCTTTCTCCCTTTGTCCTCACGCAGGAAGAGTTATGTGATTCATGTTCCTGGCTTTGTATTACCTTTATGTTCAACTTCCCAGAACTTTCCTCTCTGGCTTATCCTGACTGGCTCTCCCTTATCTATTCACCCACATTTCATGGCACGTTATTCTATTAGAAACGGCAAGGAGAACTTTTTAGGGCCGCTAGCTGACCCTCCACGTTTCACACTGGTGCACCTGAAATGTGGACCGTTTAGCCTGCATCTCCATTCCATGTCCAGTTTCTGGAGTTTGGTGTCTCCAGAGTCGGCTCTGTTTATCATCACCTTACAGCTTCTGAAATGATCTAGACCAGCATAGTTTAGGAATAAATGAACAGGGTCGGGGAGGGGCACTAGTGACAGTGAAATAGATGTTCCTTTGCTAGTAGAAGCAGCAGGACCAATGAGCAGAATAGAAGTATTCTAATTTACAGTATAGAAACAGTTATAAGCTCCTGTTATGGGCTGAATTGTGTCCCTACCCACAAAAAATTCATGTTGACGTCTTAACTCCCAGTACCTCAGAGTATGAGTATATTTGGAGACAGGGCCTTTACAGAGGTCATTAAGGTGGGCCCTAATCCAATGTGACTGGTGTCCTTATAAGAAGAGGAAATTCGGACACAGACACACACAGAGGGAAGACGGTACAAAGACACAGGGAGGACACAGCCGTTTATGAGCCGAGGAGAGAGGCCTAGGATGGCTTCTCTCTCACTGTCCTCGGAAGGAACCAACCCTGCTGACGTCTTAATATCAGACTTCTGGGCTCCAGAACTGTGAAGAAATAAATTTCTGGTTTTTTCAGCCACTCAGTCTGTGGTACTTTGTTATGGCAGCCCTAGCAAACTAAAAGTTCTCCTTAAAAAACAGGAATTTTGCTTCACGTATTTAAGCCCATCACAACATAATAATAGGTGTCACACAGATGTAATTGTTCTATAAATATTCATTGAGTGAATGAATCGATGAGTGAATGGGTACCTGTATAAATGAATGATTTAAAGAAGCATCCCCGTGAGTGAAGGTGGTCAAAAGGTACAAATTTCCAGTTAGAAGATGAATAAGATTTGGGGATCTAATTATAACATGATGATTATAGTTAACAATACTGTAGTGCATACTTGCAAGTTGCTAAGAGGGTAAATTTGAAAACATATTTTACACACACACACAAAACAGTAACCATGTAAGGAGATGGATGTGTTAACTAGCCTTAATGTGGTAATCATTTTACAATATATATGTATACCCTATCATCATGTACACCTTAAACTTACACAATGTTATATGAAAATTATATCTCAATAAAACTGGGGAGATTTTTAAAAAAATAAAAGAGCATCCCGAGGTCTTTAAGATAAGAAACATCTTCTTTATTTGGGTCTGATTCTATGGTACATATGTGATATGTGCCTTCCATCCCAAGGAGAAACAAAACTGATCCCTGAACAAATTCTCTGGAGAAAAAAAAAAAAGTGCTAGCATAGGGGCCCCTTTTTTCTGTCACAAGGGGCTTTTTGTGGATCCTTCAAAGAGTTTCCAACAAGGATCATGAGTCAGCCGGGTGGCAAACATATTTGTTTTCCCGTATTAGTCATATATTTGATAAAGTGTAGAGCAAATGTATGTGATAACATAAAATATATTTTAAAATTACAAATTTGGACAGCTGTCATGACATTTGAAAGAGTACATTAAAAATGTTGCTATATCCATTTTTAAATGCCATGCCAAACGGCTAAATTTGTCAGCCTTTCCACATATTTTATGTCTGCTTGCTTGTTTTGATTTTTTAAAAGGAGCTCACCAGGTGATTTCTGGGCATTTGGTCAACGTTAGTGAAGAGTCCACTTTGTAAAAGTTAAATAAAAAGTGAGTCTAAGAGGAGCCCTGAACAAATCCACCCAGTTTGTCCTATTTCACAGCCTACCTTGAGCAAAATTGACAAGAAACTATCAGGAAGTAAGTGGGAGATGTAGCAAACAGGGTTGGCAGAACAACAAGAAAGCAAACTCTGGGGTTTAGGAATTGAAATTTCAAACTTCATGCACTTGAGTTGAATTTGGCACCTTGTTACGTGTCGCCCATTCCCTAGAGGGACAGTGGTGCTGAGCGCCTATCAATTATTGCCATGAGCAAGCACAAACCTAGAGCAAGAACACCCAGAAATTCAAATTAAAAACAAAAACTCCCCATATTTTCAATTACAGCTTTTTAAGAACACCAGGCAAAGCCAACTTAAGCATGTCAAGAGGCCACATGTGGCCTGTGGGCTGCCATTTTGCAAACTTTGCATTACTCGATGCTTAAAAAATGCCAGAAATCAAGCCACAGGATTTCCATATCATGCTGGTTTCTTATCACACACCTAGCCAAAGGAATTTGGCTTTGGGGGTACCTTATATGTGAAACTGCACCATAAGTTTATTTTCTATATTATATATGCTTTTAATATATTGTATGAATTCCTCATAGTGGAAGAAACAAGCACTGGCACAGATAACTCAGTGCACTGGTGGGGTGGGTGGGGGCAGTGTTGGTTTTTATTGGCAACTGTAGGATGCATCTTCCTGCTTTTATTTATTTATTTTTCTTTATGAATAGGTAATTATTTTATTTGAGTTACTTCAAATAAGTTAACTCATATATTTGGTCAGGTAATGGCCATGAGATTGGGTCAAAATTTGAAGTCTTAAATGTATGTTTTCTTTTTTTGTTTTTTATTTAAACATCTTCATTGGAGTATAATTGCCTTACAGTGTTGTGTTAGTTTCTGCTTTATAACAAAGTGAATCAGCTATACATATACATACATCCCCATATCTCCTCCCTCTTGTGTCTCCCTCCCACCCTCCCTATCTCACCCCTCTAGGTGGTCACAAAGCACCAAGCTGATCTCCCTGTGCTATGTGGCTGCTTCCCACTAGCTGTTTTACATTTGGTAGTGTATATATGTCCATGCCACTCTGTCACTTCGTCCCAGCTTTCCCTTCCCCCTCTGTGTCCTCAAGTCCGTTCTCTATGTCTGTGTCTTTATTCCTGCACTGCCCCTAGGTTCATCAGTACCATTTTTTTAGACTCCATCCTGATTTTATTTAGGTTGAATCAAAATAGTAAAACTGATTTGCTTTGCCTGAACATCTAAAGCCTGTGAGAGAGGAGTGGAGGTCCACATGCATGATGGTGACAGAAGGAAGTTTGCCCAGAACTCGAAGTTTGCCTCGGATCAACAAGTAACAACTGTACTGTGGCAATATTAAGTTGTCCTTTGGAATGGAGCTAATCCTTAAACTGTGTGCATATCCAAAACATCAGCTATATGCTGTCAGTCCTTTCTGTGTCACATGCTGAGTTAATTAACACAGAGATGCTGGATACTGGAACCCTCCAGAGAAGAAAACAGAAAGAGGCGCAGGCCTGAGAACAGACCGAGCCCTCGGGGGATGGAAAACACAGGGGTTTTTATTTCTTTCTGCTCTTGTGATACAAGGTCCATGGGTTAGTCAATCCCATTTCTGTTCCATCATCTGTTGTAATTCCCAGGAAGACATCTGTGAATAATGACACCTTACTGAATCCCAAGAATTAAACATCCAGGGCTTCCCTGGTGGCGCAGTGGTTGAGAGTCCGCCTGCCGATGCAGGGGACGTGGGTTCGTGCCCCGGTCCGGGAGGATCCCACATGCCACGGAGCAGCTGGGCCTGTAAGCCATGGCCGCTGAGCCTGCGCGTCCGGGGCCTGTGCTCCGCAACGGGAGAGGCCACAGCAGTGAGAGGCCTGCGTACCGCAAAAACAAAAACAAAAACAAAAACATCCAAACTCCCAACATGCCCTCTATGATGGTCAACATGAAGCCTTCAACAGAAAGATGGCCTGCCCCTATGAGACAACAGCTCTCTCCTGGGAGCCCAGTACAAAAATGATGACAGTTATCCCTACTCATAATGTCACCCTTTTAAATGTACTGACATATAAATGGATTTATACATTTTAATGGAAAACATGCCCAAAGTTTTACATTTTTAGGCTGTGGTGAATGTATGTACACACAGAGACACACAGAAATCTCTTCTTTTGTAGTTTTAGGGACAAGTTAGTAGCGAAAGCCATCCTATCGTTCAGCTACCTCTTGAATATAGGATGGCAGAGCGTGTCTCTGAGGCTCGTGCCTAGAAGTCACGGCACAATATGGAGCGACACACCATTTGTTGTGTGGAAACCAACAACCAGTGGAAAACCTTTTACTACCACTGTGAGGGCCAAGAAACCTTGTCTGGACTGTGTCGTAACAATGGAGATGGAGAAGAAAGGAATGAGAAAGGGGATGCCCTGAAAGAAGAAGAAATAAGACTTGATAAGTAACAAAATACAATGTCAATATGTCTCAGAGTTTCAAGCATGGCTGCTGAGGAAGCCGGTGCGGAGAAAGAGGGGGATTTAGAGAAGCTGGCGGAAGGGAGAGGGTCTAGCCTGGGGGCCAGTCGCGAGCTGTGAAGTAAGACAAACTTGACCAAGAAAGATGAATACTGTTATGATCTCACTTATACATGGAATCTAAAAAAAAACAAACTCACAAAAAATGAGATCAGATTACGAGAGGCAAGGGAGGAAGAATGGGAGCAAGGTGGTCAAAAGGTACAAATTTCCAAGCATAAGATAAATAAGTACTAAGGATGTACAGCATGATAACTATAGTTAATTCTGCTGTATGTTATATAGGAAAGTTGTTAAGAGATTAGATCCTTAGAGATCTCATCACAAGGAAAATTTTTTTTCTTTTTACTGTATCTCTCTGAGATAACAGATGTTAACTAAACCTATTATGGCAATCATTTTACAATATATGTCGATCAAACCAACATGTTATACACTTTATACTTATACAGTGATTTATGTCAATTATTTCTCAATAAAACCAGAGAACAACAACAACAACAACAGAGATTTGACTCTGAGACCTGTGACCCCAGGGAATTCCTTTAACTCTCTCTGTTTTAGGAATGATGACAACATCTTTATAGGGCGGTCATAAGAACGAAAAAAGAAAATGTACATATCAGAGGCAGTAGAGCCCAGCATTTAAAAGCACTGACTCTGGAGAAGACAAATTCCTCCTCTTAATAACCATGTAGCCTTGGGAAAATAACTTAAGATCTCCAGGCCTCCCTTTTCCATGTGTAAAATTAAAATAATAGTACTTATTTCATTTGTTGTAGGCATTAAATGAGACAATATATGTAAATCACTCCAACCAGTCCCTGGTATATAGTGACCACTCAACGTATATTAACTATTATTAGGTGGAGTGTTTAGCTCCCCACTTGGAGCAAAACAAAAGCTCAATTAATAGCCACGATAATGCTCATGACGATGTGTAGAGTTTTGTATGAATAGTGCCACAACGGAATGACATTAAGGAAAGGCCATTTGACAGAGATACGGAAATGAGAAAAGAACCACAGACTAGTAATGACACCAAAGTTCCACTGCACCCAGAATGAGAACACAAGCGATCTCCCCAGGTCATGAGACACAGGCTGGGCTGGATCACCACAGCTGTGCCCATCACCGTTGACCATGGCAATTCTCAAAGCCAGGCTACAAATCGGGGTTCAGAGAAGCACATCAAAGCCCCACAGTGCAATGACGGAGAAGCATCTCAAACTCTACGGACACCTGCCCCACCAGACATCACCATGCTTGTCTCCCCTTAGCCTTGCCTACATCTCACCTCACAACACCCCCATTACTGCCGCTGCCATCATTTTGGCTAATTTTGCATTAGCCATGTGGACTGTCGGATGGTTTCTGCTGTATTTTGTTGCCCTTTCAAATATTTCTTAAATAGAAGATTGTACCATCTGGTGGACAATCTGCCTGTGTGCTATCTCACCTATCGCAGCATGGATCCACTCCTATTAGGGAAGGAGTAGGGGAGAGACGAGACGCTGTTTGCTAGAACGCTGCCTCTGGCCGCCTGCAGCCCGGTTGTCGCTGGGCTGCTCCCTCTCTCCCAGTGGCCTGGTTCTGCCTGCACAGCAGTCAGAGTCTATGTGCTGAGCAAATGTTTCTCCCACTCACTTCATGGCCCGGCGATGACTCATGGGGCTTCAGGGAGCAGATGTCTCCATAGGTAGATCCCTCTGACCTATGTTGATATTTTACCTACATAAGCATGAAATGGTGATGCAGCTACACTTCATAAGGGGAAGAGAGAGTGGCTAAGGCTCAGTTAAATTCCACACATAAAATCTCTACCAAGTCAAAAAACTGATTCAAGGTGCTCAGAATATAATGGTGCCTAAAGAAGAAAGGCATCCACAGATATATTAATATATATATGTATATGTATGTACATGTCTGTATAGGTATCATATACCTCATGAACCTTGCCAAAAGAGTTCATGGTATATTTACCTTTTATTCTGCTCCAGGGAACAACAGTTATGCCTGGGGAGAGATGGAAAATTGGTGTTTCCAGTTTAAGAGACGACACTCTCAACGGCAGCATTAAGACTTGAGAGGGTTTTCTAATAAACCTCGTTTGATGGGAACAAAAGCAATTCTGCTGATTTGTCTTCCATTTTGGGATGACTAATGTGGTCTCAACGAGGCCCAGGGCAGAATCCCAAATGATTTTCAAGTATGGCAATTGACAAGTGGTTAAGAATGGGAGATCTTGAACAAAGCTGCCTGGAGGTGGACCCAGACTCTACCTTCTATTAAATGTGTGACCTTAGGCAAATTACAGAACCTCAGTTTCCTCATCTATAAAATGGGTATGATAATAGTACCTACCTCATAGGGTTGTTTGATTCAAAAACACTTATAGCGCTTCCTATCTGCCAGACACTCTCCTAAATACTTCATGAATCAGTCAAAGAATAGCTCCCCCTTTTCCTAAATGGAATCATGGCATAACACCAGTATCCATCTGAACTTGTGTTAACATCCGCATCCCATTCCCCATGTGGCCAGACAGTCGACATCACACAATCCCAAACTGAAGAGTGGGCTCCCTTTCCTCCCACACCAGACAGATAAGGGCTGTACTTAGGCCACTCCGTGCCTCCCACAGCTACTCCTCTGTTACTTGAAACAAGGCAGGATATGAGCAATTTGCTAGCTCAGCAGATAAAAACTCTACATCATTCCAATTAAAAATGGCATCTGTTTAGTTATCTAATGCAATTTCTCCTAATATCCCACTAAAATACACATAAACACATAAAAAAGGAAAACTCACCACAAAACCAAAACCTAAGTTCAGCAGATAACCTGTGGTCAGAATTCTAACTCCACTAAGTATGGATTTCTACTAAGTACAAGGCTGATGGAACTGGATGTAAAAAAAACATTAGTGGCCTACCATACTTTGTCTCAGGAACTAGAGCAGCCTCATCCAGCCAAAAGTAGATCAGAAAATTCTTCACTTCTCTCCCAATATCTTCTCCCTCACTTCTATCCTCTCAAAAAACATGGTGGGCCGACCGGCACTCAGCAGGCCGAGAGGCTTGTTTGCTCCCCCGCCGGGGCGGGCGGGGCTGGGAGCTGAGGCTCGGGCTTCCGTCGGAGCGCAGGGAGAGGACTGGGGTTGGCGGCGTGAACACAGCCTGCAGGGGGTTAGTGCACCACGGCTAGCCGGGAGGGAGTCCGAGAAAAGGTCTGGAGCTGCCGAAGAGGCAAGAGACTTTTTCTTGCCTCTTTGTTTCCTGGTGCGCGAAGAAAGGGGATTAAGAGCGCCGCTTAAAGGAGCTCCAGAGATGGGCGCGAGCCGCGGCTAACAGCGCGGACCCCAGAGACGGGCATGAAACGCTAAGGCTGCTGCTGCCGCTGCCAAGAAGCCTGTGTGCAAGCACAGGTCACTCTCCACACCTCCCCTTCAGGGAGCCTGTGCAGCCCGCCACTGCCAGGGTCCTGTGACCCAGGGACAACTTCCCCGGGAGAACGCACGGCGCGCCTCAGGCTGCTGCAACGTCACGCCGGCCTCTGCCGCCGCAGGCTCGCCCCGCCCTCCGCGCCCCTCCCTCCTCCCGGCCTGAGTGAGCCAGAGCCCCCGGATCAGTGGCTCCTTTAACGCCGTCCTGGCTGAGCGAAGAACAGACGCCCTCAGGCAACCTACACGCAGAGGCGGGGCCAAATCCAAAGCTGAACCCCGAGAGCTGTGCCAACAAAGAAGGGAAAGGGAAATCCCTCCCAGGAGCCTCAGGAGCATCGGATTAAATCTCCACAATCAACTTGATGTACCCTGCATCTGTGGAATACCTGAATAGACAATGATTCATCCCAAATTGAGGAGGTGGACTTTGAGAGCAAGATATATTATTTTTTCCCCTTTTCCTCTTTTTGTGAGTGTTTATGTATATGCTTCTGTGTGAGATTTTGTCTGTATAGCTTTGCTTTCACCATTTGTCCTAGGACTCTTCTGTCCATCCATTTTTTTTTTATTTCTTTGGGTTTTTTTTACTTTAAAAAAATTTTTTTTTCTTAATAATTATTTTTTATTTTAATAACGTTATTTTATTTTATCTTACTTTATTTTATTTTATCCTCTTTCTTTCTTTCTTTCTATTTTTTTTTCCCTTTTATTCTGAGCCGTGTGGATGAAAGGTTCTTGGTGCTGCAGCCAGGAGTCAGTGCCTGTGCCTCTGAGGTGGGAGAGCCAACTTCAGGACACTTGTCCACAAGAGACCTCCCAGCTCCACATAATATCAAATGGCGAAAATCTCCCAGAGATCTCCATCGCAACACCAAGACCCAGCTTCACTCAACGACCAGCAAGCTACAGTGCTGGACACCCTATGCCAAACAACGAGCAAGACAGGAACACAGCCCCATCCATTAGCAGAGAGGCTGCCTAAAATCATAATAAGGCCACAGACACCCCAAAACACACCACCAGACGTGCACCTGCCCACCAGAAAGACAAGATCCAGCCTCATCCACCAGAACACAGGCACTAGTCCCCTCCACCAGGAAACCTACACAACCCACTGAACCAACCTTAGCCACTGGGGACAGACACCAAAAACAATGGGAACTACGAACCTGCAGCCTGCAAAAAGCAGACCCCAAACACAGTAAGATAAGCAAAATGAGAAGACAGAAAAACACACAGTAGATGAAGGAGCAAGGTAAAAACCCACCAGACCTAACAAATGAAGAGGAAATAGGCAGTCTACCTGAAAAAGAATTCAGAATAATGATAGTAAAGATGATCCAAAATCTTGGAAATAGAATAGAGAAAATGCAAGAAACATTTAACAAGGACCTAGAAGAACTAAAGAGGAAACAAGCAACGATGAACAACACAATAAATGAAATGAAAAATACTCTAGAAGGGATCAATAGCAGAATAACTGAGGCAGAAGAATGGATAAGTGACCTGGAAGATAAAATAGTGGAATTAACTACTGCAGAGCAGAATAAAGAAAAAAGAATGAAAAGAACTGAGGACAGTCTCAGAGACCTCTGGGACAACATAAAATGCACCAACATTCGAATTATAGGGGTCCCAGAAGAAGGAGAGAAAAAGAAAGGGACTGAGAAAATATTTGAAGAGATTATAGTTGAAAACTTCCCTAATATGGGAAAGGAAATAGTTAATCAAGTCCAGGAAGCACAGAGAGTCCCATACAGGATAAATCCAAGGAGAAAAACACCAAGACACATATTAATCAAACTATCAAAAATTAAATACAAAGAAAACATATTAAAAGCAGCAAGGGAAAAACAACACACAAGGGAATCCCCATAAGGTTAACAGCTGATCTTTCAGCAGAAACTCTGCAAGCCAGAAGGGAATGGCAGGACATATTTAAAATGATGAAGGAGAAAAACCTACAACCAAGATTACTCTACCCAGCAAGGATCTCATTCAGATTTGGTGGAGAAATTGAAACCTTTACAGACAAGAAAAAGCTGAGGGAGTTCAGCACCACCTAACCAGCTTTACAACAAATGCTCAGGGAACTTCTCTAGGCAAGAAACACAAGAGAAGGAAAAGATCTACAATAACAAACCCAAAACAATTAAGAAAATGGGAATAGGAACATACATATCGATAATTACCTTAAATGTAAATGGCTTAAATGCTCCCACCAAAAGACATAGACTGGCTGAATGGATACAAAAACAAGACCCATATATGTGCTGTCTACAAGAGACCCACTTCAGACCTAGGGACACATACAGACTGAAAGTAAGGGGATGGAAAAAGATATTGCATCCAAATGGAAATCAAAAGAAAGCTGGAGTAGCAATTCTCATATCAGACAAAATAGACTTTAAAATAAAGACTATTACAAGAGACAAAGAAGGCCACTACATAATGATCAAGGGATCCATCCAAGAAGAAGATATAACAATTGTAAATATATATGCACCCAACATAGGAGCACCTCAATACATAAGGCAAACACTAGCAGCCATAAAAGGGGAAATAGACAGTAACACAATCATAGTAGGGACTTTAACACCCCACTTTCACCAATGGACAGATCATCCAAAATGAAAATAAATAAGGAAACACAAGCTTTAAATGATACATTAAACAAGATGGACTTAATTGATATTTATAGGACATTCCATCCAAAAACAAAAGAATACACATTTTTCTCAAGTGCTCATGGAAGATTCTCCAGGATAGATCATATCTTTGGTCACGAATCAAGCCTTGATAAATTTAAGAAAATTGAAATCATATCAAGTATCTTTTCCAACCACAACGCTATGAGACTAGATATCAATTACAGGAAAAGATCTGTAAAAAATACAAACACATGGAGGCTAAACAATACACTACTTAATAACAAAGATCACTGAGGGAATCAAAGAGAAAATCAAAAAATACCTAGAAACAAATGACAATGGAGACACGATGACCCAAAACCTATGGTATGCAGCAAAAGCAGCTCTAAGAGGGAAGTTTATAGCAATACAATCCTACCTTAAAAACAGGAAACATCTCAAATAAACAACCTAACTTTGCACTTAAAGCAATTAGAGAAAGAAGACCAAAAACCCAAAGTTAGCAGAAGGAAAGAAATCATAAAGATCAGATCAGAAATAAATGAAATAGTAATGAAGGAAATGATAGCAAAGATCAATAAAACTAAAAACTGGTCCTTTGAGAAGATAAACAAAATTGATAAACCATTAGCCAGACTCATCAAGAAAAAAAGGGAGAAGACTCAAATCAATAGAATTAGAAATGAAAAAGGAGAAGTAACAACTGACACTGCAGAAATACAAAGGATCGTGAGAGATTACTACAAACAACTCTATGCCAATAAAATGGACAACCTGGAAGAAATGGACAATTCTTAGAAATGCACAACCTGCCAAGACTGAACCAGGAAGAAATAGAAAATATAAACAGACCAATCACAAACACTGAAATTGAAACTGTGATTAAAAATCTTCCAAAAAACAAAAGCCCAGGACCAGATGGCTTTACAGGAGAATTCTATCAAACATTTAGAGAAGAGCTAACACATATCCTTCTCAAACACTTCCAAAATATAGCAGAGGGAAGAACACTCCCAAACTCACTCCATGAGGCCACCATCACCCTGATACCAAAACCGGACAAAGATGTCACAAAGAAAGAAAACTACAGGCCAATATCACTGATGAAAAGAGATGCAAAAATCCTCAACAAAATACTAGCAACCAGAATCCAACAGCACATTAAAAGGATCATACACCATGATCAAGTGGGGTTTATTCCAGGAATGCAAGGATTCTTCAATATATGCAAATCAATCAATGTGATACACCATATTAACAAATTGAAGGAGAAAAACCATATGATCATCTCAATAGATGCAAAAAAAGCTTTCAACAAAATTCAACACCCATTTATGATAAAAACCCTGCAGAAAGTAGGCATAGAGGGAACTTTCCTCAACATAATAAAGGTCATATATGACAAACCCACAGCCAACATCGTCCTCAATGGTGAAAAACTGAAAACATTTCCACTAAGATCAGGAAAAAGACAAGGCTTCCCACTCTCACCACTATTATTCAACATAGTTTTGGAAGTTTTAGCCACAGCAATCAGAGAAGAAAGAGAAAAGAAAGGAATCCAAATCAGAAAAGAAGAAGTAAAGCTGTCACTGTTTGCAGATGACATGATACTCTACATAGAGAATCCTAAAGATGCTACCAGAAAACTACTAGAGCTAATCAATGAATTTGGTAAAGTAGCAGGATACAAAATTAATGCACAGAAATCTCTTGCATTCCTATACACTAAGGATGAAACATCTGAAAGTTAAATTAAGGAAACACTCCAATTTACCATTGCAACATAAAGAATAAAATATCTAGGAATAAGCCTACCTAATGAGACAAAAGACCTGTATGCAGAAAATTATAAGACACTGATGAAAGAAATTAAAGATGATACAAACAAATGGAGAGATATACCATGTTCTTGGATTGGAAGAACTGACATTGTGAAAATGACTCTACTACTCAAAGCAATCTACAGATTCAATGCAGTCCCTATCAAACTACCACTGGCATTTTTCACAGAACTAGAACAAAAAAATTCACAATTTGTTTGGAAACACAAAAGACCCCGAATAGCCAAAGCAATCTTGATAAAGAAAAATGGAGCTGGAGGAATCAGGCTTCATGACTTCAGACTATACTACAAAGCTACAATAATCAAGACAGTATGGTACTGGCACAAAAACAGAAATATAGATCGATGGAACAGGATAGAAAGCCCAGAGATAAACCCATGCACATATGGTCACCTTATCTTTGATAAAGGATGCAAGAATACACAGTGGAGAAAAGACAGCCTCTTCAATAAGTGGTGCTGGGAAAACTGGACAGCTACATGTAAAAGTATGAAATTAGAACACTCCCTAACACCATACACAAAAATAAACTCAAAATGGATTAAAGACCTAAATGTAAGGCCAGACACTATCAAACTCTTAGAGGAAAACATAGGCAGAACACTGTATGACATAAATCACAGCAAGATCTCTTTTGACCCACCTCCTAGAGAAATAATAATAAAAACAAAAATAAACAAATGGGACCTAGTGAAACTTAAAAGCTTTTGCAGAGCAAAGGAAACCATAAACAAGACCAAAAGACAGCCCTCAGAATGGGAGAAAATATTTGCAAATTAAGCAACTGACAAAGGATTAATCTCCAAGATTTGCAAGCAGCTCATGCAGCTCAATAACAAAAAAACAAACAACCCAATCCAAAAATGGGCAGAAGACTTAAATAGACATATCTCCAAAGAAGATATACAGATTGCCAACAAACACATGAAAGAATGCTCAACATCATTAATCATTAGAGAAATGCAAATCAGAACTACAATGAGATATCATCTCACATGGTTCAGAATGGCCATCATCAAAAAATCTACAAATAGTAAGTGCTGGAGAGGGTGTGTAGAAAAGGAAACCCTCTTGCACTGTTGGTAGGAATGTAAATTGAAACAGCCACTATGCAGAACAGTATGGACGTTCCTTAAAAAACTAAAAATAGAACCTCCGTATGACCCAGCAATCCCACTACTGGGCATATACCCTGAGAAAACCATAATTCAAAAAGAGTCATGTACCAAAATGTTCATTGCAGCTCTATTTACAATACCCAGGACATGGAAGCAACCTAAGTGTCCATCATCGGATGAATGGATAAAGAAGATGTGGCACATATATACAATGGAATATTACTCAGCCATAAAAAGAAATGAAATTGAGATATTTGTAGTGAGGTGGATGGACCTAGAGTTTGTCATACAGAGTGAAGTAAGTCAGAAAGAGAAAAACAAATACCATATGCTAACACATATATATGGAATCTAAAAAAAAGAAAAAAAAAAAGGTCATGAAGAACCTAGGGGTAAGATGGGAATAAAGACACAGACCTACTAGAGAATGGACTTGAGGATATGGGGAGGGGGAAGGGTAAGCTGTGACTAAGTGAGAGAGTGGCATGGACATATATACACTACAAAACATAAAATAGATAGCTAGTGGGAAGCAGCTGCATAGCACAGGGTGATCAGCTCTGTGGTTTGTGACCACCTAGAGGAGTGGGATAGGGAGGGTGGGAGGGAGGGAGACATAAGAGGGAAGAGATATGGGAACTTATGTATATGTATAACTGATTCACTTTGTTATAAAGCAGAAACTAACACCATTGTGAAGCAATTATACTCCGACAAAGATATTTAAAACATAAATAAATAAATAAAGAGCAAAAACATAATCTCAGAATAATTTCTACTAGAAGCATAAAAAATAAAACATGGTGGCCATTTCTCTCATTGCGCACGTGATGTTTGCGAGATAAAAATTTATCGAGCTAACATTTATTGTGTAGTTACTATGTGGCAGGCACTCTGCCAAGCACTTCATCAATGTTAATGAATTTAACACCCACAACAACCCAATGAAGTAAGTATTTCATTATTACTCCCATTATAAAGTAGAGGAAACAGAGGCACAGAAAAATTAAGTCTTATGGCTAATAAATGGCAGTCTAGCTCTAGAATTGGATTTGTAATTGCTCTATATGATGCAGTCATTCTTATCATTCTTCATACTTCTACATCCATATAGAGACCAAAATTTTAAAAATATATACAAGAAAGTCCATGGAATTCATGATGCAAATGGCACTGTGAAAAGCACAGCCCCTACAAGTAAAGGAATACAGACAATGCGGGGGAACACAAGAGCTTTGGTTTCAGCATGCACTTGCAAGTCTAGGTTTTCCTCTACTTTATGAGTTCTGAGTACAAGAAAGTAAGGGAAGTTCTCTCTGGCCCAGCAAAGCCCCACTAGGTGAAGACCAGCTCAACAGTGGAGCCAAGGCTGAGAACTGTGAACAGCCACCTGCCTCCTACTTAGATTTCAACCAACAGTGGACACAAATAGACTCAGAGGAAAATCCACACACTTTATTTGTTTGGCAAATGGTCAGTCTGGGCTGATTTGGCCTTCTTGGAGTCTAAGTAAAAAGAAAAATTATATATCCAGACAATTGAATGTACCAAAGATTAAAAGAAATGGACATTATCCTAGAGACTAAGAAAATGTGAAAATAATTTACTGTAAGAACAATAAGAAATTTTTAGAAAACTCTTCAATATTTTCAGTAGAACTGGAAAAGTCATGGTGTTTGTGATATAGCAGCAGAAATACAGAATAGATTGACATGAAAATTAAACTGAATACTATAAAAAAAGAAATGTAAGAAAACTAAGTTTGCAATGGCAAAATAAAATCTAATTTAGAAACAGTGAAGAGCAGATCTGACACTAAAAAATAAAGTTGGTAATGTGGAGGACAAACCAAAAAATTAGGTCTTAATGCAAAGAAAAAAGACAAAGATAAAAATAATGAGAGTTGATATAATGCACAGGGCAGAATACACCTAGAATTTAGGAATACAACTACTTCAGCAAAACAAGAGAAAACACCAGGCCCAAAGAAATAAGCAAAGATAAAATTAAGGAAAAGTTTTCAGGACTAAGTTTTCATGCTAAATTAAAATTATTTAATTTTTAGGCAGATTAAACAGTGATAAAATTAAAGAGTGATAGAGCATCAGAGAAAGAAAAAAGATAAGCGAGATGGATAATATGAGACAGAGAGAGACTAAGAGAAAGTGAGATCCAGAGAAAGTGAAAGGGACAGAAAAGAACAGAGAGAAAAAGTAGAATTACAATCAATCAATTAATCATTCAAGCATCAAGCATCCTTGCAGAAGAAAGAGGTTACTCTCTGTGACCATACGCTCTCATCCTTACCTCTTCAGTGTAGATAGACTGACTTCCAACTTCCAACTCCTAGGATTCTTTTCATCAGGCCTTTCTCTGACCACATACCAGTTTTGCCTGCCATCCCCAGCCGGCCCCGCAGATGTCTGCAAATGCTGGGGGATCGCTGACCCCCAGGAGCTGTGTTCAACCAGTGAGAGGCATGATTTGGTGACTAAACACCATGGCTTCCTTCTCTGAGATGGAACTTTGGGAAATGTGTTTTTCACCGACTTCCAGAATTAGTCAGGCATGATTAAGATGTATACAGTGGTATCTGGCTTGATAACAGGCTCTTTATAATGCACCCTTTATTGTCTGCCTTCTTTCCCTGTCTTATCTCCCTACTCTCTGCCTACCTTCTCTTCCCAAAGAAACTACTGGTACTTGAATCCTTGCCTCAGGGTTTAATCCTGGGAAAACTCAAAATAAGACATCCTCAGTGGAAAACTAAAATTAGGCCAGATTGCTCTCAAAAGCTGAATGTCAGAAAACCATGCTGCAGGTTTATCTAGGTCTGAAAAAGAATGATCTGGGGCTCATGAATTTAATGTTTGGCCAAGTTGCTGTTCATATGGGACAATTATAGACTTTCTCAACTAGACAAGAGCTCAGAAGATTCTCTTCTTTAAAGCAGCACTTGAAGACTACCTCCAGCCTTTAAGGAGATGAATCAAAGCAACTCAAGAATGAAGAGTTTGTGATATTCAGTGGTTCCTAATCCTACCCAAACATCTTTCTCACAGATCACATTTTTGTCTCTACTCTCTTATCTGGGAGGTTTTTTTTAAAAAATTATTGTTAGTTTTCTCATGTTTCATATTTTTGAATTTGTTATTCAAAGAATGATTTCCATAATAGAATTCCTAATTTGAGCATTTTTGATAGTAATAAAAATAACTAACATATATCAAATGCTCACTAGGAATTATGCATTGTGCAATATCTCATTTAATTCTCATAATAATCTAATGAGGTTGTACTATTATTATCCTGAAAGAGGGTACTGAGTCACAGAGAGGTTAACTTCCCTAAGATGACATAGCTTGTAAGTGGCTGATTGGATTCAGAAACTGCAGCCTGAAACCAGAGTGCTTTCTCTTAATCACTTTCCTTGCCCTTTATGATCCTTTAAGGGAATCCCCAAATATAAGTCTCAATTTACTCTCTCTTATCCTATCATGGACCATTAAGAATGAGGACTGTAGTGGGCAATCAGAAAGTGTTGCCAGATGTTTTCCCCCTCATCTTATCTTTCATTTAAATAGTTCCAATACAATATAGGGGTTATTTGTGTTGACTACAAAGATGATCCTATGTTAGGTTATAAACGATTTTCAAGAGCAACATCAAAACAGCCACCAGTCTGATGAGTGGCTGTCATTCTAGAACAGCGCTGTCAGGTAGAACCTTCTGTGATGATAAAGATGTCCAACATAGAATCTAATAGCTACATGTGGCTATTGAGTGCTTGAAATGTGGCTAGTGAGACTGCAGAAATGAATTTTTAATCTTACATAATTTTAATTAAGGATGAGAATTTAGATTTAAGTAGCCACGTGTGCTAATGACTACTGCATTGCACCATGTAGCCCTAGGGTCCTTAGACCCAGGAAGGGCTTCCAGGCTCCCGTCTCCACCATCCTTAATTTGCATAAGCAGCAGCTAGAGAAATTCTGCCATTAACAAAAATTGGAGCAGGAAAGTGGTTCCATCAATCCCCAAACAGAAGATGGACCACCCCCCTCCAGAGTGTCTGTGGCTCTTAACGGGGGACACATGAGCACTTCTGTCTCACCAGTTTTGGTGACTTAATTCCCAAGATGCTGCTGATGCTGCCCGTTATCTCCCTGGAAACCACGCTCTTTACTCTAGAGTTTGCCAGGGTGCTTCAGAGATTCTGCAAACATTTAATTTGAATTGCATTTTAAAAATATGTTTAACCACACAAACAGTAATTTATCTATTTATTTATTTTTAACATCTTCACTGGAGTATAAATGCTTTACAATGGTGTGTCAGTTTCTGCTGTATAACAAAGTGAATCAGCTATATGTATACATGTAATTTAAAACACTCAAGTGATATGAACACATTTGAGACCACAGACTAACCTGGTACTATAAGGTTAGCTTGTTTTATGTCAATTTGAGAATCCTGTTTCTGGGGCCA
This sequence comes from Aethalodelphis obliquidens, assembly GCF_003676395.1. Classification (NCBI taxonomy): domain Eukaryota; kingdom Metazoa; phylum Chordata; class Mammalia; order Artiodactyla; family Delphinidae; genus Aethalodelphis; species Aethalodelphis obliquidens. The sequence goes on from NW_020837963.1 coordinate 11,906,578, forward strand.
TCTCCTAGGAAGTAGAGAATGTTTTGAGATTACAAAGTGAATTTAATAAAAAAGAAAAATCTTACCATATCCCTCTACTTAAACGTCTGAATCAAAATTATCTCCACACTCTATAATACAAAAAAAATTCATAAATAAAGAGGGTAGAATTGGGAAATGAGGCTGTTATAACATGGCAAGGGTCATCCCTAATTCCCAGTTTCAACCTTTTGTGTTCAACCAGTCTCTGAATTCTCTTTGAGTGCCTTTAAAATAAATAAAGCTTAAAATTATAGTTGCATAAATTTTTAAATTATAAAATAGATTCAAGGTACTCAATTCCTTTTGCTGCTTAATTTTTTTAAAAAGTTTGACAATCACTGAGTATAAAGGTGGAGTGCCCAGCAAGGTGTAAGGGGACATCCTCACGCCAATACGGAAGTATCCTTTCCACTCACCCATCTTGAGTTGGGTCTGTGCTATGTGGAGTGGGCTAGAGAGAGGTGACAATACATTAGATTTCAACGTCACCAGGAGAGGCCAAGTGATGCTAATTAGCATCACCTTGTCAGTGTGCGTCAAACCAAGCACAGAGGACTCTATTTGACCTCACAGAGTCTTCCTGTGTGTGGTCATTCAGCACCTTGGGGAAGGAACTTTGATCCCAAATGTCTGTGAGCAGTCACTAAGGTTTTAACCATGCCCTCTTCTCTCTCATTCAGCTTATTCTTTTTTTTTCCGGACGCGCAGGCTCAGCGGCCATGGCTTCCGGGCCCAGCCGCTCCGCGGCATGTGGGATCTTCCTGGACCGGGGTACGAACCCCCGTCCCCTGCATCGGCAGGCGGACTCTCAACCACTGCGCCACCAGGGAAGCCCTCAGCTTATTCTTCTTTCTGTACCTTTAGAACTAATTTTCCTCTGGGGACCGTACACAATTTCGGTGGCTGCCTGCCTTTTTAAATTGATGGATGACTGTGACAACTGCTGTTGCATTTTTAACTGTACACAAAAAGTGAGACCAACGACATGAAGGCTGCAGTTGGGTTTCAATATTTTAAGGAACACACATTCCAACTGGGACTTCATTTGCTGAATGTCTGTGAAAATCAAGAGCTGAGGGGAAAATGCCTCTGCTAAAGAACTTGAGAGGAAGCATCCAGAATGATGCAGAAGGGACCCCCAAGAGGGAAATGTACTACACTACGGTTCATCAGGGTGAGGGAACTCTCCCACAGGCTGATTGCTTCTGCTTATTCGATCATCGTCCACACTTGCTTATTGTAAGATAATTTCTCTAAGTACCTTTTCTCCCACAACACCCTGGAAAAAAAAAAAAGAAAAAGGGGAAAAAAGGCTGCTTTATTTTACAGCTAATTTGCTTGTAAGCACATAACCCAGCTGCTCACAATGAAGTAAAAGAGGAAATGAGAACAGAGGGAACCTTCTAATGAAGGTGGATGAGGGAGCGGTAAGGAGGTGGAAGGATGGGAGAGATGCTATTTGTATGATTAAAGAGAAGCAAAAACCAGTGCTACACAGATAGGTTCATCTTGAGCCTTGGAAAAGAGAAATAAGAGAGAAAAACTTATGGAAGAGCAAATATTTGTTCAAGAGGGGATTTTAACTGGCCCAAAGAAATCTCTCCCACCTTTCCATTATACAAAGTTATATTTTGGATTTTGCTCTTGAATGTGTGTTATCATTGACCCATTATTTGTAGACAAGGGATAATTCTAAAAACAGATGTTGAAATATTTTCAATTCTGTAAAAAACTGTTCAGAGAGGTGAGTTTAGTTGGTTAAATGGGAAAAGGTTTAGATGAAATGATTTGGGGGCCATTGAGAAAATGACATACTAAACTTCTGAGACTGCATACCTCCTTCTTCTCAAATATTTCCTTTTAAAAACAGCAAAGATCACGTTCTTTATTGCATGCTTTTCTTTCTGCCAATTCAGCGCGCACGCACACACACACACACACACACACACACACCCTTAACAAGACCTGCTCTAATTCTTTCCCCTGGGGACCACATCAGAATGGGGTACATTTTATACTTTTGTGCTTTTTCAAACTGCAGAATGAGATATTCAGAAGGAAATGAAGAATTTCCTGAAGTTGCAGCTCATAACATAACCCATGATGGGGGGCAGTGGTGGGGGGGAGGATGGGCAGGGAGGACAGCTTATGAGCTAGAAGAGAAAATAAATAGGTTTCAATATTCAGCTTTAAATAAATGTACTGAATTGGTCTCTATGATAATAGGGCCAAAATAATTAATTTGAGCCTGGCCTTCTCATTTGTCAGTGAGTGCAGGTTGCTGTGCTCTAAGGCGTCTGTAAAACAGTAAAAGAATCAGCCCATCATCCCTTTCAAGCTCAGGGCTCCTCTGTGTGTTCCCTGGTGGAAGCTGAAGGCTAATTTCCTCTGGCCCGGCTGGGGGCTCCGTTCGGGCCAGCCTCGGAATCCTCACTGTGAGAATTGTTTCTGCATCAAGGGAGCTCCTTATCCCACCTCACACCCTGTAGCATTTTTATGCCTGCTGATCTTCAGAGGAAACCAACATTTTTAGTTGCTATTTGATAACAATGATTGGGTATTCCAAGTTCCTCAGTTTAATCCCACTTAGTAAATTGGAATAATTCCTCGATTCTCATGGTGACAAGGATTAAGGACCACCGTAGTGGACAGAGGACTCTCCTTGGCACAGTGAGATAAGAAGTCCTACAAATTCTGAAAATAAAAATAAATAAATAATAAAAGGTACTGCAAAACACTAGTGAAGCTTTGGGCACCTTAAACATCCAAATCTGCTCCTTTACAAATTGGCAGACAAAGACGTACCTAGATCCAGGTTCAGGAATGATGAAACAATGACAATAATTTTTAAAATGCCAGAAATATACTTCTCTTAAATTTGAAAAACTTTGTGCTTTAAGAATAGAAAAATTTTTTTGGAAAGTCATTGATAAGGAAGAAAGAAAGAGTGAAACTTGTTTTGGGCGTAACAAAATGTTGATAGGTAGGGTCAAGAAGAAAATAAATTATTCTGTTTTTTAAAGTTTGCTGTCTACTTCTTCTCAGCACTTGGGCACCTGAAACTTTCTCAGTGTGATAGCCTAAATGGTTATGGACCCATTCTGTATAACCTGTGTGTAAGAACTGGGAGAATGCTAAAATATAGGAAGGAATGGGACAGTAGAGTACTATACAACCATGAAAAGGAAGGGGGGGAACATCTCTACATAATACTCAGGAGTAATCTCCAGGATATATTTTGTTGAGAAAAAAAGTAAGATGGAGAAATTGAGTATAATTTGCTGCTGTGATTTTAAGAAACAGGAGGAAGACATGTATCTATAATAAATTAAGCATATTTATGAGTGTTCACACATGTGTAAACAAGTAATTCTCAATCAGATGGGATTTTGCTCCACAAGGTATATTTAACAATATCTACAGATATTTTTAATTGTCACAACCAAGGGGATGCTACTGGCCTAGGGGTTAGAGTCCAGGGATGCTGCTAAACATCCTCTTAATACATAGGTTGGCCACCACAACAAAAGAGTATGCAGCCCCAAATATCAATCCCATCTAGTTCAGAAACCCTGATGTAAATATATATATATGCATTTGTGTGCATGAATCTTCTATTTGAAAAATGGAAAGACAAACCATGAAAATACAGAAAATGGGCTCCCTTTAGTAGACAGAGGGAATAGTGTGGAGGGAAAAGAAACAGAAGCAGGACATATGATTATACCTTCTTTTGAAGATTTAATTTAAACCGTGTAAATATTGTACATAATCACCAAGGAAATTAATATACAGGAAGAAAACCCTAAACATTATAAGTAAAATTAAACACAGGAATCTGTGTTTTGATCAGGCAGCCTAACCACACAGAGATCTAACAGTCAGTGACTTTAAAACACAGACACTGACTCTACAGCCTAATGGGAAACACCCTAAGGACAAGAGGGCTGCAAAAATAACCTTAGACTCTTTCCAGTTATATTTTTGATGGTCATCTTGGTATTTTACTCAAAAACTATTTTGTGTATATTATAGGACAAAACAAATGAGTAATTATTATTAGTTGTTATTGAGAATCAGGATTGGGGCATGAGAGGAAGAGATACAGATATAATACAGTAGAAGGTAAATAAAAATTCCTTTGGTCCTGAATTTGAATCAGAAAAATCAGTATAGAATCATGATACACCAAAATATTTACTTTCTGGTTCTGTTTATTGAAAAGGCCTAGAAACAATAACCAACATGGCAGCAAGGAGCACCCTCAGCACCCAGATTATGGTCACTAAGTACATTTTTCTGGGAGAGGTAGTTGATTTCAGATCTGAAGGAAAAAAAATGTACAAAAGAAGCCTGGAGCATTCTGTCCTAACAGAAAGCAAGGAAGCTATGAAATCTACTAGTATCGGGTTAAAATATCTCAAATGCCAATTTGAAGAGACTCCCACTAGCCAAACATAGCACAACTAGAAAGTAAATAATAATTACAATGAATTGAAATATATCAAAAATGTTTAAACCCATGAATTCATATTTTTTTAAAAAATTAGTAACTTTGTAGAATACTAAAGAGCCAACTAATTATTCTGAGACTAATAAATAGAAAAAAATCAAGCATTTATACTGATTTTCCTATATAAACTCTATATCTGAATAACCAAAGAGTTAATGATTGTAGACTCATTTTGTAGATATACTTTAGATAATTAATTAACAAAACAAGATAAAGTCAGGATATCACTGTCCCTAGTGAATTAATAGATCTAAACAATGGTTATTAATGGCTATTCACATAACAAAATCTTAGACATTCTATGACTACTGATGGAAGAAATTCCACTGCTTATGAAGTATTCTTGCCAAATAATCAAGCCTGAATCCAATGAAGCCTCTAGATTCAGAGGCTAGTTCCAGAAAAGGCAGAATACAATGCAATGACACCATAGGAATATGATCAGCAAAATCCAGATTGTGGGAAATCCTTCAACAAATAAATTGCAAGGGGAAAAAAATGATATGGAGGAAGAACATAATGTATTATCAAAAGTTAAAAGACATCAACTAATCAATTAATTAGTTGGACCCTGATACTAACCAAAAAAATGTAAAACGTATAAAAGACTATAGACAATTGGAGAAATTCGATCACTGACGTATATGTGATGATAATAAAGAGATTTTTAATATTTTAGATTAATAATGGTATTATTTTTTTGTTTTGTTTTTTTTAAGGAAGAAACTTTGTATTCTATTACAAGTAAATCACTAAAGGGAGGTTGCCTATACTCTTTTTCTTTTTAATTTTAGAATTTTATTTTTTTATACAGTAGGTCCTTATTAGTTATCAATTTTATACACATCAGTGTATACATGCCAATCCCAATTGCCCAACTCAGCACACCACCACCCACTCCCTGCCACTTCCCCCTTAGTGTCCATACGTTTGTTCTCTACATCTGTGTCTCTATTTCTGCCCTGCAAACCTGTTATTGTAGAGTCACATACTAAAATGTTTATAGATGGAAGGATATGATGTTAGGGATCTGCTCAAAAATAATCCCTTCAGGGAGAGGGTGAGTATAGTTGAGATAAGATTGACAGAGTTGATAATCACTGAACATGAGTGACGGGCATATGGGAGTTCATTATACTCGTCTATTTTCATATAAAATTTCAAATTTTCTGTGATGAAATGTTTTCTAAAACAAAAATGAATAAAAATAAAAGAAGAAATGATGTCCCTTAATTTCCTGCCATAGTAGAAGCCTTTACAGCAATCATTCTGGTGAAGATGTAATTGCAGGAAGCATAATTTGAGAAGTGCTCTGTAAGAGTCTTAGGAGTGTTATCTAAAAACCTACATCCCTCCCTATTCTACACATCTCATCCTTATTCATCGTAGTCCTGTAAAGGAATTTTTCTTCCTTTCCCCCAACAGGTAAATGCCCATTAGCCCTGGATCACGTCATTCTGATGGATGTTACAAAGATGATAGTAACTACCACTGACTGACTGCCTTCTCTGTCCAGATAAAACATAGGTGTTGCAATCTTTATAACAAGGAAGACATTAGCATCCCCACTTCACAGAAGAGGAAAGAGAGGCTTAGACTGATGATGTTGCTTGCTCATGGCCACGAAGCTAACAAGCATCTCCCTTAGGATTTCTATGCAGAAATTTCAGACTCTCTTCCACCTAACAAATCCACACCTGATGGTGCTGCTTGGGCTACATCTCCTCCACTCCCAAGCCCACCAAAACTATTTTATAACTTTAGCGTACACTGGAATTACCTAGGGAATTTGTTTAAAAGACAGATTGCTAGGCACACCCCAAGAGATTCTGACTGCATACATCTAGGACAAGGGCCCAGGAATATACACTAAGAAAAAGATTCTAATATAGATGTGTTTGAGAAACACTTCCCAAATCCATCACAATATTAAACTTCAAATGTGTTATAACATGATTCTCATTGCTTTGTTTCCTGGCAATACATCCCCTTAAATGAATAAGCAGTTATTTAACTATTTCAGCAAGTCTCTTTGCTCCTGTTTTCCCTTCATTCAGAATAATATAATAAAAATAGTCAAAATTGTAATAATAAGTGCACTCAAACCAATGTTCTGAGGAGTAAAAAGGCCATGCCAATAGTTACATGCCCTCAATGAGTTGAATTTAAAATTACAGATGGTCCAGTGTATAATTTACCATTAACGCCACCAGCCTAATCCTTTCACGTCAGCTCAGTTTGTATCATAAGTGAACTCTACCCAAGTGCCAAGGGCTGTGATAACAGCAGGCACTACAAGGATGAAGGGGACACAGGCTTTCCTCTGAAAACTTGTAGAAGCAGAGCTGAAAGCCAATTGATATGTAAACAAATAAAACAATATAGCAGAGAATATCCAAAAACAGGAGAATGCTATGGGGGCAGAGAGGCTCATTTTCCCTGGGTAATAACAAGGAAAGCTTCTTAATGATCGCAAATGACCTAAGTAGAGCTTTGACGTCAGCTACGCAGAGGAGAGAGGAATTTCTGTATGGAACACCAAAGGAAGCAAAGCCCCGGAGAACCCATGGTCACCCAGCCATCCTGTTTGGGACAGCTTTCAGGGAGAGTTAACTCATTTTTTTAGAGCTGTACAACACCCCAGGCCTTTAGGAATTAAATAGTTTCCTTGTGATCCTTCAAGACTCCTGCAGCCTCACCAGGGGTGCCAGCTTAGTGTTCACAACTCTCCTCACCATCCAATTCATTTTTGCTCAGGATTTATCAGCCACAAAAGTGGGTTTAACCTTTTGAGCTCCATTGGGTACCTCGTGTTTTTCCATCCTCAGATGTCGTCTCCCACCCCATGTGGCTGTGACAAGACTCCTTCAAGGACCAGACATCTCTAAAATTAGGCATCGAGGGAGATTTACACTGATTCTCTTGATTCAGTCCGGACGTGTCAACTTCCCTAGAAGCCAGAAGACAGTTGTGTAAATGACTGCAGCCTTTAACTGACCATCTATTTTTAAAGTGAGGTCTGTATCAAATGCAAGTAAATCCGAATTGTTGCCTCAATAATTCTGCCTCCTTTCTTTTCCTGCTCACTTATATCCCCACGTGTACTCAGCGTGCAGTACATTTAGAGCTCAGTGCATCTTTTTTTTTTTTTTTTTTCAGCCTCTGGAGGATTGCGAAGAGTGGCGGCACTTTTCATTTCAGGATGTGTGGAAACAAAACCTCAGCACATCAGTTTTTAATACGCACCCTGGTTAAGCGTGCCACCCTGATCCTGTCTCTAGAAGACACTGCACTCATTGACGGAGGTGCCCAAGGAATTGAGCACAGGGGAAGTTCTAGGACCCAAGAGCTAAAACAGATCTTAACATCCCCATCAGTTTCAGTGATTCTGACTCAAACATGCCCTAGTGAGTCCTCTGCTACCCAACTATGTTATGGTAACTGGGCCCCATGCCTCCCTAAACTAAACCAACCTCTATTTCCCACCTTACTGGTGTTCTCTGCATACGTGGAAGTAGAGCCATGCTGAAGGAAGGGCCCCGAAAGCCCTGTCCCCCTCCTCCCTGGCCATCATCCCAAATGTCCCAGAATAATCAAGGTTGCGTCCCAAGGAGAGAAGATAAATAACGAGGGGTTTGAGTCCATTTTTCGTTTGAGTGCTGGCGGCCCTCAAGCCTCACTCCTGCCTCTTCCAGTGGTGCCCCACATCTGGACAAGCTGATCAGAAAGTCTGAGCACTGACAGGAGATTCAAACCCTACCAGCCTCCGTGCCTGGGAGCTCTAAACCCAGCCCCACTCCTTCCCAGTGGGAAGTCATTTGGGGTCTGCTGGAGCGCCCTACCCTGCTCTCCCCCAGAGACTTATTACGGGAGTCCTAAACCCTTTCATACCCTCTTGGTGTCCGTGGCACACACTTGCACATAGGGCAGATCAAGTTCTCCCCAACATCACCTGCTGGGAGAGAGCCCATGCCACCTCCCCTCTACCAAAGCTCAGAGCACCTCAGCCTTTACATCTCCTCTCAGGTAGAGGGCATCTGCTCACATCCATCAGTGTATTTATCACCTGCAGCAGAAGTGTACATTACTGTAGGCTTCCCAGCTCATCTCATCCTCTCAATAACTAGTCACAGGTTGTCCTTTCCTTATGCCTGAAGAATGAGATGGAGATGCCTCCTGCATGGGAAGGGACAATTAAGGCAAAACACATGCTAACAAATAGAACCACTGAGTCACTTACAGTAAAGAAAAGTTGGGGAAAAAGTGCTACATCAGGATTCCTGCCTTACATTCTACCACAATGTTCTAAATTTTCTCGAAGCATTTCCATATTTATTGTCTCAAAATCTACGTTGAATAGGTAGGACTGGCATAGCAAAGTTGGCTATCTACCCATCATCCTTCTTCCTCGTTAACTGACCATGGTTTTGTTCAGATACCCACTCTTAGGAAAAATGATCCTATTCCCATCTCAGGTGTAAATCGAAGCCAGAGGTTGGCAAAAGATAGCCCAGGACCAAGTCTGCCCTGCCACTGTTTCTACATGGCCTGGAGCTAAGAATGTGTGACGGTTCAGTGTCAACTTGGCTGGGCCATGGTGCCCAGATATTTGGTCAGACATTGTTCTGGATGTTTCTCTGAGGGTGTTTGTAGATGAGATTTATATTTAAATTAGTGAACTTTGAGTAAAGTAGATTGCCCTCCACAATGTGGGTAAACTTCATCCAATCAGTTGAAGTCCTGACTTTCCTCAGACTATACAAAGTGCATTTCACTTTGTCCAATGTCATATGAACAACAGGGACAGTTACTGGATCCCAAAGCTATCACTTTTTGACCTCATTCCTCAGATGATTACTGCTGCCCTCCTACAGGTGTGTCTGTATAGACCTCTCCCTGTTATTTTGGGGAGTCATTGTAACTACTCTCAGCCCTCAGTTTTCCATGTAGAGATCTCTGAGATTCCACACAGATTGATTCTCAGACATTTTTCAATACCAGGAAGTAATGGGGAACCAGCTTATACAGTCATGATTTTGTTTTATTTCCAACATCTCAGAATCCTGTAATTGTGATTTTTGAGCTGTGTTAGAATTAAGTCCTTTCTTTAAAATCATGGACCCAGATATAAAGAATCATAAAGTCTGGGATGGGGGGCTTCCCTGGTGGCGCGGTGGTTGAGAGTCCGCCTGCCGACGCAGCGGACACGGGTTCGTGCCCCAGTCTGGGAGGATCCCACATGCCGCGGAGCAGCTAGGCCCGTGAGTCATGGCCGCTGAGCCTGTGCATCCGGAGCCTGTGCTCCGCAACAGGAGAGGCCACAACAGTGAGAGGCCCGCGTACCGCAAAAAAAAAAAAAAAAAAAAAAGTCTGGGATGGGAAGGGGCTTTGGTGGTCTTCTGACCTCAACCCCCTACTCGACATTAATCCTGTGCAATTATTCCATCTCTGCTTCAGCACATTCAGAGTTCATTGTTAGAAAGTTCTGCCTAATGTTGGGAAAAAATCTTTCTTCTTGCCCCTTTTACCCCAGGTTGTAGTTCTGCCAGTGGGTGCCTCCCTAGAGAAGTACATTTCCTCTTTCACAAGACAATCCCTCAGATATTTTAAGACTGTGACCTTGTAACCCAGAATTTTCTCTTCCCCATGCTAAACATCCCCAGTTCCCTCAGCCTTAAGTCAAGGAGCATCGGCCCAAATCTGCTCACAGGTCTGGCCACTCTTCTCCAAAAGGGGGCCCCAGGAAATAAGAGCAATTTCACTGAACACTAATATTGCCCAGACCTCTCCCCAAACTCATATGTTCTGTAAATTTCCACTGAATAGCATCGCTTTTTTACGGGTTTATTTCCTACAACCTTTGGAAAGATACAAATTTGATTGTGCCCTTATGATTCTATTTGTTTGGATATATACTTCCTAGAAAATCATTGCATCCCTGTGACCATCAGAGTGGGTTCATTCTGCCATGCCTTGGAGCTCAGTTTTCTCTCTAACATCATTAACAAAGGGCTGTTTTGATATGGGCCGATTTCGCCTACAACTGACACTCAGTGTCTGATTTCAGATGCACGCTAAGCACTGTCACATCTGTCTGAAAATAAGTAAATACTCCATTAATATGTGTGAACATCTTAGAAATGAGTCGAAAATGTCCATGTGGCAAAGGGAGGTGCTTGGAAGGCTCAGAGAAGACACTGATTTGAATCAACGCTGAGAATGAACGTTAATACTGACCGAATCCTAAGAGAGTCCCTGGAACCAGAGAGTCATTGAAGGTACAGCACTTTAGCGACGATCATGGGCCAATAATCAATCAATCAATAATCATTTTTGAGGGCCTACTATGCGCTGTGCAAAACAGTAACTTGGAGTGAGTCAAAATATAATCAGATCTGATATGAGCTTAACCTGGAGTTTACCATCTAGTTGTGGAGCTAAGACGTGCAATTGGCATCATGCGACTGCACCTACTGAGTGCTAACACATGGAGAGGAAAATTAGCCAAAAAAGTTTTGCCAAAGGGGAAGAAACCTAACACATGAGTCCTTCCTCTGGGCTCCCTGTGCTGCAGACATCACTTCCTTGGCACTGTCCAGCAGCTCTCCCGTGGGTATCACTGGTCCATTCGGAGACAAGGAAGTGAGTAAATGCAAGATGACACTACATCCTCTACATCAGGTCTTCCTAGAATGGGCAAGGAAAAGACCGCAAAACAAGGCTGCAGGATTAAAAACTACTACCCTGTGAGTAGCTCCCAGAGCTAAAACAATGACACTGAACAGCGAACATCTGAGCAGAGAAGGTGAAGAAGGAACAGTGGGGAGCGGAAGGGGGAGGGTGGGGAAATGGCACTGGCTGGATGGCCCCGAGCCTGTTTCAGGAGAGGACAATGTCACCTGGCTGAATGGGGAGGTCAGACAGGCCAGGGGGGGACTCTGCTCTACCACTCCAAAAGTCAAGACTGCCACTGGCTCTTGGCCTTCTGAGTTCCTAGAAGCAGAGCGAGAAGTGACCGGAAACTTCCTCTGGCCCACACCTTCATTTGGAGCTGAGAGTCACGCACCTTGACCCTAGAAAGAATGTGGCAATATCACCTTGATAGTCCTCCTCCAGCTGGGATTAAGCACAGGCTTCCAATGCTTAGTCCCTTCTCTTCCTACTGAATCACACCTCCACCAAACCAGGTTTCTCAGCATCCCCATTTTCTCAGGTCATTCTTTTCATTTTTCACATGAGGGAGGTGCTTGCGGCCCCCTATCTGAATGCCAAAACCAAGAGCACTTCATACAAAAGCCTGTTAGATTGTCATGACACAAAACAGGGTAAGGGAAATAAACCCTGTGCATAAGTAGCTATAAATAAAAGCCCCAAACTAGTGAAAGTTTCTAGATCTCCTTTTTATTTAAATGTTCCTCATTTATATGCAACCAATTCACAAAAGCCCACACACCAATCTGTAACGCACCTGGTATTGTGAGAAATTGCCAGTTTGGTGGTGTCGTGCTTTTTTCTCCCACAATAAAAGCTGCACAAGGTCACGTCCTCAGCGTACATCAGTCCCCTTTCCTCTTTCTTTAATGAATCCCCCAAAGAGGTAGGTTAATAAAATACACCCAACACAATGGGTTCTGTTTATTTCCTATCATTCTAGGAACACCCATTCAGGAACATTTTAGAGAGCAGGTATGTGTAATAGCTCTCTTTGGTGCGACGTTGTATCATGCCAAAATCTGGTGTAGTTGGCGGGGGCTGCCGTAACAAAATACCACAGCCCAGGTGGCTTAAACAACAGACATTTATTGTCTCACATTTCTGGAGGCTTGAAGTTCAAGGGCAAGGTGTCAGCACGATTGATTTCTTCTGAGGCCTCTTTCCTTGGCTTGCAGACAGCTGTCTTCTCCCTGTGTCTTCATACATTGTCTTCCCTTTGTCTTCCCTCTATGTGTATTTTATGTCCAAATTTCCCATCTTATAAGAACATCAGTCATATTGGATTAGGACCCTCTCTAATGATCTCATTTTAACTTACTTACCTCTTTAAAGACCCTGTCTCCAAGTACAGTCACATTCTGAGGTGCTGGGGCTTGGGACTTATGAACTCTGGGGGGACACAACTGAGCTCATAACACTCTGTTCCTCCCCCAACCCCCTGCAGTTTCGTGTCTTCTTGCAGGCAAAATATACTCATTCCATCCCAATAGCCCCCAAATTCTTAACCTTTCTACCATCAACTCTAAGAGGTCTACCTCAAACAGCTTTAAGGGATGGAATTTGAAGAGGTAGAGAGGGATCAAAATAATGTGTCATTCTCACCCGAAACTGGAGTCTAGTCCTGGTTTCTAGCACTACAGAGAGAGGCTTTGGCTAACTGGGCTACGTCAGTCGGGTGAGTTGTGAAACTCAGAACTCAGTTGCGAGAAAGGGATCTGTTTCTCCCGAGGTCACTGCACAAAACTTTCCGGATGAATTGGGTAAGCATCTATGGCAAAGGGGAATGCACTTCCTATCGCCTCTTGTTCAAAAGGAGCTGATCTCCTCTCTTCTCAGGAAGGTATACAGGGAGCTGATTCAGCTCACTGAGAGTAAAAATAGCTAAGTGGACAGCTTGAGTGAAACGTAGCAGCTTACCTGTTTTTCCTATTATCAACAGCACAAAGAAAATGTATCAAGAACCGCAAAGTTAGAAGCCATTGGAAAACCAAGGCTCTGTGGAAAAACCGTCTCTCTGAAATTGAGAAGTGGTAGGGAGCTCGCTCGGTTTGAAAATAAGCAGCTGCTTCACATGCTTCTCCTTGAACAGCTGCCAGGGGAACGGCAGTCCGCGGGAAACCTCGATGGTACCAGTACCACATTGGGGAACGTTCCCTGGAACACTTGCCATCAGCGGGATTCCAGCAGATCACATCAGCAGGGGGAGAGGCTTGGGCTTCCCATCATCGTTTGCCAGCCATCCAAAGTTCAGCTCTTGTTTCTGGCTAGCCCAAGGGGCGTTTGAAGGTCAAGTTCGTTTTCAGTGGCGCAAGGCTGGGAACGTTTTCAGTAAGGAGCCGCATTTATGTTTGAGTCACACACTGACTTGGATGCCTATGATTTCTGAATCATAACGTTTTGAGAGTCCAATTGGACCCTTGAGCCGGACTCACCACCAGCAAATAGAACTTCCCAGAGCAAGTGAAGAGAGAGATGTAGATGGTCTTAGGAAGTTCTCCTGCTACCCCTGAACGACATTCTGGTGCTTTAAGAAATCACAACTACACTCAATTCTACAAAGGCTTAGAAGAGTCAAGTTAGAGATTTGATAAGGGACAGGGGAGTACGGCTTTAGGGCTTAAGGAAAAAAAAATATGTAAAATATATTATACATAAAATATATATTACATACAATCATACATGCACATACATGCATACACAAACATATACATATACACGTACATATACCTATATTCATTTTTTAAGAGAGAACAAGTGGCAGCTTGAGAATAGCAAACATGCCCCAGTTTGCCCATCCTTAAACTTTATAAGATGAATCTGTCATGTTGACAAATAGCCCCTGAGTGGGGCAAGCACAGACAGTGTTTCTTCCTGCTCTTCCCATATGCAAATTGTGGAATGCAGGAGGCCTATACTGGGCACACCAGTGGACTAAAAATACCTGCCCACCCCATCTCTATGGGGATCTGCTTCCCAGGTGACTGGGGCCCTGAGGCCTGGGCCCTGCCCAGGGGAGGGGCAGGGGACTCCATCTGCACTAGAGCTAATTACCAGGGGACCTGGCCAAGCAGCTGCTGGGCCCTGGCTCTTGGTTTGTGAGAACCTTGCAAGGCAGTGGTTCTAACTTCAGATCTCCACTCCAAACTTTGATCTTCCAGCACTGCTTGGCTTTAGGCAAAACATAAACTTGAGAGCTGCAACATGTTTTTCAAATTTTATTCCCCTGGTAGTTTTAGAATAAGGACAGGAATTATTTTCAAATGAGAATCTTTGACTGCATAACACAGGCTTCCAAAATTAAGCAGAAACACATGGTGGCTCTTATTATTAAATTTCCCTTGGAAAACAATGCTTTAAATTATGGGGGTGAGGGGAGCAGTTTGATAAAACTTTGAAATGTGAAGCTTAAAGTTTAAAATTAAAAAAAAAGCTCTAGTGTTTATTTTCTTTTAAAGATCATTGTGGAGTTTTTCTAGCATTGCCATTATTATTCTGTATCTACTGATGTTTAAAAAATTGAATGCTTGGGGCTTCCCTGGCGGCGCAGTGGTTGAGGGTCCGCATGCCGATGCATGGGGCACGGGTTCGTGCCCCGGTCCGGGAAGATCCCACATGCCACGGAGCGACTAGGCCTGTGAGCCATGGCCGCTGAGCCTGCGCGTCCGGAGCCTGTTGTCCGCAACGGGAGAGGCCACAACAGTGAGAGGCCCGCGTACCGCAAATAAATAAATAAATAATTGAATGCTTGGAGTTTAAAATATAAATGACAGTTTTTAAAGCTGAAAATCAGGTGTTAAAGGGTCTTCTGAAGTACAGAGAGAAACTTGGGCTGCCCGATTAGAGCATCTCCCCAGAAAGCACGCTTTTAGGAAAATAACGAAGGTAGAGTTTAACTCTATCCTGATCCATACCTGATCCTGAGTAGTGTTTAGCAAGAAACAGAATCCTTCCGGCAAGGTGTGCCATGCATTCGAAGCCTGCTTTCCGCTAGAGGATTCAGGTCAGCCACAGCTAGGGCCGTTGGCATCCTCTATCACCAGAATAGATCAACGCACCGCTTTCCTCTTCTCCCCAAGCCATTCCCAGAAAGGGATTTGGGAAGAGGATGTTCTCAGAGGCTGTACTATCTCAGACCTCTCAGGCAATATTTACTTCTCCCTTCCCCTCCAGGACGAACTCAACTACTACCTTTTTTTTCCCTCCTTTTTGTGGTACTCGGGCCTCTCACTGTTGTGGCCTCTCCCGTTGCGGAGCACAGGCTCCGGACGTGCAGGCTCAGCGGCCATGGCTCACGGGTCCAGCGGCTCCGTGGCATGTGGGATCCTCCCGGACCAGGGCATGAACCCACGTCCCCTGCATCGGCAGGCGGACTCTCAACCACTGCGCCACCAGGGAAGCCCAACTACTACCTTCTTGATGAAGCCTTTCTGATGACCTCACTTAACTTTCCCATGCCCCCGTTAGCCCACATCCTTATGGTCGTATCACTCACTTGGAACTTACGATTTCTTGCTGGATGTGGTTAGTGATCTCAGAGCTGTGGCTCTTCCCTTCCCAGCTACCTTGTAAGCCCTGCCGTGGTGAGAACCTGCTCTTTTCACCTTTTGCATCCCCCATGGGGCCTAGCTCAGTGCCCTGAGCCCGTGCCTGGGTTCCTGTGCCGGGGACAGCAGGGGACAGTCTCATTGCTCTGGTAATGACAAGAACTTATCTTCTAGCATCACCCAGAGGACACCCTGGGCAACAAACTCGGAGGGAAAAAACCCAAACTCCTTCCATTCCCTTCCCACAGCTGCCCCAAAAGAGAGCCGGGTGTTGCCATCTGATGGAGGTTGGGCAGACAGCTGGGCTCTCTGGTGAGATGGCAAATACCCCCATGACCACTCAGCTGACCAGAGAAATGGAAGAGGAGATGAGGCAGCAGTGGTCCCCACTCTGATTCTGCAAAAGTCTATTGTTTTTAACTTTTGTCAATTCTCATAACCCCGCTCCACCTCAGAGACCTAGCTTATCTTTAAGTTTCTCTGATTAAAGGCATGATTTCTGCACAGGGTATTATTGGTCGTAAGGATGTCCACCTCTCCCCCAACACACACGCACACACAGCAGCTTCCCATGCCATCTTTGCAGCAGTTTTGAAACAGTATTAATACCAGTCGTAGGAAAACAAGAACATCATTCACACAACTTTGTTTATGTCACTGAACTCCAGTTTGGAATGATTTCCTTTTCAGTTATAAGAAACTTCCCTTCCTTTTTCAAATAGCCAAGCTAATAAGCTCATTCAACATTTTGGATAGGGATTTCATTGCTTGGATCGTGAGAAGACACCACGGGGGCAGAAAGAGAACTTTGCCCAGGTGTCGTTAGTGATTTAAGGCCTGGTCACTCAAAGCGTGGCGTCAGAACTGCATTATTGCCTGGGGGTTGGTTAGAAAAGTAGCATCTCAGTTTCTACTCCAGACCCTCTGAATCAGAACCTCCATTTTTAGCAGGATTCCCAGTGATTCATCCATGTTAATATTGATGATGAGCATCCTCTAAATGCTCTCTCCCAGCTGAAAAGCATTCTCCCACCAGTCTGTCACTTCTGCCTAAAACGGTCATCGCAGAGATTTACAAGATGGGGGTTATCCATGATTTTTTTTTCACCTTTAAATGGCAAATTCATCCAAGAGAAACAATTTATTGAGGCAAATCAATGACTAAGACTGAGATGCTCAAAAGAAGACATCTGCTCCTTTCAATGGGGAAACTACATTTGCAAGTGAGGAAAAGAATGAGCGAATGCTTTGCACCTGCTAGGACAGGGCACAGCAGAGTCCCCAGGTATCAGGAGGCCAGGCCAGGAGGGCTCCTCACCTGCCCCGGGCTGTTTGGATTCAGATGCGGGAGACCCAATCCCTACAGTGGCAGACTTTCAACAGTTAGAAAATAATCTTCCCAAATGGGCAACCACATCCAGGTGGGACTGAGAGTCAGCGAATAGAGTTAGGGAGCCAGGGAGGATGAAAGGAAGCAAGGGCAGGTTGAAATGGGCAAGAGACAGAGACAGAGACACTGGCCTGTGTGTGGTTCCACCCTGGGCCTGTCCACAGAGGTGAGTGCTAGTGTAAACAGAATCGATCTGAAAGGCCGGGAAGAAAAATGTGCTCAGTATCTATCTGCCTTTGGGTGTACAGATGTCACAGTCACACTAATAATGATTTCCACTACCCCGCTAACCCCTGCCAGTGTGGCTCCAGGGCCTATGTCCCTATGATGAGTTCTTCCTACCATCTTAGCCGTCTCTGAAGACTCCATCTCAAACCTCCTGAGGAGTCAAACTGCTCCTTGCTCCACTCTGGGGTCCATCATCCCACACATGGATGCCCTTGTCCTTGGGGTCCAGCAACAGCCTACCACTAAGAAGTAGCTTAGAAGCTACTTATAAGAGAAAGGGAAATGTCCACCCCCACTCCATGTATTGCTGTGTGTCTGACTCCATTCAGGTTGCCATAAAGGAATACCACAGGCTAAGTGACAAATCAACAACAGAAATCTATTTCTCATGATTCTGGAAGCTAGAAGCCCAAAATCAAGGTGCCGCAAATTCAGTGTCTGGTGAGAGCCCACTTTCCGCTTCTCTGTGTTCTTACATGATGGAAGGGGCATGAGAGCTCTTCAAGTCTTTTTTATAAGGTCACTAGTCCCATTCTTGAGGGCTCCACCCTCATGACTTAATCACCTCCCAAAGCCCCACCTCCTAATACCATCACATTGAGGTTAGGTTTCAATATGTGAAATTGGGAGGCACACATACATTCAGTCCATAACACTCTGTTAAAGAGTTCCCTTAGCTGAACTGTGGAGAGCAAAGGGTATGGGGCTCCCTAATCCCCTCACATTCTCAGACCCTCCTGTGGAGTCGGCGTCAACTTTTCTCACAGAATATATTCTCTCCAGGACGCCGTGGTGTCCTTATGTAATTTAGTTTCTGTCCCTTTCCTTTTACTCTGCCAAGTCACCAGGCATTCCAGATAGGAATGAGGATAGAATAGGGATGAGAAAGACAGACATAGAGGTAGAGATGGAGATGAAGGGAAGAGTTTTGCGGAGAAGAGCCACTGGACTTATGACATAGCCAGTTGTCAGCGCTCACCACTGCAATACCCTGCAACAGTGCATTAGTTTGTTAATTAACCAAGGGAAATAACTGAAATAAACTGCAAGAGGACCACGAAAGGGCAGCAGCATGAGGGAACAGCAGCAATTCCACTCACTTTTGCTCATTTGTTCATTTAATCAAAACCTAGAACAAAGTCTGGGTAGAACAGGCAATAAATATTCGCAAATGAGTAACCACATGAACGAATGAATTTAGCAAAAACAGGCTGAGTGCGTGAATGTGCAAGTCTCTGTGCTAAACACTAGAATGCAGCAGTAAGTCCATCAGTCCCAGCCCTGACGGAGGATCCAGGGAAACAGCTGACCCCCCGTGCCCCTGTGTGATAAGCAAGGCAAGAGAGGAATAGTGGGGAGCCAGAGGAGCACCACTTGAGGACCCCCATGCCGGTGGTCCCACAGAGTCAGTGAGCCATAATATACAGCCAAGGGCACTGATACAGGGTCACAGGGGCTTGGGATGCCTGCTAAAGGGAGTAATTCTTTTGGCCTCTTAAGACATCTCCGCGGGGGGAGTGACTATAAATCTCCCGTCACAACTGGGTCTCCAGCACTGCAGCCTGGGGCCAAGGCTGCATTTCCTCTGTTTGGGGGACTAGCTCAAGTTCACTGTCCAGCTGACAGTCATTAATGCACAAGGCGGACAAAAGAAACATGGTGCTGCTGTGTCCATGGAAAGGGTGGGGAGGTGAGTAGGGGAACGGAAAAGAGGTTATTGCTGTCCAGATACGATGGACCTTTACATTTTAAACATGGAGAGGAAGAAACAGGCAGATTAAAAAGGGGAAAATGGCTGTTTATAGAGAAAGCCTAGCTGTTGGAAAGTAAGAGATGGAGGGAAGCCACACTGATAACAAAACCAGAGGAATTAGGAAGTTATCTGCTGGAATCAACTGCTTCCGAGAGAAACTTAAGAATCATCAAAGTTGTTTTATACAGGCAATAAGGCTGAGTTTGGATGGGATTCCACTGGGTCATGGGATAAAATTTCAGGCACTGCTCATTCAATTCCAAGGCTCTATTGCAACCCGCTCTGAGCTGGAGGGAATTGTGTTGTGGTATATACTGATGTGTGAATACAAGTCAGTACATATCCTACAGATATGAAGTTCTCTCATGCTCGGAAAAAAAAGTTCCTGTTCTTATATATTCTTTCATCCTAAATCAGAGGCAATTAGTAAGAAGTCAGTGTTGGCAAAGACCTGGTATGAAGCAAGGCTGTGGGTGGGGTCGGGGTTGTGTGCACGTGTGTATGTGTGTGTTGCCAAGAGAAATGTACATCTTTGCCGCGATGGGAGAATAAACCGGGTTTTCCATAAATGGCTCACAGGAATCTGATGAAGCGTTTGCAACATTCAGCATGTTGTGGGTCCCATTTTAACATGCATTGTTCCCCAAGCTCCACTGCTCCTTTCTTCCTAACTGATTCCCACCTGCCCCACATGTCACATCCATCAAGGCTATCAATAGGTCTGGTTTCAGCTTCCATAAACTGGATCGGGTGGTGGGAGTGGAGTCAGTGGTTAGTGGAATCAGGCATCTCGACCTCCCCGCCCCCAGAGCTTCCCCAATTCTCTCTTGTTACCAAATTGCAAAACATCCAAAAGCGAAAGATAAAATCCAGGCCGACTTAATGCTGTTTGAAATGTGGGCACTTGGGGTCAGATAAATACCTTAAAGGTTCCCCCATGAGATTTGAAGCTTTGAAGTTAGAAATCAATGGTCAGCTTTTCAAAGGAAAGGTTAACAGGTGTTCTTAGGTGAGCCCCAGACAGCTGGGTATGTGAGAGCAAGTGCTGGTGCAGGTGCAGTGGCTGTTCCCGTCATACGTCCTGAGCAGACCGGGATGCAGAAGGAGGGATGAGTCCTTGAATCAGAGAAGACAGACCCATTCAGCCATCTGAGCCTCATTTGTCTCCAGGTACACGGAGCAAATCCGCAAGTCAAGAACAAGAACATAGCAGATGGGACTTAGGAGGAGCATGCTTCCTGCTCCAGAGCATTCAGATATGAGTAAAGTGCAACCAAAGAAGTTTTGGCCATTGAACTGATGTCAAAACCAAGACACCGAAACTGCCAGGACCCATGAAAAGGGATCTTGCAAATATGGGCCGTCATGAGGAGTTGAAGTAGAGCTCTAGACACTGCCAGCAGGGGTGTAGACCCTCAAGGCATCTTGCTGACCGCCAAATGCTGGAGTAACTCAGGCCCTGGTCCTGCCCACCCTTCCTCCTTCTCCACACTCTCTCTGGGTGACCTCACTTATCACCATGCTTTTACATACCACTGATGTACCGATGGCTCCCACTCTAAAACCCCCCTCCTACGCTCCAGACTCAGAATCCAGTGGGTTGCTCATCCTCTTGAATATTTAATGGAGCTCCCAAAGTTAATGTATCAGAACTTGAACTCCTAGTTTCCCACTGTACCCCCAAACCCCACTATGTCTTGGTCTTCCCCAGCTCAGAAAGTAGTCCTATCATTTGGCCAGGTGCTCGGGCCAAAACCTTGGAGTCATTTTTGATTCTTTCCTTCCTCCCACACTCCACTGTCAATCCATCAGCTCTACCTTCAAAATACACCCCATTCCTAGTCTCATCGTGTTCACTGCGACCGCCACCCTTGTCCAAGGCACCACGCTCTGTGGAATCTAAAAAAATGATACAAATGAACTTATATACGAAACAGAAATAGACTCACAGACATAGGAAACAAACCTTTGGTTACCAGAGGGGAAAGCGGGGGAGGGATAAATTGGGAATTTGGGATTAACAGATACACACTACTATATATAAAATAGATAAACAACAAAGAACTACTGTATAACACAGGGGACTATAGTCAATATCTTATAATAAACTATAATGGAAAAGAATCTGAAAAAGAATATATATATGTATATATGTGTGTGTGTGTGTGTGTGTGTGTGTGTGTGTATAACTGAATCACTTTGCTGTATACCTGAAACATTGTAAATCAACCATCCGTCAATTTTAAATAAATAAATATTAAAAAAATAATTAGCCTGCTCTCATGATCAAAAACTCCCATTGGTGTTTCATTACCCTTAAAACGAGGCCCAAGGTTTTATAAAGGTCTGCACTTCATTTCCCACCTCAAACTCATCTCCTCCCATCTCCCTCATGCCCATTCCAGCCACGCTGGCCTCCTGGCTGTTCTTCAAAACCTACCACCTTGTTCCTTCCTCGGCATCTTGATATTTGTGATTCTGTCCACCTGGGAAGCTCTTCCCAAAACTTTTCACATCCCTTACTTCTCCACTGCATTCAAAACTCTCTTAATAACGTTACCTCTGCCGAGAAGCCTCCTCTGACCACAGATTCTAAAGGAGACCGACCACCACGCAGGCCCTGCATCACCCCCTCTTCCCTTACCTTGTCCTACTTCAAAGCACGTGAGTTGGATATTTATGATGCTTTGTGGCTGCCCAGCTTTTTTGCTCTGCTTGGGAAATTTCAGGACTTCCCAAAATCTGTCCCCCCAAAATCTCTGTCCACCCAGAACCTCAGAGTCTCTGTCCACCCAGAACCTCAGAATCTGACCTTAGCTGGTTCTTTGCAGCTGTAGTCAGCCAAACATCTCCAAATGAAATCAGCGTGGATTTATAATGGGCCCTAAATCTAATGGCTCCGATTCTTATAAGGGAAGGGAGAGGGAGATCTGGACACAGAGACACAGACATACAGGGGAGGGTCAAGTAACAATGGAGGCAGAAACTGGAGTTATGTACACACAAGCCAAGTATTGCCAGGAGCCACCAGGAACTAAGAGGATGCAGGGAGAATTCTTCCCTAGAGCCTTCAGAGGGAACATGATTCTGCCAGCACCTTGATTTTGGACTTCTAGCCTCCCGACCGTGAGCCGATAAAGCAATCAAGTTTGTGGCAACTTGTTACAGCAGCCTTAGGAAACTAATACAGCCAGAAAACTCATTTCCCTAGATGCTCGGTAACCAGAGAACAGGTGGGACGCTTAGACCCCCTCCAGGCGGATATACTAACGTGAGATTTCCACTGCGGGACTAAGCACCCCAAGGGAGCCCACCCCCACTGGTTCATATCTACCCAGCCCATGCCCCAGACATCAAGGAACAGGAAATAAGCCATCTCTGCGTGTCTTGCCCAAATCCCTGACCCACAGAATCTATGAGCATAATAAAATGGTTGGTACTTAGCACCGTAAAATTGGGGTGATTTGTTACACAGCAATAGTAACTACAACAACAATAAAAAAATTCTCCTCTGATGGTGGGGCTTGGGGGAGATGGAGGGTAGAGATGTACGGAATTATGCCTTCGTCAGGAAGATAGTGAATTTGTTTGAATAGTTGGATCTCATATTTCCCAGAGCCACATCAGAGACCTAGAAACCTGAGGTCCTTCAAAGTACATGAAAATCTCCTGGAATCCTAAAATTTAAGAATACATTTCAAAAATCGGTATAGTATACATAAAGGGATCCTCAGTTTCCTTGCCATGATAATGATGAACAGCAAACACCCACATCGTACCAGGCATTTCCGCAGTCACAGTTTCATGTACTTGCCCAGTTTCTCTGAAAAGCAGGCCTTATCATTTTCATTTTACAAACGAAGCCTGGAGAGTATAGAAACTTCAGCTCATGCTTTGAACCTTAAAGAGACTTGAAGTCCCGAATTCTGACAATCCATCTCCCAGAGTCGTCTCTAAATAATAACAACACTGTGTGAAGCGCCAAGTGATCTCAACGATCCCCTTTCATGATCTTTTAAGGCTACTGCCAAGCACAATGCTGTCATAGAGGCAGCTTAGGGTAGTTACCAATGTGGGAGAGAACCGTCAGCGTGCCCGCGAAGCCCACGATCGGAAGTTCAGGGCGTCAGGTCATAAATTATTTTTATGAGAGAAAAGCCAAGCAAGGGGTCTTTTTAACAGCCGTCTGCCATCTCCATCCTGCAGCCTGGGCTGAGTTTGTACTGAATTTCATGCTTTGGGGCAGAAATTCGTACCAGGAAAATATTCACTGATGTATTTTTCTGCAGTTGGATAGAATTGAGAATTTGTTCCGATTTAAATTAAATGACCCCAAGCTGATATACTATGAAGGATATTAATCAGGCAGTCTCAGTAAATACTGATAGGCACCCAGAGGGTGCCGAGCACCGCCAGGAGCTTGCTGATATCACTGCAATGAAAGAAAAGGGTGGCCTTTTCGGCTGGCGCGATTCATGTCTACAAGCTAGTGAGAAGAGTTGTCACGTACAGTTCAGCTCTAACCTGGACAAAAATGGTCCTCGCAAGGGCTGCTAATCCACTTCAGATAATCAGCATCAGAGCATTAATTTGACACCCTCCCAGGGATACTACAAGGACCTGTCAGTTTTCATGAGAATGTCAGCCACAATAGAACAAGAACCACCCATAAATCCAGATATGTAAGCTACAAAGAGTCATACTCTTTCTGAACTACAATCCTACTCTTTTGAACTATAAGCAAAAGATCATCTAGTCCAATTGCTGTATTATACAGATGAGAAAATCTAGACTTGTGACTATGAAGGAAATTTCCATGACAGATTAACTCATGGGTCTGTAGAGCTCAAAGTTTAGGCCAGAGAGACCTGGGTCTCTACCACTTGCTAGTTGCATGGCCATGACCATGGCAAGATTACTCCACTCCCTGAACCTCAGTTTGTTTCCTTATCTCTAAAATGAAGATGCTAATGGTTTTCATCTTGTATTGTTGTTACAAAGAACAACAACAACAACAAAATGGATGTTAGAGAACCTGGTGTAGAATAAATACTCCATCACATGTAACTGGTCTTTCCCAGGGTCATCCAAACAAATTCTGGCTGATCCAGGATTAAAACCCAGTTGTCAGGACTCTCAGGCTGATACTCGTACCCCGCCTCCCCATCAGAAAGAAGGGTATTTTCCATCTGAATCCTTGTGTCTACATTCCAAATATTCAGGACACTGACCTGCACCTCATAAGTTGAGAAAAATGTAAACAACTTCAATACATCTCCATCTTTTTTCCAAAGAAATCAAGTGCAGCTGTCCCATAACCCCGCGCTGAATCCACCAAACTGTAGGCAGCTTCCTTTGGGACCAACATTTTCTGGCTAATTAAGATGAATGTTGTATCGATGAAAGATTATTTTAAAATAGCACCGATAGTGTTTAGACATTGTCATAACATCAGCCGGTAGATCACTAATTTGCAAATTTTGCTAAAGATCTTGCCAATTAAAACCCCTTCTAGACACTCTTGAACACACTGACAGTGACAGCTGATAGACCACATGGTAAAGACATGATCACATTAAAATCACACAAGACTGTTCTCCCTGGAAGGGCTGAGAGAGAGAGACGGGGGCATGTCCCCAAAGCGGGTGCCACTGAGTCAACCCAGACAGACTGTCAGAGGAGAAAAGCAAATCTTTGGGTTTTATTTTACCCTCACTGTTTTCCAAAACAAACAGTGGAACTTCTCAAAAAGTCTGCGGGAAATTTATCACCCTGTGAAATTGTTCCTGTGTTTCTCTCCGCGAGACAAGGCGGGAGTAGTGAATCTCTGGACCGAATTGAAATTCATTAAGGCACATGTCAGCCTACCTGGGAGCTGGTGGACATTAGCCTGGGGTCCTGTGGGGACAGTTTGCTGTGCTCCAGGGGTGTTCAAAAGGGGCAACAGTAGTGATCAGTCTCTGGGAAGTCGCCCCAGTTAACAGCCACAGCGAATTCTTGTAAAGGTCAGTTTTACAAGCTCTCCCCAGCAGTGGGTCACTGGGGGAAATTTTCCAGATTTAGAAATTAAGGTAGTATGACAAGGCGTGTATTTAGAAGGACAGATTTCATACACATAACCCTAGTAGCTAACATTTATTGAGCGCCTACTGTGTGCATTATATTATTTATTCCTTACGGCAATCCTATAAGATTGGTGCTGTTATAATCCCCAAAAGACAGATGAGGAAATTAAGGTTCAGAGACGTTGTAGAACTCATTCTTGTACACACAGTTGCTAAGTACTAGAATTGGGATTTAATCCAGTCCCACCCGGCCCCAGGACTGTGGTGGTAAAATTCCATAGTGGATCTGGCCTTATTCCTGAGATTCGTGATCTACCCATACATTGGTCTAGTAGAGATTAGGGCTTTAGCTGATATCCATGTGTAATATTTCTCCATTCAATGAGATATTCAGGAATATATCAAATTATACAAGAATAACCATGCCTACAGTTACTGCATGTATTCTTTCCATATAGAAACAGTGTGTACTAAAACTTGATTAAGAATACAGATTCAAAATATGCAATTATTTATAGAAAACTTGAAATAAAATGGGCTTATTAAACAACCTGGTAAGTAAATAAAGTGGTACTGCTCTTCCAATAGCTACGGTTGTATGTTACCCTAAAAATCAGTGGCATAAAAAAACTACGTATTAAGCCCATAGATTCTGAGGGTCAGGAATTAGACAGACCACGGTGGGAACAATTTGTCCTTGATCCATGATGTCTGGGCCTTCAGCTGGAAGACTTGAGGCTGATGGCCAGTCACCTGAAATCTCCATCACTCACATGTTTGGGGGTTGATGCTGGCTGTGAGCTAAGGGCCTCGGTTCCTGCCCACGTGAGCACCTCCATGGAGTCTCTCCATATAGACTCTCTCACAGCACGGGGGCTGGGTTCTAAGGGCACACATCTTAAGAGAGAGAAAACCAGGTGGAAGCAGTACTACCTTTTGTGACCCAGCCTTGGAAATCTCATGGCATTATTTCCATCCCTATCTATTCATCAGAAGCCAGTTACTAAAGCCAGCCACATTCAAAAGGAGGGGAATCAGATTCCACCTTTTCTTGGGAGGAACGTCAAAGGTCTGGGGAAAAAAAATTGGAATGGAAATATTGTTATGGTCATTTTGGGAAAATGAAATATTTACTTATATTTCTTGTATTTAAAAGAACAAATTACTTATACATAAACTATATGTCCAGATTAGAAGCATCCGTTTACCTATAAACATTCTTTTTTATTCTCTAAAGCAAACTTATAAACAACATATGAATTACAAAGCATCAAAACATTTTTATATTCATACTTTATATATGTTGTTAAAAATAAACCCTCAAAGTATGCTACCCAAAACAGTTGGCTAAATAATCATATATATGGTTCGAAGACAATGAAATTATATTTGTCTTTAAATATAATATAATAATGCACTTTAGAAATTTAAATTAGCTCTTTCCTCTCTAAGAGTTTATGTAATTTTATTGTATGTGTGTAAAGACCTTGGACTACAAAGACCACTGGGAATCAAACTGTTCCTTCCACTATTCCTGGGTAAGCAAGGCTGAATCTAAATCATCCTGATGTCTTTACTGTTTTATCTATTAAAACCTCAAGCAGAAGAAAAATGTGACCTAATACTTCCCACTAGTCTAAGAGACAGGCAGGTGCATTCTTTGGTTTCAAAATGTTTGGGGATTTTCCAGAGATCTTTCTGTTACTGATTTCTAATTTAATTCCATCATGGTCAGAGAACACACTTTGAATGACTTGAACACTTTTTTAAACTTGTTCTACAGCCCAGAATATGATAAATGTTCTATGTGCACTTGAGAAGGATTTGTATTCTGATGTTTTGGGGTAGAGCGTTCTGTAAATGTCAATTAGGTCATGTTAGTCGAACAAGTGTTCAAGTTTTCTATATCCTTACTGGTTTTCAGTTTACTTGTTCCATCTGTTAATGAGAGAACAGTATTAAAATCTCTGACTATAATCATGAATTTATCTATTTCTCTTTGAAATACTACCAGTTTTTGCCTCATGCATTTTGAAGTTCTGTTATTAGGAGCATGAATGTTGAGAATTGTTATGCCTGCCTAAAGAACTGACCCCTTTATGAAATGACATTTTTTATACCTAATAATATTTTTGCTATGATGTCTACTTTGTTTGATATTAATATAGCTACCTCAACTTTCTTTTGATTAGTGTTAGCATTTTTTAAAATCTATTTCCACTACTTTTAAATCTCCTGGTGTCTTTATTTAAAGTAAGCCTCTTATAGACACTATAGAGTTGGGTCTTTGTTCTAAATCCAATCTGATAATGTCAACTTTTTAATTGCAGTGTTTGAGTCTTTTAAATTTAAAATGATTATTGAAATGGTTAGGTTTGAATCTAGTATATTGTTATTTGTTTTTATATTTTTCCTATCTTTCCTTTGTTCCTTCTTTTCTTTTGGATTAATTGGTTATTTTTATGATTAATTTAATCTCTTTGGCTAGCTTACTAGCTACATCTTTTCTCTTTTAGGTATTTCGTGGTTACTTTAGGGTTTAAAGTATACATATTTAACTTACCCCAGTCTACCTTTAAATAATATTATACCACTTCTTATCTAGTATAAGGACCATACAATAGTATGGTCTTCCATTTCTCAACTCTCAGCCTCTGTGCTGTTGCCATATATTTGACTTTTACATTTTTTATAAAATCCACATTACTTTGTTATTATTTTATTTTAAGTGGCCAATAACCTTTTAAAGAGATTTAAACAGTAAGAAAAGTATTTACATTTACCCATGTAATTCCTTTGTTTAGATAACGGTTTTTCAACCTCATTACTGTTGACATTCTTTGCTGGGGGTGGGGCCTGGGAGTCCTGTGCATTGCAGAATATTTAGTGGCATCCCTAGCCTCTACCCATTAGATGCTAGTAGCCTTCCACCCTCCTTTCCACCCCACCCCGCCCCCCGCAAAGTTGTGATGATCAAAAGTGTCTCCAGATATTGCCAAATGTCCAAGGGTGGGAGGGGGCAAAATCACCCCCATTGAGAACCACTGGTATAGATCCATATTTCCATATGGTGTCATTTCCTTCTTCTTGCAAGACTTCCTTTCACACTTGTGTACTGTGGGTTTGCTGATGATCAATTCTTTCAGCTTTTGTTATTTCTTTTTTTTAAATTAATTTTTATTGGATTCATAAATTCAATTTTTAGTTGATTTACAATGTTGTGTTAGTTGCTACTGTACAGCAAAGTGAATCAGTTATACATATACATATATCAAACTTTTTTTAGATTCTATTCCCATATACGTCATTACAGAGTATTCAGTAGAGTTGCCTGTGCTATACAATAGGTTCTTATTAGTTATCTATTTTATATATAGTAGTGTGGACATGCCTATCCCAATCCCCAAATTTATCCCTCCCCCCCTTTCCCCCTTGGTAACCATAAGTTTGTTTCCTACACCTGTGACTTTTTCTGTTTTGTAAATATGTTCATTTGTACCATTTTTTTAGATTCCACATATAAGCTATATCATAAGATATTTGTCTTTGTCTGACTTACTTCACTCAGTATGACAATCTCTAGGTCCATCCATGTTGCTGCAAATGGCATTATTTCATTCCTTTTTTATGACTGAGTAATATTCCATTATATACATGTACCACATCTCTATTTGTTCTTCTGTCTATGGACATTCAGGTTGCTCCCATGTCTTGGCTATTGTAAATAGTGCTGCAACAAACACTGGGATATGGTTTTCTCCAGATACATGCCCAGGAGTGGGATTGCTGGATCATATGGTAACTTTATTTTTAGTTTTTTATTTGCCTTCATTTTTGAGAGATATTTTCCTTGGGTGAAGAATTTTAGGCTGACAATTTTGTTTGTTCAGCATTTTAAAATGTGACTTTGCTGCCTTCTCACTTGCATTGTTTCTGACAAGAAATCCATGGTCATCCTTATCTTTGTCCCTGTGTGTAGTGTGCATTCTTCCCCTCTGGCTGCTTTTAAGATTTTCCTCTTATTTCTGGTTTTGAACAAATTTCTTGTGCTTATGTCTCATTCTTATTAGTATGAACCTTAATCTACAAACAGGTATGCAAGAAATATCAAATTTCTTTTAAAAAAAAAAAAAAACTAAAGTTAAATCTAACTCAGAGCCAATGCCTCCCCAACACATTGTGGGAAATTTAATCATAGTCATTATTTTCCCTTCCCCCACCAGAGACGGGAAGTTCCCTGGGCCATCCACCGATGAGGAGACCTCTCCAACCAGGGGTCATTGACATGCCCTGGTTGCCACAGTGACACCCAACATTCTTGTTCACAGCCAATGCTGCCTCTAATCTGTGCCTGAGATCTACACTCTTCAGTCAGAGTCCTGTGCCTGAGCTTCTATCTCAAGAATGTGACCAATCTCCCCAGGTCTATTACCCTCTCCTGTCTCCCTAGGTGTGCTCCTCTCAGTGGAGCACTGCAGTGGACTCCTGCCTCTTTCGACTCCAAGGAACTCTCTCTTTCACTTTTTTCAGAGACACTCCTTCCTCTTCTTTTCCCTTTTCCAGATATCCAGCACAATATATTCAATAAGTTTGGTTTTGAAGAAAAAACAAACAAGAAAATCAGATAACTTCAGAGATCTGCTTTCTCCCCTGAAAATAATTCCCAAAGCAAAGAAATGCCAATAACATGGCTACCAGCTTGAAAAGAGTTTGAAGAAGAAAAGTTTGGAAGTCAAAAATCCAAATTGACATCAAAGATTACCCTGCCACCTGTATTATAATATAAAGCAGTAAACTGTATCACATGGGTTAATGACGTGCTGTGGGAACAGTTAGAACACGGTAACCTGTACTAGAGGCAATAATTGAACTAGATCTTAAAAGATAAGGAAGAATATGCAAAAGGAAGACATCTAGGGAGAGGGGAAAATTGTGCAAATGTTTTAAGTCGTGAGGTGTCCTAGGAGCAATGAGAAAAAAGGAGGGAGTTGTATGGAGGTATCTATAGAGAGAATGGGAAAGAGATAGGCTCATAAGTGAAGAAGCTGGCAAAAGTTGTCTGTAACTAATGGTGAATGGGCTAAACTAAGAAGCTCAGATGTGATATTGTAGGGAGCAGGCAGACATGCAGAGTTCCTTTAAGTGTGTGAATGACATAAATTGCTCTAGTTCTATTATTATGTGGTTATAAAAAATTAGGATACAGTAATTATGGCCAAAAGAAAGGAAAACTATTTTTGTTTTCTATTGCCTTCTAAAATAGTACCACCAACTTAGCAGGTTAAAACAACATACATTTATTATCTCACAGTTTGTGTCGGGCAGGAGTTCAGCATCTTACCTGGATCCCCTATTCCAGAGTCTCTCATAAGCTTGCAATCTGGATGACACCTAGGGCTGGGGTCTCATCTGAAGGCTTGACTGTAGAAAGATCTGTGCCAAGCTCAGGGGATTGTGGTCAGTGTTCAGTTCAGTTCCTGAGGGTTGTTGGTCAGAGGCCACCCTCAGTTTCTTGCCACTGGGATTCTCCATAGGGCAGCTCACAATATAGCAGCTGGATTCATCAAAGCCACCAAGAGACAGAGTTTGCTAGCAAGATGTAATTACAGTCTTATGCAATGTAATCATGGAAGTAAAATCCCATCACTTTCACTGTATTCTTTTAGTTAGAAGCAAGGCACAAGTCCTACTCAGACTCAATTGCAAAGGACATGAATACAGATCTTCCTCCACTTACAATGGGGTTATGTCCTGATAAACCCATCATAAGTTGAAAATATCCGTAAGTGGAAAATGCATTTAATACACCTAACTTACCAACCATCATAGCTTAGCCTAGCCTACCTTAACCATGCTCAGAACACTTTCATTAGCCTACAGTTGGGCAAAATCACCTAACACAAAGCGTATTTTATAATAAAGTATTGAATATTGTACTTTATCATTGTACTGAAAATGAAAAACAGAACGGTTGTGTGGGTACAGAATGGTTGTAAGTGTATTGATTATTTACGTTCTCCATCTCATGGCTCACTGGGAGCTGTGCTCACTGTCACTCACTGCCCAGCATCACCAGAGAGGATCATACCGCATATCACTAGCTGGGGAAAAAAATCAAAATTCAAGATCCAAAATACTATTTCTGCTGAATGCGTATCAATTTCTCACCATGGTAAAGTGAAAAAATCATAAGTCAAACCATCGTAAGTGGGGGACCATCTGTACCAGGAGGACAGGATGGTTAGGGACCATTTAGAGTCTGTCTACCAGAAAAAGAAAAGAAAAGCAATTATTCACTGGCAGCTGCCTTGTAAGTTTGGAGTAGGAGGTCATACTTGCTGGTGTACCTAGGTCAGTAAGTAGAAACTCTAATTGTCATGACACTGCACACTTCTCCAAACAGGCTGCTACCTATTCAGTGTGTCCTCACCTCCAAGGAAACTAAACAATTAGCAATTTCATTAATTAAGGGCAAGTTTGCACTTATACTATGAAGGATAAATATTTCTGAGCTTACATAAAAATCCATGCATTCATTAGAAAAGACAGAGATATTTACCAAGCCTGATTCCTTCTTTTAAATGTAAGTTGTAGATGCATGAAGATTGCTATCTTGTAGAACTCATTCACATGACCTCTGACAATGATCCTAAAGAAACAAGACAGTATATTTCATCCTGATAAGTAATTATAATTGAAAATAGATGTTAAATAGTTCCTATTTAATGCATTTTCTCAGATCTTGTTTTTCTTTTT
The DNA here is from genome assembly GCF_003676395.1 of Aethalodelphis obliquidens. Lineage (NCBI taxonomy): Eukaryota > Metazoa > Chordata > Mammalia > Artiodactyla > Delphinidae > Aethalodelphis > Aethalodelphis obliquidens. The sequence goes on from NW_020837963.1 coordinate 11,938,562, forward strand.
GTTATGGGACCTGATTCCAGACTTTAGCCATATTCCATAAGTTGAAATCTGAAGCTTTCCCTCTGAATACTTGTGAAAATGAGTCTGAAGCTTAGCAAGTTTAGTGAGCAAAGCCAGTGGACTCCTGTTCTAGACCTACCTGTTCCAAGAAGTTGCTGTGTGAGATCTTGAACTAATTACTCAGTTGTTCTTGACTTCAGGTTTCTTCATCTGCAAAAATGCTAACATTGGACTAAATACTCTCTTTCAGCTCTAACCATCTATAAACACGTAATTTTCTTACCATTCAATCATCTTGAATTATGCCTAATTGTTTGAGCCCAAACTTGAAAGGCCTTTCGGGGATTGTTATTTTCATATAGTCACTTCAGGATGAGTGTCAAGAAAACGGTCCCAGGTATGAGACATAAACTGGTTGCAAAATGGAACTGTGGGACCTACAAGGGATGATAGATTGACTGCAGAGTGTGTATGTGGCGGGATGGGGAGGTCCAGCTGCAATGGAGTAACCAGCTCTTCAGTGCCCCGTTTTACACACACATGTAACTTGTGCATTCTCTCAGAGACTTCCCAACCAAGGGAACTTTTCCAGACTGTGTAATTAAAGATCACTTTTCAGTGTAACCCCCAACCTTAAGCTAAGGCTGGGACTCAGCTCGCTCATGTCCTGAGCTACACAGAGGCCAGGTTGAGCTCCCTCATGACTCTCACCACCTCACCACCCGTGGATGGAAAGAGCATTTCCTGTCCACACACATTCGGTGCTAAGCCTGTTCTGGTACTCTTTATTCAATAGATATGAGTCGAGAAGGTTCTCTGGAGGAGAGACATTTCAACAATGTCAAGCTACATTCCAACTATTTCTAGAATATTTTACTCTCAACATCTTTTCAACAATAACTCAGATTCTAGTCATTTCAAGGAGGCAGTCTTTCAAAACTTTCTAATGCTTTTCCAAAAGTTTCAAAATTTTAGTGTAACCAAAATGTCTCAGGTAGTTTAGAGGTTAACTTTCAAGTTTACACACATCTCCCAAATTCCGAAACTTCCAGTGGGACTAGAGGTTCCAAAAGGCAGAGGCCACTACCACTCCATCTAATATCCCTTGGGGTTTACTGATCTGTCCCTATTTCCTTAATCAATCCTTTTCTTGTTCCCATTTGTGGCATATCAGACACTCTTTTACATAGGGCTTATTTTGACTCTGGTCTCTGAAATTGTTTATTTTTCAGTTATTCTTTGCTTCTGAAGAATTATTAAGGCCTTAATGAAAAGAACGACTTGATGGGTGTCAAAGGAGTTTCCAGTGAAGAGTTGCCAAGGATTGGCTTGATTACAGGGGCCTGTCTATGAAAATAACACAGAAGGGTTGAGCTCTGTAATTAAATTTCTAGGTGCCTGAGCTTACATTGGCCTCCAAAAAAGATAAGATGAACCCAATATAGGTGATTATTTAAGGTTATTAGCAGCAGTTCAAGCTAAAAAATATAATAATAACTGACAATCTAAGAGGAGATTTTAATTAAAAAGCAAATGTTAAGAGAAGATCTCTGGCAACGTGAGTGTTAACCACCTATTAGCAGAAAATAAAAGAACTTTTGCCCCCACTATTAAGAAAATTTTCCTCTTCCATTTCACTTAGGAATGACAACTTTTTTTTTGTATTTTCTCCCTTCGATTCAAACTACTCTGTTCCAGGAGCTTTGGCGAACTTTTTCAAGAGGTGCCAATTTCTTTACCACCAAGTTCATGTCACTGCATCTGAGTTGTCACCACACCATCATGACTGCCCTGCCATTCCTGTTAACCTCCTTCGCATACAGTCAACACCATCTCAAGAAAGATATGGGGTATGCAAGACAATAGACCAGGTAGAGGGCTGCTTGCAGAAGCAGCATGTGAGAAAGGAAGTTCCCAAGAACCAGTCAAGACAGGAAGGGTGTTGTATCAGGAGCAATTAAGTGGATTTTGAGTCAAGGAGATATACAGGTAGGAATCCAAGGTAGCAAGAAGATACTGGATCCTGTATCAGGTTGAATAGGAAAGATCAAGACACAGTGATAAGAAACAATGATGTCTCATTAGGGAAGCCAGGAGTAAGTGAGTTTAGAAATGAGAAACGAAGACCATGACTAGCAGGTATGTGCTGAGACGCAAGCTTGTAGTTGCTGTTCTCACTAGACACAGAGTGCACAGAAAGAAAATTGCATTGTTGAAAACAATGTTTTTATTTATTCCCACAAAAGGTAGAGTTTGACATTAAAATATAAATATATAAATGGCATTGTGAGTGACAATAAAAATTCTATCTTTTCCTCCCTGAAATTGCTGTGTGTGAGTTGAACATATTTTGTGCACTCATTTTTTTTAAAGAATTAACTCATTATTGCTTATAGCTCTTATAAAATCAATTTTTCAGTTAAATAAAAATGCAACTATAAAATCAATACAACAAAAATGAACAATTTTCATCAAATTATATGTACTAAAAATAAATGTTCTGTTGGTTTTAATAGTGTAAAAGATATTTACATTTTTTGGCACAACGGAGCATTATTTTAACCTTTATCATTATTATATTTCCTTTTTAACAGTGAACTTTTTAAACAACCCTTTTTTTTTTTTTTTTTGGCCATGCAGTTTGCAGGATCTTAGTTCCCCAACCAGGGATGGAACCCATACCCTCTGCAGTGGAAACATGGAGTCCTAACCACCGGACCACCAGGGAATTCCCTTAACAGTGAACTTTTTTTAAACCACTAATCCATTATTTTGATGGGCACTCATTTTTAAAGATGTTGGCCAGTACATCAAGAGGGAATTTACTCCAGGGCCCCATTTTACCACCGTTTTACTGAGTGCGTCCCGTACATATGTGAGATGACTCTATGGTTAGTTAGACTAAGTCTTTTTAGGTATCACGTCATTTTTGGGTATCACACAGACCCCAAGAAAGTCAGGACACCAAGTATTGTGAAATCGTTTTCTTTTTACAATCTTGATTATAGATTGTGTATAAAGAAACCAATGGTCTTTCACAAAGAAATTTCTTTCTTGTCATTCCTTTGGTTCAAAGATCTTCCTCCTCAAAACATTCTCTCTTCCTCTCCCCACCTCTTTCCAGAGCCAATCAATTCTGCCATCATCTCTGATTGCAGATTCTCTGAGCTCAACTTTCCCAAACCCAGACATGGTGTCCAGGCTCTGAAGGTTCATGCTCCTCCCCAAGAAGGCTCATCAAAGCATGTTCCCAACAAATGGTAATCTCCAATGGGTGGGGCGATGTGATGGAGGGGGTGTTCATTACTTCACACATGAGCACTGTTAGGATCTTAGCTTGACACCTAGTTTTTGAGCACACACATGGGAGACAGCTAAGTGACACTGAAAGGCAGCATGTGCCCAAATACAAAGCATAGACCCCCATGGATTGCATAGATCAAAGACAGCCTTGGGAGGACCTTGAAAGCTAGGTCTAGGGTTGTGAAGAGACTAGAACCAGGAGGACTCAGAAGGGCAAACAAAGAGGAGTCACTGTTGGGAGTGGAAAGGGAGTCACGATGACAAAGGTGCAGGCATGAGCGTGGATTCTCCTATGCTATGATTAGAACAGGAAATATGTCCAAAGTAATGGCAAGTTAAGCATGTAGTCCTAACCCTGCAGGCACTTGTGCCAAAGAGATGGGACAAGCTAACCTGGATGACCACCATGGGTGGCCTGTGTGAGAGCCTGGTTTTCAAACAAGGCAAAGCTTCAGTCAGAGGGCAGCTGATGTCAGAACCAGAAGAGACAAGGATGGGCACTAAGCCAAGGGGACGGGACAATATGACCACTTAATACGAGCCATGAAGTCAGCTTGGTGGCCAAGAGAATAGGAACAAGTCAGGGATAGGTAGTGGTTCTATATGTTAAGACCGATCTGGGGTCCACGTGAGAGTTCCCTTGTACATACACACAACAGTACATACTGCCAGATGGACAAAGCTCTTAAAACTATTCTAGGCTGGGTGCCTCACAAATCAGGAGCAGCAATGTCACATAGTAATTTCCCCAATAAAATGAGGTCATTTAAGTTTTTTGAGTAAAGACGTCAGACGAAGAGTGTGATGGCTTACAAAAATTGTGATTGGTATGTGCGGTATGGACTATAGTACCAGGAATAAATAGTTAAAATATATTCAATTAATAGTTAGATGAGTCGTTTATCCATTTACTTACTCAGTGAATATTTGTTAAGGGCCTACTATTTGTCCAGCACTGGTGATCAAAGCAGCTCCAGTCCTGACTTCATGGAGGTATAAACTAATGAGGAAGGGGACATTAAGCAATTGATGGCATACATTACAAATCATAGTGCTGTGAAGAAAAGATCTAGGGGATTATGAGAGATTATAACAAGGGAGTTGTGAGGTCAGTGACTTGACAAGGTGCAGCTCATTGTGACCTTAGCTAGGTCAGTTTGGGTGCAGTAAGGAGGGCAAAGATTGAGGTGGGTTGAAAATTAAAGAATAGAAGGAGCGAGTGAGGAAGGGAAAGAAGAAGCTGGGGAGACATCATTAAATAAAACAGACAAAACCCCTGCCTTATAAGCCTACATTCCAGAAGAGATGCCCTGTGGGCAGGCAAAGCACTTGAACGGGAGATCAGAGCTGGATCTATCAGTGTAGGATTAATGAGCAGAGATGCGACTGTAGCCGCATTCACCAAGGGAAAGAGTGCCAAGAGAGACACGCAGTCCGAGAAAATGTCCCCTGTTGGGAAGTGTGGGCAAAGAACAGAATTCAGAAGAATTCAGAAAAGGAACTAGGCAAATATCTGCATTGACAAAAAGAACATTTTAGGTTGACAAGATGACTAGAAAAGGTTGTGCTCCAGGTCTGTTACCTTCTAGGAGAGAAGAAACCTTTAACTGTTTTTAATCAAAGACACTAGGGAAAAGCATCATAAGGACCCACTGACTGAGCTAAGAGAGTCTGCGGGAGCCCAGCCTGAGCCATGGGCGGCTGAGGGCCGGGTGAAGACAGCCACACTGAGGCCTGACCCATGGGGTGGGGGTGGGGGTGCTGGAAAGACTGTTGAGAGACTGAATGAACAAATAAATACACAGAGGTCTGAAGGCTACTAGGTAGCCAGTCTCTGTCACATACACCAGCCATTCCTGTTTAGAAAGGAAAAGACACACAATATTTGATATCTGTGGACATCTTTCTACCTTCAGCTTCTCAAAGGACTCTCATAAAAAAACCTCTGAATCTCTCTCCAGCCCCTTCCTCCTTTATTTTCTGCTTCAGAATCTTTTTTAGCAAATAGTTCTTTAACAGTACTGAGGTAGATTTCAAACAAAACTAACTTAAAACACAAAACTAAAAAACTCCCAACTTTGACCAATAAACCAAGAAAAATTACAGGTATTTCAAAGACAAGCTGAGTAGAAAAGTGGACTGGGTTGACTTACGTTACTGATGCTAACTTCAAAATGATGTAGAAAGATAGAGGGTTTTTTTTAGGAATCTATAGACTTCATTAGGGTCTATACTGTAATTTTGCCTAATTAAGTCCCAATAATTAATGCTGTGAGTATAACAGAGAAGTAATAGGACAAAATGCTGGTGTGCAAAGCCCCATAAAAGTAATATATCTTTGGCTGGTAATGATTATGTTCCTTTTTATTACTAAAGATGCAATTAAAAGAATTTGTGTCTTTCCCTTTTATGTGAAGAAATAATAAACATCATATTTGATATTCTGACTTTCCATATAGAGCGACACTAGAAATGTAATTAGCTGTGTACTTTTTTTTTTTTGCGGTACGTGGGCCTCTCACCGCCGCGGCATCTCCCATTGCGGAGCACAGGCTCTGGACGTGCAAGCTCAGCGGCCATGGATCACGGGCCCAGCCGCTCCGCGGCATGTGGGATCTTCCCGCACCGGGGCACGAACCCGTGTCCCCTGCATCGGCAGGCGGACTCTCAACCACTGCGCCACCAGGGAAGCCCTAGCTATGTACTTTTTAAACAAATTGGCTGAAGTGAGTGTAATGACGACTAAAGGATCCTAAAATGGAACGTGGACTCATTTGAGTCAAAGTACGGTGTTGGTATTCCATCCATCTACTGTTTATGAAGCACTATGGTGGGTCGGGCATCACTAAAGTTTTAAGAAAGTGTTGTGCCTCCTACAAAATGACTGTTGGCAAAAACACTGAGAATGGAGTGATCTCCTAGTGATTTTAAAAAGAGAGAAAGGAAGGAAAAGGTAGGGAGAGTAGGATGACCATTTTCTGGATGACTCTTTGTGTTTGTGTTTATGCCTGATACCCATAATCATGAGCATCCCATCACTGGTTGAGGTTGATTATAGTTTTGATGATGATGATGGTGGTGATGCTGATGATGACAAACATAACCTTTTCCCCAACCCCCAAGTGGTCTATCAACAGGAAATATCAAATAAAAATACAAATAATAATTTGTAGGCAAGGAAAAAAAGGGACAGGTTAAAATTTTGGTGGCAACCTCTTTTGTCTAATATATTTGTAATCTGAAGGAAGAGGAAATCAGAAAAAATTAGGAAACTTTGGAAAATGTCCAGCAATATCACTTTAAGACCTGGGAATTTCCTTTGTAAAATAAGCACTCCCTCTTGCCCCCCTTGCCACCATTTGGCTCACTCCACATCGTGGTGAAACGGTACATATTCAAATTATATTTTGGCATCAGTCTTACAGCAAAACATAGGTGTCTCCTGATTTTCCTCATGCTGATTGCAATACCCCAGTCAAATTGTCACCTTTTCAGAGTTAACAAGACTGAGCGTTAAACTGTTGTGTGTGAAGAACCAGAGCTTCCACCTGAAGGGATTTTCAGGCTATTACACAGGCCATATTATTGGGCAGCACTTTCCAGTGAAATGTGAGCAGTTCAGCTCTGTTAACGGGCTTCCCGCCCAGAAAACAGGGATACCATCCAAGCAGTATGAGTGGATGGGGGTGGAGCATGAATCATGGCAGCAGTCAGAGTCCAGAGGAAGAACAGTGCTGCTAAAGCTCACACCACTGGTAATAACAGGGTGCCCTACACCAAGGACTGTGTCCCCCCAAATTCACATGCTGGGGCCCTAACTCCCAGTGTGATGGTATATGGAGATGGGGTCTTTGGAAGGTGATTAGGTTTAGATGAGATCATGAGGTTGGGGCCCCTTTCGATGCAATTAGTTCCCTTATAAGAAGAGACACCAGAGAAGAGGAGGGCACTCTCTCTCTCTCTCTTTTTCCAACTCTATCTTTCTATTTTTGCCATGTCTGCAAGTCAGGAAGAGAGTCTCACCAGAATCTGATCATGCTGTCACCCTGATCTTGGACTTCCAGCCTCAAGAACTATGAGAAAATACATTTCTGTTGTTCAAGCCACCCAGTTTATGGTATTTTGTTTTGGCAACCTGAGCAGACTAAGACACCATAAAAGCCAAGTACCCTGCAAACACTACCCTACACACTAAGTGTTCGATAAATGTAAATAATTTTGTTTACTCATAGTAAATATTTTCTTCTTAATTGATTGGAGAACAATTCTATAGCCACATATTTTTACCTTTGTAACCAATAAGAAAGTTTACTTTGCCAGTGACATTTTGCAAATAAATTACCAGCCAACAACAATGCTTAAATGACAAAGTATTTCTACTCTAGGTGTCTTCTGAACATCCTTATGGAGTGGGCACAAATAAGTATTATTGTGCCCAGTTTCCAGATACAGAAACTTCGGCACAGACTTGATTAAGGTCACACAGGGAGTTGTAAGTTATCAAAACAATAAGCAATACCTTCTGACTATAAGCCTAGATTTCTGGTCCATAAACAGAATAATAAGCTATCTTAAAAAATGCATGATAAATACATAGAATTTTAATAGCAAGTTTCGATTATATATACTCAACATGGCAAAATGAATTATATTAATGTCCCCAAGTTCCTTAGAATGAATAGTAGATCAAATCACCATGTGGAAGGCATAGTGGCCTGTGCTAAGAATATAGGACGAGCTCTCATTTACAGTCCCTTTTTAGCTGGATAGCAAGAGCGAAAATCAAGCTCACGTTAAAAGATAACTTTTTTAAAAGGGGGAACAAGGGGTCTTTACACTACAAAGCATTATATAATATCCAGACTAGGAGTCAGCAAACTTTTTCTGTGAAAGGTCAGATAGTAAATATTTCCATCTCTGGAGCCATTCACTCTCTGTTGCAACTACTCAACTCTGCCATTATAACCTTGAGGCTGGCCCCCAAAACAGCCACAGACAATGAATGGGTGTGACTGTGTTCCAATAAAACATTATTTACAAAAACAGAGGACAGATGAGATTTGACCCAAGGGCCATACATTGCTGACCATTCATCTAGATAATAACTTAGCTATGTAGCATTTAATATTTAGCTGCAGCTTTTAACTATGTGGCTCTTTCATTTTCCTGATAATTAAAGCCTATTTTTAACTATTCATTATTTATTTTGAATAGGTGATGAGAATCTCAATGCAAAAGATGAAAGAAGGTCCAAAGGTTACTCAGTGAAAAGTAAAATGTCTCCCCTCCCCCCTCCCCTTTTTCTACTCTTCTCCCCTCTCCTCGCTGCCCACCTCCAGCTTCTCACTTCTTCTCTCAAATGCAATCACTTGGGTTAGTTTTTTTGGACCCTCCCAGGGATATTCTAAAGCTCAGTAAATCATGGCAGCTTTCAAAAATATAACCCTGGTTTAAATCCTCACTACAGCTCCGTGGATAGGGAGATTACCTGTTATTATCTCCACTTTGAAAATGAGGAAACAGAGAGATTCAGAAAAGCCAAATTACTTACCCTAGGCCATAGAGTTAATAGCTAGGGTTCAAATCCATAGTTTTGGGCACAGGACACCGTCTCCAAAAGAGTGGCTGTTTAAAAATCACGCATCCTCCAAAACATGAACTAATGCTGTATTTTTTGTAAAAAGAAAATGACAGAGCAAAGTTGTTTGGTAAGTAGAGCCTTAATCTCAAAAGCTGCTGACTGTCCTCCTTTTCTCACTGCCACACCCTTCCAGGACGTCTTCTTTCCTTCTCTAGATAACAATGTAATATTAGGGGTACGTTGTCTATGCCATGAGGAAAAAATACAATACACTGCATTGACAGGCGCCAGTATCATTCACTGCAGAATGTCAGTAAACCTCTGGGTTTTCCTACAGAAGTTGTAAACTCTCCTCTCTTTCCTCATTTTCTCTTCCCAATCAAAAACTCATGCTCAGTACTTTTTCTTAACAGTTTTTAGTTTTTTTCCCTCTCTAGTGACTTGTGTGCACAGCACACCAACATACCTGCATGCCTTCTCTGTTAACCCAAACCCTGGACATTCTTTAAAGAATGTCAGGCTGACCACATTCCAAGAAGAGCCTATGATAATTGTGGCAAAATTCACTCTCTGTCCTCTGATTACAAAGCTCTCATTGTCTGAATTTGATGATTCTAGTCTTATTATCTATAGTAGTATGTAATTTTTCATGAGTGGCTAATATCAAAAAGAATATTTCTCAAAATCAAAAAACATACTCCCATGCCCAGGCTGTATGCTATTCAACAAATAAATATTTGTTGAATAAATAAAGAGGTGAATGAGATAACTTAAACCTTCAGCTAGGAAAATACACTTCGCTTCCATGATTCTCTTCCAAGTGTTGTTGAGTACATCGTTCGCTTCACCAGCCTCTTGGCTATGAGGTCACAGGAGATGTATATCCAGCCTTAGGACCAAGCATGGATATGCATTACCTGTACATTGGTTGACTTTCCTCTTGGGGCTGCTGTAAATTGTGTGGCTCTTGAGCATGCCTTTTCGTGGAGGATGCTTTCTTTAACTTAAATCTTACCCAGAATCCACGCCATAGAAAACAAATAAATTCCAAACTCTTCTGGATGAGCAGGAGGGCAAAACTCTATCTTTGGCCTAGTCTCACCTGTTGTACCTGCCCTTGGTAACTCCTAGGAAGCCAAGGACTTCATGGGATAATATTTGATGACTGACCCCCTCTCTCTCTGCATTGGCTACTAGAAATTTGGCCCACTTCTAAAAAATGCAGAGGACCCATGACTTATTAAACTCATTCTTGGCTTTATTTAATCTTTTTCACTATTCTACCTTTGTCCCATGGTCCTTATCCATTACATTTTAGTTCTGTTTTATATTTTGTAAGGTATCTGAAATTATTTCTGACACGGGCAAAGGAAAGTTAGATGGATGGATGGAAGGATGGATGGATAGATAGATAGATCTCTACAAAACTAGCTTTAGTGCTATAATATTAATTGACAAACAAGGTTCATAGCACTAGCGAAAAACTCTCAATAATCAACAGTTATACATAAAACCAGAGGAAACTCTTCATAGAGTTTACCACTCTTCCCTCATAGTAGAGCCCCACTGGCACCATGGGTGGCTGACATTAGCATTGCATTGAATAAGATGGAGCCAATGAAATCCATACACACATAAATGTTAATATGACATAGAAAAAAAGTGTTGAAAGAATTCCTCTCAACAACTATTTCTAAATAGCTAAAATCTTCCCATTGCTCTACGGAATATTGGTCAAAAATGTTCAGACTGGGAAATTACTGTTCTTGCTGATAAAATCAACTCTTAAATATCTGTTCTAATTGAGGGAGAAGTGAAAAGTTACTCTAAATCAGTAGTGGCTATTCTCATCCACTTCAGTTTGTTCTCACAGAGCACTCATTCTCAGCAGATTTGTTTCCTTAATAATTTTCCTTGATCTTCATATTAACATCGGTTTGTATGGGTTTATCTGCCTAATGCTATTACAGTTGCTTGTCCTTTTAGTTTGCTAAGATCTTGGTGCCTAAACTTTCTCAGACTCACTTGCTGATGTCTATGTAAAGTTCAGGATCAATGGTTTTCAACGGTTCTTACATGAGTGAATAGAAATACCGATTAAAGACTGGTAATGGAATTGCAGACTTGCCTGTGGATCTCAGAGCAATTCACCAAGCATCATTATATGATCTTATAATGTTGAGGGCAAGTGACTGAGTCTGCATTTGTATGTGGAGCCGTGAAACCCAGGGCCCATTTCTCTTATTGCGCTATGCCCCACCAAGCTGATGATAACCCTGGGAACTCTTGAGAAATCAGTAGGGGGCCTGTGGAAGCTCTGCACTGCAGGTGGTTCAGGGTTAAGCGAGTTTCTGGAGGTGGAGCCTGCCGTTCAGTTGTCCCACCAGGAATCACACAGCAGATTGGGTACTTCCAGAGATTTGCTCCTTCCCATTGAACTAATTGGTGTTCCTTTAGGTCCAACCAGTGTTTCACATTTTGGAGCTGTTGACCCAGATCCTGCCCATTCAAAGACTCCACTCTACCCCTGGCCAGGTAGAGACTTAAGGAGAGCAGGATCAATTTCACCCACTGATTCAGGGAAACAAACCAGACTTGAGATTCTCCCTTCTTCTCCCATTAACTAAGGCAGAATTCTCCCTTTAAACTTTTAATTGCCTTTCTCTTTAATAACACTAAGTTTTTCCTTTCTGAGCGTAAAAGCATTTATCTGGATAGAAATTTTGAAAATACACAAGAGAAGAAAGATAGGAACATTTAAATCATGCATAATTCTACCACCCAGAAGTAAGCAGTTAACATTCTTTAAACATTTCCTTCCAGTCTTTTTTTCTATACAGCTTATATATAAACACATATAACAGAGCAGAAGCTAAACCATATGTGTTGTACATGTTGTTTGGCTTTTGCATTTAACAATACACCATGACTAGTTTTGCAGGTAAATAAATACTCTTTAAAACATGATTTCTAAGGGTTTCACAGTAGTTCACCATGAATCATAATTTAGTTTATTAAATCATCTTACCATTGAAATGAAAGTCCATTCCAAGTTTTTACCATTATAAATAACGCTGCTGAATGTCTTTGCATGAAAGTTGTTACATACGTATATCTCTGGTTGTCTTCCTAGGATACCATGGAATTGGTGGGTTAAAGGCCATGAACATTTTAAAGATCTTTGATACACATTTCCTAGTTGGGCCATCTCCTCTCTCAAAGGACTGTACCGAGTTATGCTCTGATCAGGGGAGCATAAGGCTTCCCAAAATGGTCTTTTCTCATTTCTTGTCCACTCAAGCTTCTCTCAGGTTCATTTTAACATAATTTTTCCTGGATAGAAATATTACCAGGGGGTGGTATGAGGTATTTAGAACACTGTGATTTCCATCAAACCCTCAAAGGCAAGCGACACTGAATTGGAGTCCTTTCTCTATTTAGGGAGCTATAGGAAAATCGATGGCATGAGGGGAGAGTTGATCCATGATTTTGTCCCCCTCCCGAGCCCAGGCCTTGCTCATGATTTCCTATATTGAAGAAACAACCAAACGCAAACTGGCTTTTGTGCCTATAAAGAATCAAGTTAAATGAATAATCTATAAAACTAATTTGAAATGTTTCTCCCTCAGCTACTAAAGAGGACAGTTTTCTTATTTTTCAACCTGTGTAAATGGCTCAAAGTTTCTATTTTTCCCAAACTGTCATGAAAAGGATTCATTATTCTTCATACATATACCTCTACACTTTGCTGTGAAAGTCAATATTTAGTGCACTTTTTTTCTGCATTTCTTAATGGAACATGTGTGTGATTATTGAATAAACATGAATGAATTGAGTTTTGCAACACTTCTTTTCCAATAATTTGTTAGGATTTTTTCACTATTCTAACTCAAAACAGATTTATTTTTCTAATAAGATTTTGCAAGTTCTCTGTCCATAGTCTCCACTAGATAGATTTCATTTCCAAAATATAAACTGCTGCACCTGGGCAGCATTTTTTTTGATCCCTCCAAATGGTTTGTAATGGTTTCTAGCGTAGAGCAATGGTATGCATACTCACCAGATGTACTGCAGTTCATGCATTCCTTTTTGGTTCAATATTTCTTGGTCTGCTTATTCCATCTCAGTCTGCCTGACCACATTCTCAGGTTTTATTTTATCCTTATTTGCACATCATGCAAGAGAGCATCTCAGCTGAACAAAGAATTCTTTGAAAGATTTCACACAGAGATGGAAGATCTAATAAAGTTCTGTTGAGAAATTTTATTATTGTTAATGTAACTGTTATTTAGCCTGGATGAAACATTCCTATATTACCCCCAGCTTTAAAGAACCTATATGTGATATCAACTTCTCTCCTAAGGCAACCTGGGTGCATTCCTCAATCATTTCTCTCCATGAATCCAGTGGCCCAATGATTAGGAATTCAGAGACCATTGAAAGGAAACTTCAATTTTGAATTTTAAAAATATTATGATTAGGCTAGCATATTTATATTCTTTCTTTTTCTAATGAGCTCAAAATATTTCATAAGTAAGCAGCAAGATTTTCCTCAATGTACATGTTTACAACAAGATTTTACTGGTCCAAAATATACCCACCAGACCTTCCTATATCTCATTGCAATAAAGTAAATCCGTAACAGTAAGTGCAGACATAGGCAATACACATGGCCTTGAAAATTTACAAATTAGTCAATATGTTCATTTTTATTAGTATTTTTCTTACTGAAAGAATGGTGTTTTGTTTTGTTTTGTGATACGCGGGCCTCTCACTGTTGTGGCCTCTCCCGTTGCGGACCACAGGCCCCGGACGCGCAGGCTCAGCAGCCATGGCTCACGTGCCCAGCCGCTCCGCAGCATGAGGGATCTTCCCGGACCGGGGCACGAACCCGTGTCCCCTGCATCGGCAGGCAGACTCTCAACCACTGCGCCACCAGGGAAGCCCAATAACGGTGTTTTTAAGCTTGGAAATTTGTTCTGATGATTAAGCAGTGTTTTGATAGAGATATCAACATTTATGTAATATAATGATATATGACCATCATTAGAAACCCCACCTAAAAAGCACACCAATTTTTACAAGAGAAGGGAAATCAATCAATCCACATTATTTACTCCACGAGGCTAAGTACATGCCTGAATTTATTGTTTCCAACCATGATCTTTGGCCTGATATCAGAATAACAACTCATATGATAGCCACCCACTTGGGTGATTGATAAGCAACTCAAACTTAATAATTTATCCAAAAAACACCCTTGATTTACCTCTTAAATCAATTTCTTCTCCAGTCTTTCCCATCTCAGCAAATGACACAAACACCTACTCAAACTAAAACCCCAAGGGCCATCTTTGATTTCCCTCTCTCTAACATCCAATTCAATACCAAGTCCTGTTGACACTAACTATAAAATATATGCCAAGCTGGCCAATTTCTCTCCTTCTCCACTGGTGCAATCTTGGTCCAAGCCACAATCATATCACACATGAAATTCAGGAAAATGAGTTTCTCTTCATTTCCACTCTTGATCTACTACAATCAGTTCACTGCAGAGCAAAGCATAAGCCAGCACATGATACTCCCCTGTCTGAACCTTGCATGGGCTTCCCATTACCCTCAGAATAGAGCCCGAGCTCCACCAAGGCCTGCAAGGCCCTACATGGACAGACTCTGCCCTCCTCTGTAACCACATCTCATACCGCTATCCCTTCACTCTCTATGCACTATTCTCCCTGATCTTTTGTTCCTCAAAAATGCCAAGCACATTCATCTCTTGGATTTTGTTCTTTTCTGTTTCTCTTCCAAGAACTCTCTCCCATCCCTTACCTTTGCATGACTGAGGTCATCTCATCACTTAGGTCTCAGCACAAATATCACATCCTTGGAGAGGTTGCCCTTGACCTCCCCAATACTGTCTCTTTCCCATCCCTGCCTTATTTCCTTCCCAGCAATTATCTCTATTCAAAATCATCTTCTTGATTTGTCTACATTTTAATAATTTAGCTCCCCACTAGAATATAAGCCTCATGGAAGAAGAGAACTCATCTCTTCTTCACAATTGTAACAACAATGTCAACCTTTACAAGGTATATACTCAATAAACATTCATTGAATGAATGAATTTCTCAATTAACCAGAAAGTCAAACTCACTGGCATGTCATTCAAGGCCGATCATCACTCATCTCTAACCTATATTTGTAATATACACATACAAGCCATATCAGACATACAAGCAATATAGACATACAATATGTCTATATATATAGACATACAAGCCATATCGGAATAGTCACCATTTCTTAAACACACTGTGAAATTTTATGGTCCAATATCATTTAACAGACCATTAATTCATTCTCAAGCACCCTTTCTCACCCTTCTCCCACACCTCTCCCCAGTTCCCCTGGGTTGAATTCTATTCAGCATTCAAGACCCACCTCAGCTGTCTCCTTCTGCACTGATCTGCTGTAGTGTTCTTCTCTGTATCCATAACACTCTGTGTCTCCATCAGAGAGTCCTTAACACAGCCCACTTTCACAACTAATGGGTCTATCTTTGGTTTCACCAGGATGTGCTGTGTTCCTTGAAAGCAGAAATTTAGCATCTTCACATCCCTCATAATACATAGTCTTGTCCCTGATCAAAGATACTCAATAAAGATTTTTTGAATTGAACTGAACAAGTATATGAGAAAGAAGACCCCAAAACTAAACTCTGTGCCTCCAATCAGGGATTTTTAACTCTCATTTGATTGTGGAATACATAGCTCTCTAGTTAAATGAGGTGTGGAGTTCTGGGTGATGAGGAATTTTCTGAGTTTGCTATGCCTGTTGCAAAGAGAGACATGGTCAGAAATCACTGACCTTGTGTTTTCTGTATCTCTGTCTTAAATCACCAGCTGCTTGTTTAGCCTTTATCCCAATGTTTGGCAGAAACTGGGTTGCTTCTCTCACACATGTTTTTCCTTCAGAGTGTTGATATTGGCCTATATCCTATACGATAACAAAATACCAGACTTCTTGGGTCATTGGTTTAACGCAGCTGTGGTTGGTTGTGGTTCATGAAAGTCTCCACTTGTCATTTGTTTATATCACTGCCTTAGTGAATTTAGGGCTTTTCTTTGCTAGAGAGTTAGAAACTTCATCCCCAGATCCCCACTTTTGTAAATTAGCATGAGAATGGGGGCAAGGCAGTCTGTGAGTGTCCAGCAAAAACTCGGTAGCAACTTAGTAGGAAGATCAGGAGGAAAGAGGCTCAAGTAGTTCCTTCTTAAATTAATCCACTCTTCTTCCATAAGAGTCAGGGGAAAATCCATAGTGCAGCTGGGTAGGACATTGTCTTCTTAGACAAGCCTGGCTGGAAAACAATATGTGTCCAGAGAGCACAAGAGAATCTTGAGTATACCAGAAAGAAAGTGGTTATATCCAGGCATTTCTGGGGCTCTAAAAAGCAGGATGAAGAATATCCCCCCCACTCAGATTTGGTCCTTAAGTCTCCAGATACAAAAGAAACATCTATTCCTGAGATGCCTGGACAGGGTGAAGTGAGTGTATATTACCACTTGGTGGCAACCCTCTTGGTGTCTGTCATGGAATAAGGTAAGGATTTTCCGGAAACTTGTCAGAGAAAGGGTCGCGTCTTCCATCTCTTTCTCCTCCTTTCCCCTTAATAACTTTCCTACTCTTCACACATCCCTCCACTTGCCTTCTCCCCTCAAAGACAGAGAAATCACTATTCTAAAGGAAATACAAGGTCTAAGCAATGGGCTAAGAATAGACAAACAAAGCTCTAGTTCCATATGGCTCACCAAGCTTGCAGCAGGAGGAAGAAAAGGTAGACTGGCTCAAGACTAGCTGACAGAAACTTCAATTTAACTTTATTTAGTTCAGTCTAATTCACTGATTAGAGTGAGAGCAGATAGGGAAGAGTAAAGTCAGAGTGTTCAAGTTGGACAGATAGCTCATTGCTCCATAAGGTAATACAGCTACTAAAATATCTACCAAATGCTGGTGAGAAATGAAGATAGAAGCACAAACAGGTTTATATTAACCGTGCTGGTGAGGAAGAGCATGGCATGGTAGCATAAGAGGGCAGTGGAACGAATCAGAATCTAAATGTAGCCTCTCCTGATGGTCTCTCCCCTATCTGATTCTGCTTCCTTCCTAAGGCCTGACAGACCAGGAAATGTAAGCACTGCTGATCCTTTTAAAAGCCATATGCAAATTCAGCATGGGAAGGTCAGGCACCCATGATCACACAACTAGTCAGCTGTAACTCCTGCCCCAGTTTTCTCCATCGCGATGAACTCCATGACTTCATGTCAATGAAGATATGTCTGATGCTTGGGAATTTACCTCACTTCAAACAAAACCAAGAAGCTCCACTGAGAAGTCACTCCAGAGTTCCTTGAGAGAAATTCTTCCCTCCCCAGAATCTACCCTGGCATCTGCTAAAAAAACAAACAAACACAAAACAACAACAACAAAAAAAAAATGGCAAGAGGACATATCCCCTCTTAAGACACATAAAGTCATGAAGTTATACTGATGGATAAACAGGCCCTTCTCTGTGTATGTAGTGCATGTGTGTGTGTATGTGTGTTTGAGTGTGTGTGGGAAAGTGTGTGGGGATTTATTTATTTAAAGAACTACCTGCTGGATTGCTAGCTTCATAGAGAAATAAAAGTAAATAATAAATAATGAATAATAATGAAATGTGTTGATATAGGACCTTACTAACCACCCTGCTGAGCTTTGAGAAGAATTTGAAAGCACGTTTTGCCAAGAAAAATTTACAGAGTGGATAGTCAGTCCTTTAGACACTAAATATTACTGAGACAAATGTTAGATGCTATCTTGTAATTATTTTACACCAAAAGGATTTAATATCAGTTTCTCATTATGTAGAGTAAAACTACTAGGCTCCATCAAAGTTCCCTGAGATCAGCAGGATGATATCCCATGGCCCCCAGGACTGCCTATTCATCCAAATATCTCATAGAAATTCACACTAAAATAAAATGTCTGTTTCATCCTAGGAAGACAAAACGGTGCCTTATAAATGAGGGAAGCAATATACACTTACACTCGGCTAGATTGCATAACAGGAGATATTGAGAAGACAAACATGATTCCTTGGTGTTCTGAATCACGTGTGATGAAAACGGCATAGTCTGCTCCACGTTTAGTTCCCTTAAAACATCAAAATTATATTTGGAGAAAGCCAGTGTGGGTAAGTGGGTCACATGCATTTGGATCCTGTGATTATAATATTCAGACCAAGAAAATGATATATGCCTGCACTTTGGTTGGTTAGTCACACCTGGAACAGGGCTCAGTTCTGGGGGCTATATTTTGAGAGAGGGGTGCAGATAAACCAGAAAGTCTCCAGAGTTGAAACCCAGAATGGTGTTTGATTCAGGAATTATTTCACAGGAAGCAAAGTTGAGGAAACTGGGACTATAAATCTAGAAAAAAGGAGAATAGCATAGGGAGGGGGTATTAAAGTCAAATTGCAAACTTTGAAACTTTTTCATACTTCATATATTTTTCTATTTTCCCAAGTATACTATGAATTATCTGTCTGTATAACTTCCACTTAAAATGCTCTTCCTCCTTCTCCTGGCTGTTGATCTCTCAAGATCTAGATCAGCATCACCTCCTCCAGAAAACCTTCCATGTGTCTCTTCTCACTTTTTCTATCACTGTCTCAAGCAGAAGACTAAGCATTCTTCCTCTCTGAACCCTATTATTATGCATAAAAATTTTCATGCTTCAGTAGAACTTTGTATTCCAATGTCTATCTCTCTTATTTCACCCAGTAAGCTGTGAGCAGGGAGTGGATTCTACATCTCTTTTATTAATTTTTTTGACCACACTTTGCTAAGTATCTGCTATGTCCTAATACTTTGCCTAGTGATAAGGACTAGGTATAACAAAGACAAAAGATTTAGCCTCTGTCCCTGCAGAGCATAAAATAAGAAAGACAGATGCAAATATCAGAAACAAGACAAGGATGTCTTCTCTCACATATTCTCTTCAATATTGTACTGGAGATTCCAGCCAATGCAACAAGGCAAGAAAAAGAAATAATAAAAGGAATCCAGGTTGGAAAGGAAGAAGTAAAATTATGTTTATTTGCTGATGCCATGATATTCTATATAGAAAATCTAAGAGAATCTAGAATTAATAAGTGAGTTTAGCAAGGTTGTATGATAGGAAATTCACCTACAAAAATCCATTGTATTTCTACATACTAGAAACAATGGGAAAATCAATACCATCTATAATAGCATCAAAAATATAAAATAAGTGGAGATAAACCTCCACAAAAATGTGAATGAAATGTGCACTGAAAACTACAAAATATTGCTAAAAGAAATTCAGGAACTTTTTTTAAAGGAAGAAATATTTGTGTTCACAGTTCAGAAAACTCAGTATTGTAAGATGTCAAATATTTGTAAATTAGTCTGTAGATTCAGTGCAATCTCAATCCAAATCATAGGATTCTCTTTTTGTAGAAACTGAACAGCTGATTATAAATTTCATATGAAAATACAAAGGAAAAAGAATAGCCCAAACAACTTTGAAAAGGAATAACAAACAGGTTTAGAGAACAAACATTATTTGATTTCAAGAATTATAAAGCCACTGCAATTAAGATGATGTGGCATTTGTATAAAAACAGAGAACTAGATCAATGGAACAGAATAGAGAGTATAGAAATAGACCCACACATATATGAGCAACTGATTTCAACAAAGGTACAAGGCAATTCGGTGGAGAAAGGACAATAAATGCTGTTGGAACCATTGGATATTCATATACCAAAAAAAAAGAATTTTAGTCAATGCATCATATGTATATAAAAACTAGCTCAAAATGAATTCCTTGAGCTAAATATAAAACTTAAAACTCTAAAACTTCCAGATGAAAAGTGGGAGAAAATCATTGTGACTTTGGTTGAGGAAAAGATTTCTCAGATACTCTACCAAAATCATGATCCAAAAAAGAAAAATTAATAATTTGGACTTCATCAATATTAAAAACTTCTGTCCTTTACAAGAACTGTTAAGAGGATGAAAAGACAAACCATAGCCTGAAAGAAAAATTTGTGGTACATAAATAAAGAATTTTTAAATCTCAATAATAAGAAAACAAACAACCCAATTTTTTAAAATGGGCAAAAGATATGAACAGATATGTTGCTAGAAAAGATATATAATGACAAATAAGCACAGGAAAAAATGCTCAGTGTAATTAGTCTCAGAAAAAAATGCGGAGACCACAAATTGATATGACTGTATGCTTATTAGAAACTAAAAAGACTAACTATATCAAATATTTGAGAGAATGTGGAGTAGCCAGAGCACTGATATATTACTAGTGAGTATGCAAAATGGCAGCACTGCTTTGGAAAACATGTTGGCAGGTTTTTTTTAAGTTAAACATATACTTACCATATAATTTGACAATTCCACCCCTAGGTATTTATCAAAGGGACATGAAAACATAAGTCCATCCCAAGACTTGGACATTAATTTCATAGAACTTTATTTGTAATAGGCAAAAACTGGAAACCACGCAAATGTCCATAAATAAAGTATGCTATATCTATACAATGGACAGCATTTAAAAGGAATGAACTATTGATACACTCTACAACACGGATAAATCTCAAAATAATTGAAACTGGAGGGAGGGATTACAAAGGGCACAAGGAAGCTTTCGGGGAGGGGGTGATGTGGTGATGTGTTCATTATCTTAATTATGGTAATTTCACACATATATACAAGACTTACTAAACTGTACATTTTAAAGACATGCAGTTTATTATTTATCAGTTATTCCTCAAAAAACCGATTGAAGAAACATAGTACGTAATAGTAATTTCTAGGAAATTAATTTTCAGTATGCCTGAAACATGGCAGAGGTCCAAGATGTGTTGAGGTATTGAAAGTGTGGAAGTGGCCTATTAGATTAATTCTCTGTTACTTACTCTGAAGTCCAGAAGTAGTCCAAGAAGCCATATTCATTAGAGTTGTCCAAAAATGGAATGAGCTTCTTGGTTAGGAAAGTGTTTATTAGAGTGATTAAAAGTCTGATTCTAGAGTAAAGAAGACTTGGGTTCGATTTCTGGCTTGGCTTCTTATTGTGTGACCTTAGTAAGTCACTCAAATTTTCTAAGCCTCAGTTTCCTCATCTCTAAAGCAGAGATAATAATAGCATTTACATCATAGAGATGTTATGAATAATGTTGAGGCAAAGCATGTAAAATATATTATTGAATAGACAGTTACATCTTTTGAGCTGGTCAGTTACAAGTTGTTAGATAACAGTATTTATATAAATACAGTAATATTGGGCATTTCGTTCAGGGCATACAGATGTTTATTCAGAAATACTTGTCAGAGTACCACTGATGGGGAGGGTGATGGAGTCAAATGGAGGCTCAAGTAAATTCAAGGGCAAGTCTTCTCTTCATTATTGTTCAACCTTCAATCTCTAATGGCTTCTTCCATTGAACACTAATTAGCACCTGCCTCTTTCATTACTCTAATATTTGTAGGGATCCTATGTTACAAACTCAGGTCCCCACAAATCTCCCCTACCCCTCCTCTCAGGCATAATAATAAAATCTAAAAAGCTCAGTCACTTTGCTTGTAAACATTTTGAATTGTAGGATGTTCCTTCGGATGAGTACATCCCAAATTCATTTGTGCAGAAACTTTTTTCCCACAAAAAAGACTATATTTGTAATATGGTTATAACTCACTATGGCAGCAAATATACCAAAAAGAGATTTTAAGGAGCCTGTTTTGATAACATTCTTTATTAATGGATTTCTCTTTGTTGAGTTTCCACTCATCTGTGTTTACATAAAATGTTGATTCATGAAAATTAATTCAGCAGTTACAGAACTGCCTCTTTGAAGGTTCTAATTGACCATACAAGCTGTGAAAAATGTGTAACAGGAATGGTTCCTTAGTGTTTCCTCCATTTTATAGGCCAGGAAAAGGAATAATTTCCTTGCTCAAGGCCATGTGGAAGGAGAGAGTTACAAGTGTCCGAGGAACTCAAGAGTTCCGATTGCTGATTCACGTACAATTTTCCAGGGCCCAGTGGTTCTCCCCTGTGTGGCCAGTTTGCTCTTTGTTCACTTGATGTTGGCTTAAAATTGAGGACTGCCTTGTTCCAGACCGAGCTTTTGTTTCTTTAGACTGATGATCTTAGAGCTACAGAGACATGATGTTTACTTATTAGGTAGACATGGGTTTATTTTTCTATTTTTGCATCAGCAGGCCTCTTTTCTAACGATGTGCAATCACAAATCTGGCAGACTGTTTCATTCCACATGTTGAAAGAAGGCCACAGGAAGTATTTCCATTCTATATCGCATAGAATTTGTGATTTGCATGCAATTTTTGGGTCAAAATCAAACATTTGCCCTGGATTGGCCCAAGCTTAATTAAAATGATGAGAAAGTGTGATAGGCATTTGGTCTAAGGCAAAAAGGATCCACAGTATTGAAATTTGAAACAAACATTTTTTTTTAAATGAGAAATGCATGGTTGGCAGTGATAAGAAATGCCAAGACCATGTATTACCTGGGATCACGGGTTGAAAATAGAAAATATCCTAAAAATTCTGGTGCACTGTGAAACTATCATAGGGAGGTTTGGATAGGATTACATGCTTTATGGATGACGTCCCTGTAACTAACACTGTAGATGTTTATAATGTTTTCTGCAGTCTTTTTGTGGCGCACCATGTATAGCGGATGGGCTGCTCATCAGTCTGACAGATTTTCCCATTTAAACACGCAGGGGAGAAAGAAGAGGATTTTTATCCCAAAGGGTTAAGCTCTGCAGAATTGATGATCATCCAAACAGACTGATGCCAACAAAGTCAGCATGAAACAAAGTCTAAACGGCCAAGCGCAGAAAGGGGCTAACCAATCATTTAAATTGAGGATTATTGAAATTGGCCACTTTTTCCATTGCAAAAATTTTAATGCGGCTGTGATATTAAAGAATGTTTACTATTACAATTTAAGTTCTATTTAAATCAATACACATACTGATAGTTTGCTAAATAGATTTGCTGGTACATATTGCTTGGGCTCTTGAAGTGAAGACAGTTGAATTAAGAAAAAACATGAGCTACAGAAACTGTCTCATTTTACAGGACAATTTTAAGCTTCATAGTTTACTAACTAAATATTTAAACTTCTAAATAATGTACTTGGAATAATTTACAAAGAGCATTATCACATTGCAAAGACACACCATCTTATTAAGGTAGAGCAGCCTAACAAAATAGATCTCAAACTGTTCTAAACAATGAATAGAATTGTTCTCATACATGAGTAGTCTAATGTTTGGTCTAATTAGGATCAATGGTTTTGTTAATCTATGGCAATATCCATGAAGACATTTCCAAATTCCACCCCAAAATTGGTGATTAAATGGCCTCTTATACCACCTCCATGGGACTCAAATGCCCAACATGAATGTTATCTCGGAAGTCTCCAAGTCTGGCCCCAAGCCAGGAAGAACAGAAAATAGTGTGAAAAATGACAAATGGATTGTACCCACCTCTCTCAGAGACAAATAGACCACTACTGAAAAATATAACTAATTGTATTTCCCTTTAGACTGTAAAGAGAGAGCCATGCTCTGCCTTGCTATCTTTAATAATGATGTTTGTCTTCCAGATAGCTCCTACCCAAGTTTCAGTGTTTAGTTTTAAATAGTACCAAATATTGTTTCAGCATCTTCAGGGAACACAATAATGGTGTTTTTTTAAAAAAAAGAGAAGAAAGAAAGAAAAAGCTTTTCATTTAAACCAGACCTCTCTCCTCTATTTACTCCAAACACTTAAAAAACATAATTTGAATTTTAGAAGCAGCAAAGTTTAAAATTCTACCTGGTTAACATGGGCTTCATCTTAGGTAACAATACCAAGGAAGAAGCATATGACAAAAGATCATCAAATACCATAAACATGAAATTGGGGTACAAGTCAGCAATTTGCTTAAAACTCCACATCAGTTCAAAGGTACACAAAGGGAGGGGTGACTGCCTTAAGTTCAACAGAGGAGTGAACAGCTGTTCCAAACATCCTCTCTTGGGTAGAGTTAGACTCATCTAAACAACTTTATATGCCAGACAAATACATTTTATGAAAAGAACGCGTGGCTGAAGACTTCACAGACTCAAAACTCACAGTTGTCGAGATTGAGTTTTCATAAGAATAGGTGTAAATGGGAGAATATACAAAAATCTAAAACCTCTGTAGCTTTTTACTTTAAAATACACTCTCCCTCCCTCCCTGCCTCTCTCCTTCTTCTCCTCTCTCTCTGTCACACATACACACACACACAATCAAAAAATAGATACATAAAAACAGTATCACATCTAATTTCAATATCAATATTATTTTTCAGTGCTTTTTGAGAAAAGTGCTAACACCAGCATTCAATGAATGCTCAGATGATACTCCTATAAGACGTAAAGAAAAAAACCCTAATTTATTCATTCATTTATGAATATTTATCAAGCACCAACTATGAGTCAGACATGCTCTAGGCAAGAGATTTTAAATTACAATAATGGTGAATGTTAAAATAATAGTACAGTTGTCACTGGAGTCACTCACAAAGGTTTCCAGGCAGGTGAAAAACCCAAGACAGAGACAAAGAAGGGTGAATAGTTCTGTAGACAAGCTCAAGTGAGGCTACCAGGTGGCAATGGCATCATGGGGTTTATAAAGCACTCATCTCCCCCAGCTATGAAATTACAGAATCATTTATTAAGGCTTTTTATTTTTTTGAAAATCATGCTATTTTCATTTCTGGGCATAAAATTATTAATATTTTATATAACACTATCACAAATTTGCATGAATAAAATTTGCATACCATGCAACCACACTAGTTTGCCAAGATCTGCTAGTTGGTTGAGTCGTCTTCCAAATGTCACTGGATAACCGTCTTAATTATTTAATTAGAGAGTCTAATCTGATATTTGTGTTTATATTTTGATATTAGAACCAAAGAACTACAAATGCTGGAGCATTCATTATCCAGCCAAAAATCTTAATGATAAATGACCTTTTAGAGTACAGAAATTCATATTTCCTTTTTTAATTATGTTTTCTTCTTTGGACTCTATGTTTAAAAAGTTTCAGTCTTCAAAAAATTATTGCAAAAAATTAACTTGTTTTCCAAGATTTTATTTATTATGGACTCAAATGACAGTCGATAAGAACTTTAGATCATATGGCGATAACCAGGTCGCCACACTGCGTGTATGTATATAACCTCAATGCAGTATCAATTCTGATATCCAATGTCCAGTAGACTTTTTGACTTATTAACAAGAGCTCACAGACTCCTTTACTTCGTTTGGGGGTACCCAGGATTACCAGAAAAAGCTCATGTAGAAAAACTTGTAGGTGGAAATGTGGTTGACCAAACTCTTTTCTTTATTATAGAACATTCTGCCTTGAAGAAAAATTGATGTTTGCAGTAACTTCCAGACCACAATTTTAAGTAGGTGATTTCATGCACCATCCTGTTTTATGTTCTCACCTGTTTCATACAGTTTCTACAGTTTTCCCTTGTGAAATATCACATTATAACATGGAGGGGGCTTGGTACAAGGAGGGACACTTGGGATTGGAGAGGAGAAATACCCTATAACAGGTCTGGGGATTCCGCTAATAATCTGTAACCAAACAGGCTTCATCAAGATGAAAGTATGAGACATATTGACTTGTAACTTTCAATTACACACTCTTTTGTAATCTTTTTCAATTATAAACTCTTTTGTAATAAGATGAATTTGAGATTTATCCTTCTTAGAATTCTTGGAAGGAGAATCTAAAGCTTCCCTTTTCCTAGCTAGTGTAAAGAAACAAGTTCTGAAGTCTTTATCAACTGATTCCTGTGCTTGAGATTGATTTCCCCTGGTAACCTGTAAACCCTTAATGACCTTGTGCTGTCCCTTTAAGAAAAACATATTGGAGAGTCTAAGGTAGATATAATAGACATTGCTAGAGGCTGAATGTAGGTGTCTCAACAAGCTAAATGGAGAGGAGTAACAACAGAAATATTTTAAATTGAAAAGTCTACACATCACAAGCTCTTCAGCTAAACTGTTCCTGAAATGGGTGGTAATGCATTCAGAGAAGAGAAATCCCAGAATTTACAAGATTTGCCCTTGACCTACAAACATGTTTTGGGAAATTTCTGGAACACTCGTTCACACCTAATCCTTTGATTTCAGAAGCTTCATTTTCTTAGGACAGAGCTTGCTGCCAACAAGCAAACTTCAGTGTGGGGCAAAATTCCCCTTCCCTTCTTTCTTTTCCTTCTCCTCCTTTCTTCCCTGAGCATCATTTTTGCTATTTCTGAAATCCTCAGAGCCAGAGGTTGCTCATGATAACAGTCAGATGCTCCTGGCACACCCCTACTCTGCCTTAGGTCAAATGAGTCAGGTACTGAAACCCTTGAATTTTTTTTTCTACCTACCGTATTTGCAAAGATTTTTGCATTTAAAAAATTTTTTTACTGAAGCATAGTTGATTTACAACACTGTGTTAGTTTCAAATGGATGCTTTCTCATTCTAAAACTCTTCCCCCCTTTCCATTCTTAGTGGATCATGTGTCTGCCTCACTCTTCCCTTTTCCCCCTTCTCCTCTATCTAATCCTAAATTTGGGGTCTTGCCTGAATGAAAGCCATATCCTGGGAATTTCCACTAAGAACACCTAAGGTTCTTCCTGTAAAAGGTGGGGAAAGGCCACCCCACAATACACTAGGTAGATGGTAAAGTTGCAATGGCAACCACCTGTCTCCCTGTTTTTCGATTTCCAAACCCTGGGAAGTTTCCTCTGAAATTACTTGACTCCAACGTCTTTCCCAAGCATGAGCATGGGTGTGGCTCTCATTTAACAGTGTTACCTGTTCCAAATTGGTTAAGGAGCCGTCCCAGATTCATAGACCAGATCAAAGACATGGCCCTGGCAACCAGAAGACCAGGGGCTACCACACCCCAACTTTCTGTGAAGGAAACTCTGGGTTTTTCATCCATATTTTGCAGAATGCCAAATGTGCTCTTGGCACTTTGTAAATAGTGCTAATTATTTCTTCCAAATTACAGACTGGGCAGATGTGTTAACCATGCCCTGAGTTTCATTTGTCAATGGGTGTAAAAATGTGGGGCACTAGGCATTTCTGTAGAGGGTCCCAAAGGGCTTAGCCAAACACAGAGCAAACTTTGAAGGGCTGTTCAGGTGAATCAAACTTCACCTGTTCTTTGCTTCTTTGCCATCTAGCTGTAAGTTGCTTCATTAAAAGATAAAAATTAAATAAAAATTAAAACATAAACATGAGGACTTTCCAGGCATTTGAGGGCATTTTCTCCCCAAGTCTTTTATTATTTTTTTAAGTTCTCTGCTTTCTCTCTGGCCTGCCCTCTCTCCTGAGCTGTTCACAAGCATCTCCTGGGTTAAAGATGTGGATGACAGCAGTTTAATACCCAAAGGTCTCGTGGGTAGACAGTGGCTCCATAGACAATTCTTCTGCCTCACCTGTTATTTCTGAAGCCTAAATGTCTAAGGCTTCATTTCTTTTTTTCTTCTTCACTTTAACATTTGATTTCTTTTCAAATAACTCAAGAATATGTGTTTCAAAGAGGAATAACATTTTAGTTATCTGTATGAAATTTTTTCAGACCCTTAACAGGAAGCAGATTTTGGTAAGAAGAAAAAGAACATGATTATGTGTGAGAAGGGGAGTCAGGAAGAGAGAGAAAGAAGGAAGGAGGGAGAGAGGAAGGGAAGGAGGGAGAAAAGAAGGGAGAAAAATAAAAGAGGAGAGGTTGTGAGCAGTTGAGAGGAATGGGAGAGAGAGGCCATGGAGTCTAGAAAGAAAAGACTGGGAAAGTACAAGAGACAGACACTCACCTACTTCTCAGAGGAGACCAAGGATAGCTTCTTTTACCGCCTATTCCAGAACATTTATTTTTGAGAGGAATTTTCCAGACCAGAGATCTTGATTCAGTCTGAAGAGTTAGATTCACAAGTCACATTTCCCTGAATTGCTGAAAGTGAGGCAGGTCTACAATTATCTCTAGGTAGAAACTAAAGATTCTATTAGAGGTCATTTAAAAATACGGTTTAAGTGAAACTCTCTGAGTTATTTCTCTCTTGTGTTAGTGTTTTATTTCTAAGGTGGTGTAAATATAACCTTGAAAACAGTTGTGGGAAAGAACCCCAGGCTGACTCCGCTGCTGAAGGGTTATGCAGAGGGGAGAGTGGCCCGTCTTATCGCCCTCCCTCTAACTCTGCCCTGTGGGCTCCATTTCCGGGATGTTCAGGGTGGAAGGATGATCACATTTGAAGTGAAAATACCTGATTTTAAACCTTGTTCTGAGAGTCACTCCGAAGACTGCTCAGAAAATTTCTTCCCATCTGGTCCTTCCAGAACATTCCTTCTCAGAAAAGAAAATAAATAAACAGATTGTTGTCGGCTTCAGTTTGGTGCCAAGCACCAAAGACTTCCAAAAATATAGACGAGTCCCTGAGGTCCTAGAGAAACAGTAAAACGTGGGCCAGATGTGGGATGAGGGTCCCTTTTGCTGTGATCACAACAGAATCATAACCAAACACGCCAATTTCTGTTTTCAGATCTGACATCAGACGTGACGTAAGTATCAAGATATTCACCAAAGTGTTACAAATCACAGTTTGAACTATCAATCTGTCCACTGCTAATCACGGGTTTGGTATTTTCAAGTGCTGTGGGAATATTAACTCTACCAATGGGCCCCTGCTTCTTTACAGAGCTGCTCAGCTTCCCAAGCAGCAGGAATTACTGTCGGAATCAAAGACGGTAATAATACTTCTCATTCTTGCTAATGCAAAGCAGTGAGGCCTGAGCCCTTCTGGTTTACGCTGCACACTGATTCGGAAGCAAATATTTTTCCAACAGCATCACCAAATTGAAAGCATTTTGAAAAATCTGAAGCCTTCACAGAATTCTGTTTTGGAAAAACCAGCTCTCGGGGATCTGTCAGTGGCATAAGCCATTCCCTTCAGTTTAGCTTGAAAATGAGAACGTGCCCTGTCAAACAGCTCTAAATTATATATATTTGCAGATGTAAACTGAGCACGGGGCATTCCAAGATCCAATAAAAAGGTGGGGAGCGAGGGTGGAAAAGAAAGATGTATTTTCCATTATTCTCTTCTTATGTATCAATAAGAACAATGAAATCTTTCAGCTTTAACGTGGTTTGGGACATATTTATTTGTGAATAATGTATCCAGGCACACTTGTGAATGTGAATTGCTCAATCAGATATGCATTTTCAAAGGTATAATTCACCCAAACCCCTAAGTGCTAAATACAGACAAAGCTCTACACAGGATCCTGTGACAGGTATAAAGTTATCCAAGAAGTAAAGTCAGCAATTTAAATAACTTACCCTTTATTAGGGTAGAAAATAAATAATGCAAATATCTGAATTACAAGAGAGCTTTTTAAAATTAATTTTTAATTGATTTATAATTCATTTAACTGAAATTAAATTAATGAGGCAGCCTTCTCTTTTCCTTCTGAGCTCTGTCGATTGGAGTAAGACATGAGAATCACTAATGGTCATCCCATCTCTATTTTGTCATTGATCAGTATTTAAGGGGAACTTGTAAAATAAACTATACCTAGGGACTATGCTTTTCTACCTCAAGTGCTGATAAAGCACTCCAATGCCCCAAAATCCCTCATTTGTCACATTGTATTTTCCCCCTAATCCTTTCACTTTCTTCTGGAAAATTTCAAATATATACAGAAGTAGAGGGAATATATAATGCACAGTTATGTACCTTTAACCCAATTCCAATGACTACTGATGCTTAAACCATCTTGTTTCCTCTGCCTCCTCACCAGCCCCTCCCCACTACACCCAGGCTAGATTACTTTGAGGCTAATCCCAAACATCCTATCATTTCTTCAGTAAATATTTCAGAGTTATCTCATTGTTTTTTTAATAATTTTGTTTACATTTTAATGAGTCCCTAATATTTTAAGGTGTTAATCAGGCTACTTCACAGCCTACAATATATGCTAATTTTCCTTCTATCTACACATATAAGTGGTAGAGTTGGCCCATCTATTTTAAACAAATCATCACTGAAATCATCTGTAAGCATCATCATTTTTAATCATCACGGAGTTTTGCACAGCTATGTATCTGAGTTTACAAGCTCACACTTTGTCAGTCACTTCCACACTATCATTTTGAGCATGTTAGTACTTGCCATTTATTTATTTAGAACATTTTTATCTCATAATGAGTTTCTCACATTTTTGTTTTCTTTCCTGCTCCACTGCAGTTATTGATCTGTGAAAGCCTCCTATTCCAGGGAACAATTATTCAGTCTCAAGGGAGGGAGCTACGCCTAGTTCATGGGTCTTCTTTCCATGTGGCATTGAAGGGACAAAAGCATCAAGTTTAAAAGAAATGACCAGGAAAAGCATCTAAACACCTTGGGGATTCTTATTGGGTAGGACAAGCTCCTTGTGGTGAAATCAGTAAGAGAGTGAAAATTACATCACAAGGTTAAGTAGACAAGATGAATTGAAAAGTCATGCTTCTATATTCTAAATGAAGAATTGCACCCCCAAGCCTCACCTCTATGGGGAAAATGAAGTCTTATGCTTAGAGGGCTCAACCAAAGCATTAAAGGGGAAAATAAATTCCCTGGTGCCTATAAAAAGTCAGCCTGCATTAGTCGCTCCTCGCTGCGCAGAGTAAAACAAAAGTTTTGCGACGTTCAACAATAGGTCAAAATAACATCCTGTGTTCCGCACACCATATTCCAACTCAAGCAAAATGTCTATGGATATATTTTTTTTAATTTCAAAGCCTTTTGATTAAAGTATACCAGAAGGGCACTGACAGAGCAGGCTGTTTCTCTTCTTCTGTGGAAGGTTTCAATGGCCGCTATAGACTCTCTAAATCTATTTACTTCAAGGCTGGAATGAAACAAACATGACAGATGGCTTTAAAAAAAAAAAATCAAAGGGGAAGTTCTTGGAACACATCCTTCAAAATAAAATTTTGTTTCTTTTTTTTTTTTTTCCGAGCAGCTGAAATGATTTTTCAGAACATCTGATGAGCGATTTTAATACTTCAACTTTCTCCTCCATGAAGCAAGCCCATTCATTTGGAGACTTCTGTTCTTTTGTTTTATTTCTGTGAGTGTCTTTCTTTGACAAGACATAACGTCTGAAAACGACAATATGCTAAATGAATGGACCCATCATATATTTGGCTACACAAGAGCTGCTGGAGCACACTTTGGATTTTGATGGGAGAACAGAATGCTTAATGGAAGAGATCTTGAAGAAATAAAAAGGGAAGTTAATGAGCCTCCATGTTTGTCATTGCTCACGTACAAGGGACCAAGCAATTTCCCTTCATCTGTTGCAAGGGCAGTAACTAGAAGGCTAGTCCATTCTCCCAAAGGCTGGAGAGGTTGATGGTCAGGAAAATGCCAAGAAAGTGGGGAGAGGGCTGAGGGACTCGAGGGAGGGTGAGGGGTGCTCCTGTGAAGAGGCTGCTTTCTCCCACCCATGATCCCATGATCAGAAGAGCACTGAGTTAACCCCCCGGCTAGGATCTCACTTACAAAGCTAAGATTTAACTTCAGGACACATGTGAGATCAACCATCGACATTAGCACAGTCTGTCAAAGCAAGTAATGGCCCTTGCTCAGTTCTGTTGTGGACTGGATGAGAGGAAGGGGGAGGAGTCTGGGCTGGGTCACTGGGGGTGGGTCACATGAGTCCATGGAATGTAGGAAAAGAGCCCATTTGGATACTAACACGTTGACTTTCAAAGGCATATCTATCTAAGGATGTACGATTTTCAAAGTCATGCCATCCCTTGATCTCACAGCTAGAAACAGAAGGACTTAGATCTCCGCAGAAAAGCAACTTGAAGATATTGTTTTCAAACACATACTTTGGAGTGAGAGAGACGAGGATCAAAATCTCTGCATCCACCTCCTGGCCGTGTGACCAGAGATGATGTGGCCCAGCCTTTCTAGGTTCCGTATCAATGTAGGTCAAACATTGATCACTGAACCTACTTCTTGGGATTTTAGGAGGCTCAAAAGAGAATGTGTAGGAAGCCTCTATCATAATAGAAATAGAACCTTAGTAAGCTATCTGCCACTCAGGCCCTGTAGTACCAGCCACAGGATAGTATATTCTACAGAAACACAAGGATCTACGCTGACCATAACCTCTACCCAAGAAAACAGGGCATTATGCTAAGTGAAGCCAGTCAGAGAACAAACACTGTATGATTCCATTTATATGAGGTATCTAACATTATCACACTCATAGAAGCAGAAAGTAGAATGGTAATTGCCAGGGCCTAAGGGCAGAGGGAAAAGGGAAGTTGCTATTCGGTGGACATAGAGTTTTGGTCATACGAGATGAAAAAGTTCTATTGCTACACAATAATAGGCATATAGTTCCCAATACTGTACTATACACATTAAAAATTTTCAAGGGTAGACTTCACATTATGAGTTTTTTACCACAATTAAAAAAGAAGTAAAAAAAATAAAATTGTGCTGTCAAACTCCTGTCAGCTCCCCCATGGTACCAAACTTTGACAGCATTCCTGCAAGGACCACCCAAGGAAGCTCACCAATAGTTATCCTGGTTACAAGCATAAAAAGATGATAATAATGCAAGGGCAAAATGATAACTACTAAATGCTAAACAAGTAGTAATGACAGAAAACAGTTCTTTCTTTGAGTTACAAGAGAGAACAATCACTTTCATCAGAGGGGTAAGAAGATGAGGAAGGACAGAGAGAAACAGCCAGCTTTGACTGAATGCTTACGCCAGACCCTCTCCAAAGTGTTTTCAGAAAGTACAGCTGAAAGAAGAATCCAGGGATAGATCAACACGTCTCATCCTTTAATACAGTTCCTGGTCCAGCTTAATGTTTCATAAATGTTTGGGGAATGAATGCAAAATCCAAATTTCACAAAGCCATCTACTACAAATTTTATTTATTTAGCTGATACAAGTTAATGATGTATTTACAAAGCTTATAATAGAACCGTTTGGTTTGGCCGTGTGATTTAAGACTAATGATAAGCTTATGCTTTGACCCAGAAATTCCAGTTCATCATGTTTGCCTGAAGAACCCTGCACAGAGCACAAGGAGATATGCACAAGGATGTTCATTATAACATTGTTTGTCACGGCAATGGCTGAATAAATGTGTGGTCTGTTTATACTGTGGAATACTACACAGCACTGAAAAAGAATGAACTAGATCTTTTAGAAAATAAGGATAACTTTTGAATTCCTTGCTCTGAGCTGACAGTGCCACTTCTTTAGAATTGCCTCCCCTAAATCCCCTGGATGAGGCTTGATCTAGACTGACAGCCCTCTAAGCTTCCTTACAGAACTCTTCACAATAATAAATGATCAGTCCATTGCGAATGGCCAGCACCCTGCACAGAGGCTGGCTCCTAGTAAGTGCTAAGTAGTTACCTGTTAAAATACTGAATGAATCATGACATTATAACAATAGCATAGAACATTTATTGAGAGCTTACCCCATGCCTGTTTCAAGAATTATAAAAGCATTCACTCATTTAATCCTTGCAACACCCTCATGAGGTATAAAACACTATTTTTATATATTATGATGAAGAATACAGAGTCAAAGAAAATGCTTGAAAAAATAGAAATAGAGCAAAGCCTACTAATCAGTCCATCTGGGACGAGACCCTGTAAAGTTGGTCTTTTTAACATTGGGCTTTAGCCAGCTGAGATCATCAGACCTCTACCCTCCTTGAATATATCGCTTCCTTTAACAAACTAAAACGCAAGGAAAATAGTCATTCTTTCTGAGCAAGCTTTTGCCCACCATAATTGTGGACTGGAATATTCTAGGGAAAATAATGACGACGCTGATCCGAAAGTTGGTTGGATAGCGGAAAACATGGTCTGGTAATATTGCAAAGATGCATGTGTTCCCACATGTGTTGCCAGAGTTCTGGGCCCTGGAGACTGCTCTGATTCACGAGATAGAAGCATCCCGGAGACCACGCCCCAGAGGGAACGGAGAACTGCACCCCACTGCTGGAAACGACACGGGCCTGGCCATGACCATGGGACGCATTCTGGTCCTAGGAGAGCCCTAGCCACAGAGGATGCATCTTCTCCCTGCCACTGCGATAATAAGGCTCATTCTCCAGCTGAGAAAAAACAGTCTGGTCACTTTGGCTAACCTGCTTTAGACAAAGTTTATACTCAGAGAATCACATGATGTTAGGGGAAGCACAAGAAATAACAGAAACAGAAGGCCAGTTGAAGAGCTCCTCAGAGGATGTGGCAGAGGAGAGCAAGACACAGAGAACAGACGAATTGAAGGGATTACTAAAGATACCTGACACTTAATCCAAAACTGAAGTTAAATGTGAAACATGGTCCGGAGGACCTTGTAATAGATGGAGGTCTCTCTTCCGTCATAATATTTACCGAGATTTGTACCCTGGGTCGGTAGCCACATGTTCCTAAAACCACGATCTCTTCTAAATACATCCTTCCTGAGTGGCTGTATCGGGATATGGGGATATATGTATACGTATAGCTGATTTACTTTGTTGTACAACAGAAACTAACACAACACTGTAAAGCATTTATACTCCAATAAAGATGTGGATAAATAAATAAATAAATGCCTCCTTCCACTGGAAATTGATATGTCAATTTTTCCTTGAGGAATGATTACGTCATTACGTTTCTCATTCTAATAATTAGTGTAAAACTGAGAAAATCATCAAGATAATTCAGGGATTTCTTTAAGCGCTTTTGGCTACTAGCTAGATATACCAAACCAAAATTGTTTTAGATGGAAATTTCTGAGTATTTTCCTATGTCTTCATTGTTACTTGACATTGTATATACACACAAAACAAAGGTAACTAGAGAGGAAGATTCAGACTGTAAAATCTGGGGTCTTTTCCTCTCTTCCTCCCATAAATTTTTTTCAACTCTTTTGGGGTAGAATTGATGAGTGGAAATTGTCTCCCATAAATTATGTACATTAAAATAATGTTTGCTTCTTTATGATTTTCAAATTTTGTCTGCCTGTAAAGTAATTCTTAATGTTTTGTGTGTCACAACCAATTAGTTCAAGAGATATCCCCAAATTCTCAAAACTGTTTTTTTCCTTCATTTTAGGTAGTTTTCTTCAATCTGTTTAGCACTTTAGCAGAGGGAACCCAGAATTTCAGCAGGGAGTGTCAGAGATTCAAAAGGGCAGTCTCAGAGTGTGTCACTCAAGATTGGCAATCATAATGTCAAGGATCCTTCATAGCTGACTCACAGATTTAAATTAATGGAAAGCAAGGTCCTTGACATGTTATTCTTTCCACAACAAGCTTAGTGCTGCATTTCATTGATTCTTTCAACAAATAATTTATTGAGCATCTTCTATGTGTAAGACCTCTGCTTGGCACTTCAGGGCAGGAGGGGAAGAAGAAGGCAGAATAACAAGATTAAATAAGACACAGAGCCTGGCCTTTAGGAGTTTACACCCTAATAAAGGACGTAAGTTCAATATATAAATATAAGGAAGAAAAATAGTGCCAGAGAGCACCATGGCTCTGGCATTTATGGAAAGGAAAGATGAACTTTAGCAAGGAGGGTATTGGGAGTCAAATTTGGAATTTCTTAGAAAATATGGGTTTTAATGAAGTCTTAAAATGTAGGTGGAGTTTTGGCAAGCAGAATTAGGAAGAGAAGGGACCTTATTCCATAAAGAAAGCCAAACATGAATAGAAGCTCATCTGAGAAAAAGCAGGGCTACGTCCAACATTACAGAAAGTTCCAACTCAAAAGCATCTTATTAACTGTCTATCTCTTTGAAAACCACAGCCCTCTTAAAGACCCAGAAATGTTATCTTGTGCTTTCATCGTGAGACTATCTACTTGATTCCTTCCGGATGACTAAAACGGAATCACAAGGCTCTAGATACACCCCAGTCATTTCTCCTCTGTTTAGTGTCCTCTTGAGCTTTTCCTTACAAAATAAAGCTAAGTGCATTTGAATTGGTAGGATCTTCTTCACATCCTCTCGAAAATGCAGAGTAAATATTATGTTGGCTCCTTTCTGCAGTCAATTAATGTATCCTTCTTGCCAATGTCATAAATATAACTTGTTTCAGCTGATGCGTCTCCTGTTGCAGACACGTGCTATTGATAATTACTTGTTTTTGAGTTCCTAATCGCTTGTGCATGGAAATACATCTGAGGTTTAAATGTTAAGACTATTGCATTATGAAATGTCTTCTTTTATAAGTGAATATGTCATCACAAACCCTATTCTATGCGCTAAAATCGCACTCACCAAAGGAATCCATTTACCATACTGAAACCCTAAAACAATCAGACGTTCTGGTAAGAAAGTGAATACAACAGCCTCTGTGCCCTCTCTGTAATCAATTTCCTGCAGCTTCTGTATGATGGCAGCTTAGGAAATTCCCTGGTTTTATTTTCTATGCTTAGATAAAACAATCATGATTCAATTAAAGATGCTTGGTCTTGAAAATGAATTTGAGGGAGGTCCTGTTTGGGTCTAGAGTAAATAATTATGGCATTCTTCTATGGAACTATTGTGGGTAATGGGAATAGGGAGGGTCAGGACAAACAATGGGATGAATCACTGCAGAGACATAAGGTTCCCATATTAAAACATTTATGCCTGTTTCTGCCCCCTTTTTATGGCAACGAGGGGCGGACTGTTTGTCTTAGTATAGCTCAATCATGAATTTTCCGCTAGACCCCCAAGGAAGGTGGGAAATACAGTTGGTTTTTTAAGTGTGACTATTGCATCTTTAAAAAAAGAGCCTTTGAGATTTAGAGCTTAACGGGCTGCTATTCTATAAATTTGTGGGTCATGTTTGAGAACATCTCTGCTGCTTCCTGTGCAGAAGTCAGCACACAGAGCCCTTCACTTTAAAACCATGTGGTGTGGGTTTCCATCTACCATCACCCAGAGCGAATGTTCCCACTGGCACGCATGCCTGATTGTTTTATGAAATGTACTGCAGTTATAGCTAAAAAAATTTCCCATAACAAAAATTAAAATAATAATAACACTAATAATAGCTTGTACCCTGGTCCGTCTAGGATTCTGCAATTTTAATGAGCCAATGTGGCCATTTCTTAAGCCTGATTTGTGTCAGGGTGTTTTCAGATTTGTATTGCCTAGCAGGTCTTCGTTGTGAGACATTTTGTCCATTTATTTGGCCTTATTTTATAACAATAGTACTCAGCTTTATGAATAAGGAAAGGCCAATGGATTAAGCCATGGGAAATAAACTCAAACCTCTTTAGATTTACTGGAAGGTTCGAATGAGCTTTTTTGTTGTTGTTGTTTTTGTGCCACCAGGGAAGCCCCGAATGAGCTTTTTTAAAGTGTGAATTATAAAGTTTTGAAGGAGTTCACTACTACTTATATTATTTTTAGCTGTAATAAATTACTAAGTAAAGGTCCGCAGACAATGAATACATATTTGTATTATGTGTAATTTTCCCATTAATTGTTCAGATGTAACGATGCTCCCAGATGATTGTTAGTTACATTATTACTCTTAAATAGGCTTGAGCCTGTGGTCAAACTAGTTGTCAGTGTTCATTTGCTCAGTAAACTTGTACATCGATCAGGCAACGTTGACTGCCAGCCTAGCCCCTGTCTAAATTATTGACGTTTATTTAATGACAATGACGCTGCCTTAATAGCAAATTTGCTTTGGCTCAGGACAATGTTTCAGTAAAGTACTTAACCACTTGCCGTACCTTTTGACTTGCTGTACCTTTAAAAATCACATCAGCATCATTTTAACCCAGCACTATCCACAGAAATAGAATGTAAATCGCCTATGCCATATGAAATTTTCTAATACCCACATTGAAAAAAGAAAAAAGAATCAGGTAAAATTGATTTTAATAATGTATTTTATCCAAATACATTATGTATGTATGTATCCAATACATGTTCAACATATTCTAACTTCAACATGTAATCAATAGAAACATTGTTGAGATATTCTGTGTTTTGTTTGTTTTTTTAATCTTTATTGGTGTAGGGGTTTTTTGTTTGTTTGTTTCGTTTTGTTTTTTTGCTTTACTAAGACTTCGAAAGCCACGCTGCATTGGTCACAGCACATCTTAGTCTAGACAAGCCACAGATCCAGTGCTTAGTCACCGGCAGCTGGTGGCTACTGTATGAGCCGGCACAGTCCTAAATAATTACAGATGGTTCCTGCCTCAGGAAGTTTCGACTTAGAATTTTTCGACTTTACAATGGTGCAAAAATGATACGAATTCAGTAGAAACTGTACTTCCAGTTTTGACTTTAGATCCTTTCCAGGGCAATATGTGAATTGATCCTCTCATGATGCTGGGCAGGGCAGCAAGCCACAGCTCCCAGTCAGCTTCTAGGTCATGCAGGTAAACAACAAACACATTTACAACCATTCTGGACCCATTCAATCATTCTGTTTTTCACTTTCAGTACAGGATTCAATAATTACATGAGATATTCAACACTTTATTATAAACTAGACTTTGTGTTGGATGATTTTGCCCAACTGTGTGCTAATGTAAGTGTTCTGAGCATGTGTAAGGTGGGTCAGGCTAAGCTAAGATGTAGGTTAGGTGTAATAAATGCATTTCTGACATGGTATTTTCAACTTATGATGGGTTTATTGGGAGGTAAAACTACTTTTTTTTTTTTTTTTTTTTTTTGTGGTACGCGGGCCTCTCACTGCTGTGGCCTCTCCCGTTGCGGAGCACAGGCTCCGGATGCGCAGGCTCAGCGGCCATGGCTCACGGGCCCAGCTGCTCCAAGGCATGTGGGATCTTCCCGGACCGGGGCACGAACCCGCGTCCCCTGCATCGGCAGGCAGACTCTCAACCACTGCGCCACCAGGGAAGCCCATAAAACTACTTATATATATATATCTTTTTTTTAAAAGATATTTTTGATGTGGACCATTTTTAAAGTCTTTATTGAATTTGTTACAATATTGCATCTATTTTATGTTTTGGTTTATTTGGCCACAAGGCATGTGGGATCTTAGCTCCCCGACCAGAGATCGAACCCGCACCCCCTGCATTAGAAGGCAAAGTCTTAACCACTGGACCACCAGGGAAGTCCCTATATGTATTTTTTAGCTTTGAACTTAGAACCCCCAAATTACTATCTAAAGAAAGGGGATAAAAAGGAAATAAGAAGGGAAGAAAGAAAATTAGTTTGGCTTGTATTTTTTAACCTGACCTTCAAGGGGCTTCATGGTCTGGCCTCTACCCCCTTGGCAGCCTCATCTCACCACACTACCTCCCCTGCCTTCCCTTGAAATTGACACTCCAACCAAACAAATTCGAATTCCCTGACTATCCCAAGCTCTCCTGCCTCAGTCTTTTTTTTTTAAATTGGAGTATAGTTGCTTTACAATATTGTGTTAGTTTCTGCTGTACAGCAAAGTGAATCAGGTATACGTTATACATATATCCTCTCCTTTTTGGATTTCCTTCCCACTTAGGTCACCACAGAGCATTGAATAGAGTTCCCTGTGCTAGGTTCTCATTAGTTATCTATTTTATACATAATGGCTTATATATGTCAATCCCAATCTCTCAATTCATCCCTTGGTGTCCATACACTTGTTCTCTCCATCTGTGTCTCTATTTCTGCTTTGCAAATAAGTTCATCTGTACCATTTTTCTAGATTCCACGTATAAGCCTTAATACGTGATATTTGTTTTTCTCTTTCTGACTTACTTCACTCTGTATGACAGTCTCTAGGTCCATAACACTCGCTCTTTTCCTGTCTCAATAAATCTTTCCACTCCTCTCTGCCTGCTAATTCCTCCTCATCTGTCAGCTCAGCCTAGAAGCTCTCCCAGCACTGCCTGGACTACATGTGCCACTGAAGCCACCACGTGGCCTTGCACTTCCCCTTCCATGTGACCTTTATACATTTGAGGGTCTTCTTTCTAGACTCTAAGTTCCGCAAAGGCAAAGATCTTTTTTTTTAAATTGTTGCCTTCCAGTTTCTAGCACACTGCGTGGCTCATTAAAAGTGCATACTAAATTGTGTTCAATGAATAATGAATGAATTGATGGTGGAGAAAGAAATAAATATTGGAACTAAAAGGACCATCTCCTCTCTTGTTCCCACCCTCTGATTTGGATGCTGCAAAGTTGATTACTGTGTCACACTAGACATGGTGTGGGGATCCCATCTCCTAACATACATTGGTTACATGAACTGCTTGGTTTAACCTGATTCCTGCTGTTAAGTCGCCCTGTTTGATGCTGAAGCCTTCTGGTCCTACACTGGCTAAATGATTAATTCATTCTAGAGCTAGATGAGAAGACAGCAATATTTGTACTCAATGGATATTAGGTTCCTTGGTATTCTTTAGAAGGAAATTGTCTGTATCTGTTCAACTCATTTCTCCTTGGAGATATTTTAAATGTAATGCAATGAAGCAACACATCGAAGTTGGGTCTTATTTTTGTGGTTGAAGGCCTCCACTTTCTAGTCCCATACCTATCACATCCCCAATTATAGAAATCTCTGTGTTCATCAAATCACTAAGTCTGCTATTCCCCAAATGCATCCCAAGCTTCCCTGTTTCTATGCCTTTTCTCCTCATGCATCCTCCTCCCGGAAGGATTTTATCCCAACACCACCTGTCAAGTCCTCATTCAATGCCAGCCAAAGAACCTATCTTCTAAGAATTTTTTTCTCTAATTTCCAGTAAAGCTATTCATTCTTCTTCCAAACTTCCTCTAGTACTTTATGTCATTATAGAGGCTGCAATCACATTCTGATCTGGGTTGTATAACTGATTCACTTTGTTATCTCTTGTGCTGGACTTTGCTAAAAGATAAACTGAGGCATTTTTCAAATTGTAAGAGTTCAAAATTGATTTAAATTGGGCAGTGCCAAATCAGAAGTCGTTAGGAGCGCTCTCCAACAGGAGCCCGAGAAATACTTACATAGAGAAAGTGCAGAAACAATGAAAGGAAATGACTGCTTGGCTATAGCTTAAAACCTCATTGGCTGTTGGTGATTGGTTGTCCTTAGGTTTCAGTTTCATAGGCTTGAGGCATTTACAGGCTTAGATTTGGGTGTTTACCTAAACTGCCACACATTAAAGCCACCTCGGTCTATTGACCTCTTGTTTAATTAATTTAACAATTTATAATTTCTTGGGAATGAGGCAATGATGTTTGCATTGTTACATATCCTCATAGCACCCAGCAAATGCCTTATCTACAATAGTTACTCAACAAGAAAAAGCACTGAAGTGTCTCTAAGCCCAGAAAATACACCATATAGTATAAAAGTCTTCAATAAAGTTTTTCTAGCAGTAACCAGAGGCTAATCCTACACCTAAACCTTAGGTCGATACAGCTTTTAAAATACTGACCATAATCCCGCTGTATATAAATCATGTTTTCCAGATGGTGGGCTGTTTTTTTCCCATCCTTTTCTGCCTTAGTGAGCTCCATAATAAATGTATAACTGCTTAAGTTCTGTAACTGAGTAGCTGCGTGAGCTTGGATCAGATTGAGCCTTTGGAACTCAGTTTCCTTACTTGCCAAATTAAAGAATTGAATTAACAAATCTCTACTGTCTTTTTCAACTTGAAAATGCCAATTATTTTTTTTTTAGAGCACTCTTTCTTTGCCTCGATTACAATAGGAGTAGTGGATATAACTCAGTATTTCACTGTAAATGCAACCCTCGGGGAGGATGAAGAAATATAAGGGTCCAAATTCACCACCAGTTTTAAGTATTCACAGAAGCAAGCAGCAATTTCCATCATGAAATGTAGGCATAAGCCTGATTTCTCTGTAGATTTATCTGGGCAAGGTTTTCATTTTAAAATAAATGAGTACAATGTTAAGATTTTGAAGGTCAGAGAGATTCTAGGTTGGTTGTCTATTGATTCATCTCACACTACTCCTCTCAAGAGATGGTTTTCTGATGCATAAGAGAGTTCTTCCTTCCATGAATCTCATCATTTTATCTTTGGGAAAAGCCAGAATGTAACGTGAATGGTAATGTACATGATAGGGCACTGTCACAGATTAGAACCAAAGTTTGTTTAGATTCATTTTGATGGTCCTTTTTTTTTCTGGAAGAGAGAAGTGCTGTGTCGTTGCTGTTGGTTTTCTTTAAACTAACCTAATCTGAATGCCTCTTGCTTGTAACTGAACATTATTTAATATTCACTATACACCTTCTGCAAACAATACGCCAGGCAGAGCCCTTGTTCTTTTGGAACTCACAGAGAATTCAGGGAGGAGAAGAGGAGATAGGATCTACATTGTGTAAATAAAATGATCTCTAATGAAAACATTTTCCTTGAGGCATGAACAAGTGTACTAAGTACCAATTCTGTGATGCAGCAATCAATCGCTTTCCAGCCCTAAAACCCTCTGGTACAACAACAGCTTTGGAAAGACTGCTGGATTCCAGATGTAAGAATTCCTCCTCCCTTTCCTCGACCCTACAGGATGGATTGCAAGCTATCCCCCTAAACCCCCTTTGCAAGGGACTCTGGATCTACTCTGTGGAAGTCTGGACCCAGCCGGAAGACAGGCCCTTCTTGTTCTGCCCATTTATTTCACTATTTTTTTTTAATTGGAAAGAATAAGAGCCTTTTATGCCTTGCTTCTCAATACGGTCCCTACTGGTCAAATATTGCTCATGTGGGCCTTGTCAAAGCCTTTGGGGATCATCATTAATATCAGTCATGATGTTAATGGGCTGTCACCGTTGGCTGAAGTTGACTTATTCTAGACGCTTTGTTTACTCAGCTAACAAAAAGGCAGCTTGGAATTAAAAAAGGAAACGTGCCAAGCAATTAATCCATAACTTGGTTGGAATGCTTTGGGGATTTTCTAACATTTCTTTTATTGAATTTTTGTTTAAGTGCAGTATCCTTTTTTCCTCTGAAATTTCATTTTGGAGTTTTTTATTACATGCCATTTCTGCAGGAGGCACATTGAGCCATTGAGACCTTCTGGGTAAATACCACGTGTTTTAAAATATTTATCAATAATGAGGCTACTTGCTCACACATTCCCTGAAAATGCCAGGCTGTGAAGCCAATGCATCGCACAGGTTTTAAAAAGATATCAAAATGCATATGCCATAAACATTTTTGTTACAAGGCACTTTTTTTGAATAACATACCAAATCAATAACAATCCAAAAACAAACAAAAAAATAAATAAAAATAAAAACCCTGCAATTAGAGAATGAAATTCAACTAAATCTGTAGACTATAAACACAGAAATTCTTTAAATGTTAGCAGTCTAACACATAGTATGGAAATTTCTCTATAAAGACAGCAATAGTCATCTATTAAGTGTATATCCTAGTAATACTTCTTAATTTTCTTAAGAGAATGTCAGCTCTATCTTTTGGCTTGGTTGATTGACTGCCAAAACATATAAATCTGTCTTCAACCAGCTGCACACAAAAAAACCTCACTGCATAATTTTTCCAGAGACTATTACCTTGAACTCCTTGTTATCCAAAGAGTTATATCAAAAGCTTGACTGTGAAAAATAATATTCATAGTGTATTGCCTGAAGAGGACATGTTCTATCAATTTATCTAGATGGTCTAAGTCTGCCTTTATTTCAAATCAAACCGTCAAAAAACTGTGTCCTTTGTTGCATTGATTTGCATCCTAAAATAGCATTTATTAAATTTTGCTTTGGCATTGCGCCAAAGTTTGCTTTGCCAGTACAAATAGAATCGTCAATGAAAC
Organism: Aethalodelphis obliquidens; assembly: GCF_003676395.1. Classification (NCBI taxonomy): domain Eukaryota; kingdom Metazoa; phylum Chordata; class Mammalia; order Artiodactyla; family Delphinidae; genus Aethalodelphis; species Aethalodelphis obliquidens. The sequence goes on from NW_020837963.1 coordinate 11,982,361, forward strand.
AATGGAAGAGGAGACAATAAACAAAACTCACCACTGTATTTATCGAGGCTGTTGTTGAAAATGTGATCTTACCATATCACACTGTGTCCTCTTTCGGGTCTCAGAAATGCTGTACTTCTGGTCAACTATCTTTTGTTTCGATTTTGTGGGGTTTTTTTTTTTTTTAACTTCAGGAACACTATGTCACTTTAACTCCAGGAACACTATGTCACTCTCTCGGGTTTCAGAAGTGCTGTACTTCTGGTCAACTGTCTTTTGTTTTGATTTTGTGGGGTTTTGTTTTTTTTTTTAACTTCAGGAACACTATGTCACTTATAGGTGATTATTTTCCTTCATCTAACTGATCATCTTCCTTCTTGGCTTTGCATGTTACGATGTTCAGAGACCAAAATCATGGCTCAATTCTTGCAAATACACAAGTTGCACTCTAAATGTGTCATGATTTTATACACTAACTCTCGCCTTAGATTTATTTTATCTTGTTTCCATATTCTCTCTGCCTGATGTTCTCACTTCTTTATCTTTGTATCTTTTTATAAGTCACCTTATGTGTGTTTTTCTTGGTCATCTTACATCAATTTTAGGGGCAAGATGAACCATACATCAATCTATAACATTGGTTTTTGATAGGTCAAAATTAGACATACTATAGGCCCAATGACTTGGGAAAAATTAGAACAGAGAAAAAAAAAAAAGTCCAAGAGTTAGAATACAAAGTCATAGAATGAAGCCTGAGGCCTGACAAAACCCGTCCCTCAGTCTGATGTTTAAAATGTGGAGCCTGAAGTTGTGGGCTCACTCTGGGGGTTGCAGAGAATATTGGACTCCAAGTTCATATCCAGGGCAAACTGGAGTGCTGGGGTGAGGGAGGAAGCAGAAGCATCCTGCCCACCTGATACTTGCATTCACTTACTTGAGTCCTGATCTTGCTGTGTCCTCTATAATGCTTGTTTGCTGGTCCAGCAAACAAGTAAATCAAACTGAAAGCAATCTCAGGTTTGAAGTATATCCTTTCGGCTCTAGCTTAGACCTTGCAGCAGACACCACCAGTGCCCCCTACACACTGTTCTGATATATGCCACACCCTCCCACCTTGGCACCTGCAATTCTTCCTAAGGGCTTTCTCTCAGATGCACCTGAGCTGGCCAGAAGTGCCAGAACCTGGACACTTTCTTCTTTATTCTTCCATAACTCACCAAAATATGCAAAGACATGTTTGATTATAATATCTATCATTTTCATCACAAATATTCTTCCCACATATTTATATTTCAATTGGAATATCTTTAAAGTTTTATTTAAAAAGTACTGCCTACTCTTGTGGTTGCCAAGGGGAAGGGGGGTGGGGTTTGGGGAGGGATGGAGTGGGAGGCTGGGATTAGCAGATGCAAACTATTATATATAGAATGGATAAACAACAAGGTCCTGCTGTATAGCACAGGGAACTATATTCAATAGCGTGTAATAAACCATAACGGAAAAGAATATGAAAAAGAATATATACACATATGGATAACTGAATCACTTTGCTATACAGCAGAAATTAACACAACATTGTAAATCAACTACACTTCAATGAAATAAATGTTTTAAAACAGTAGTGCATGCCCATTACAGATAATTTCAGAACATGACAAAAATTATAAAATAGAATGTATCACATAGCCATTATTTTTAATATTTTGGTGTACATCATCTAACATATTTTTCTTTGTGTGTAAACTTCCAAGTCTTTTTCGTGATTTACCCATTCATTTTATTTAATCTAATTTTATTCTTCAAACTACTTTATTGAAAACTTACATTTTAATATAAAGATGGATTCCTACTGTCTATACAAACTACTTCTTTCTGTATCTTTTTACTTTGTGGAAATCTTTCCATATGGTTGAAGAAAGATCTACCTAAGCATTGCAAAGGCTGCACGGTATTCCATTGTATAGGTACAGTATAATATTTTAAGTAGATTCCTTATCGATGGTCATTTGAGTTTATATTTTCTGCAATTAAAATTATTGTTTTTGTTTCATACATTTTATAATGTTCATAGGAAAAAAACTGTCATTTAAATGAGTGGATAAAAGAGTACTTTGCCTGATTATCCTTCTGAATGACTGCACAATTTACCTTCCCAAACTAGAGTAGCAGATTGTTTATTTTCTGACACCTTCATCAATAAGGGGACTGATTTTTTCCTCTTGTACAATATGATATCTCAACATTTTATTGCATATTTCTTCATTCATTTGTGAGAAGTTTAGTGCAAATTTTTGTGTAGATTTCTCACTTATATCTTTTTCCCATTTTTTTCTTGGAGTTTTCATCTTTTTCTTATTGATATGACAGACTTCAATATTATTTAAAGACAAAGATCCCTTTGATGTGTATGCTTCAAATGTATTTCTTACCTTGTCTTTTTTTGTTTGTAAATGGTATTTTTTTAATTGATGGATAGTTAATTTACAATATGATATTAGTTTCAGGTATACAACATAGTGATTCAAAATTTTTATAGATTACACTCCTTTAAAATTTATTATAGAACACTGGCTATATTCCCTGTGTCATACAATATATTCTTGTAGCTTATTTATTTCATACATAGTAGTTTGTACCTTTTAATCTCCTGCCCCTATCTTGACCCTCCCTGCTTCCCTCTCCTCACTGGTAACCACTAGTGTGTTTTCTATATCTGTGAGTCTGTCTCTGTTTTGTTATATTCATTCATTTGTTTTATTTTTTAAGATTCCACATATAAGTGATAACATACAGTATTTATCTTTCTCTGTCTGACTTATTAGCATAATACCCTCTAAGTCTATCCATATTGTTGCAAATTGTAAAATTTCATTCTTTTTAAGAGTTGAGTAGTATTCCATTGTGTATGTATCCCACATCTTCTTTATCCATTCATCTGATTTTTGTGTGTGTTTTGTTTTGGGTTTTTTTTGTTTGTTTGTTTGTTTGTTTTTGCTTGTTTTTTTATCATTCATCTGTTGATGGACACTTAGGTTGCTTCCATATCTTGGCTATTGTAAATATTTTGATCATATAAGATTTTGTTTCTCATATTTTAATTTTTCTTTGTTTTGTTGTGACCTTATGTGGTCTAATTTACCAATCTTTTCTTTTTATGATTTCTATCCTGGGTATCAGGTGTAGAAAGGCCTTTTCCACCTCAATATTACAAAAATATTTCTTAAATTTTATTCTAGTTATTTCATAGTTTCATTTTTTACATTGAAAACCTTTAACCTAACTAGAATTTCATTTAGGTTAAAAAATATGTGAACTAGAAATGTAAGCTTTTTAAGATAATCTGATTTAAATAAGGTTAAATTTGGGTAATTTTAGTAGTTTAATAATTAGCCTATTGTTCCAATGTCAATTACTGAAAACATTTCCCCATTGATTTGAAATACCACCTTTATTATATAATAATTTCTGTATATGATTTAGTCCGTTTCTGGACTGTTTGTTATGTTTTATTAAACATAGATCTTAATGGCTTTATGCCTGACACCACTTTCAATTCATCTTCTTAAAATCATCTACTACATCAGCACTGATTTTTTTAAAGACCATTGGGTCACCTGAAGAATTCTCACTTCTCATCTGTTACGTGCATTTTTTAATTAAAACAAGTTTAGCACCATATCCTTTTAGTTTTACTGAGGCAGATATGAGGTCTCACCTGTCAAGTTCAAGTGTAGCATCAAATAACACTGGTCTTGATCAAATATAATGCAGTCATTATTTTCCAAGCCTTTCCTTGTTTGCTTTACAACTTAAATCTGACCTTTTTCTTTTGGTTTTTCTTTCCCTCATTTTTCCTATTCATCTGCCTGAGCCTAAACCCACCCACCAACTCCCACATGCATCTGCATTCTCATTACTTTGCTCTTTTCTTACATATTTCTCCCCTGCACCACTCTTCTCCCAAACTCCAAGCAGACAGCCTGTTAAAACCAAATAGTGAAAGAGGCATTTAGGAAAGACGTCAACTCATTTCACATTCATCAGGAGTCGAAAGAGCCCTGGGAAGTACCTAGTTCTGTTCTCCCATTTTACAAACAAGAACGCTGGGTACCAGCTATGGCGATATCCTGCTCGCTTTGACCTGATTGGTATTGGAAGTCAGGTCTCCCTGCTCTCAGACCAGGACTCTGAGTCTCAGTCCCCACTGTCCCTCCACTGAGGGGTAGGATGATTGGAGTTACCTTCCCTGGAAACGAGCTTTGTTGAAGCCCTCCATAAGCAAGAACATGATGCCTCCTTATTATAGACCTTAAGAGCCAATGAGCACTGGAGTCAACATATTACTGTATTTAAGAAGCTAGGCGCCCTCTGTTAAATTCCCTTCACACAGGCAACTTAAGTGACTCTCCCTTATGGATGGAAGAAGCAGCAGGGTTAAAGACTGACACCTACTTAACTACACCATATAGTTACAGTGACATTAGCTAACATTTTTGGAACACGTTATATGTCAAGCACATTACATGCATTATCACATTTCATTCTCCCAACAGCCCTGTATAGCAGGCTCCTATTAGCTTCATTTCACAAGAAGAAAAGGACAGCTCAGGGAGGTGTAGAAACCTGCCCCCAAATCCCATGAAGACAAAGTAGCAGAGCTGGCCCTTGGTCCCAGGCAGCAGGACTGCTAACCACTCCTTACACTGCCTCTAAGACATAGCAGGATGGTCAAGCCTCCAAGATTTGGCATCAGCCTGTCTGAGTCCAAATCTCAACCTTACAAGTTACTAACCATATGAACATTGGTGTATGTCTCAATCTTGTTAAAACCCAGTTTCCCCATCTGTAAAGGGAATGATAAACATCCCTTCCTCATATGATTGTCATGAGAATTAAATGTTTAGTGCCTGCCAAGCAATGGGGAAATAATGGCCACAGAGGAAAGAGTATGCCTGACTACTTGAATGCCAACAGTCCCAGGGCACTGAGAAGCCCCAAGAGCACACCTACACCCCACTGGTGTTCTGACCCATTCAGGAGGTAGGAGTAGTTTTCTCAAGCACCAGACTGAATTGAAAATGATGAGCCGTGGAGCCATACTCCCTTGGGTACCACTGGAAGAGGGAAGAGTGTCAGGGATTCACTATGGCTGTGAGATCCACGGGCAGTTTTGTTGGCTGTGATGGCAGATTTAGCATCTTGAAGAAGCATTCGGTGAACCCCCCAAGCACAGGGAAGAACTGTTGTTCCCTGAACAAAAATCATTTTTTCTGACTTAGAGTCTCTGTACAGGGGGAAAAAAAAGTGATAAACCGAATCTCCTTGAGGAGGTCTCTGAGCACTCCTGGCACTAAGAAGAACTCAGAAGGAGTCTTTAGGCCAATTGGTAGAATTTTCTGATCTGTCTGTTGCTGATTGCGCAGGTAGTTTGAATTTGCATCATTAACATTCCCCAAGACACATTGTCATCTTAGAATGCAGAGAGAAGAAATCATACATGTGCATTTGAACAATACAATCACGGAAGCAATTTATTTTGAACATTACTTTGGAGTGAGGCCTTTATGCAACCAGAGATTTAATAAATACAGGGATATGAGACTGCATTTTTCACTTAGGTTCATCAAACACAGAGAGATTTCCCATTATGGAGAGAGAGAGTTTGGAATCAGGCTGAGGTTTTCCTTGCAGAGATTAAAAAGACAGATGGCAAGGTGATGTACTCAGGGAAAAAGCTTTTATAATCAAAGAATTAGAATTTATTCCTCAATCTGGCATTTACATTCAGCCTCTATACGCCGGGTCAACTCATGTGCTACCAAAAGCTTCTCTTATTTCAATTTCCTGTGGACCATCAAGTCAACGTTACCAGTTGGGTGAGTCTCCGTGTAGACACACCTCAGGAAATTAAAACACCTATTTCAGTGATGTCTAATTCCACTGCATAGATGTATGCATATAGGTATTTACACAGTCAATAAATGACACTTCCATCACAATGATGATCACTTCTATTGACTTAGCCCTTGAGCTTTATGTACATTCCTACATTTAACCATCTCGACAGCTTTATGGGGTATATCATCCAGATGTTGGCTGGTCACTTGTCCACTTGCGCTGAGCTGTCTTAGCCCTAAAACAATCTGAATACAAAACCAGCCCTTTCATTGGTTCCCACAAGACATCCAACCACATCAAGTATTCTATAGTTTTATTTTTGTACTTATTTAAGAATCATGGGATCTTGGCAAGGAATTGCAACCCACAAGATTGTCCTTCATAAAAATCAGAGAGGTAGACAAGCCCTCTTCCTGAGTTGGCAGAATGGCCTAAGAATTCATTTGATATGATTAACAGAAGTAATATGAGATGAGATTCTCTGGAAATGTGACATTATTTGAAGACCACATTTCCGTTTTAAGGAACACATGAATTAGTGAAGCTAATCACAAAGAGAATCCCCATTTGTAAATGAGTAGCCTTTTGCAATTTCAATGATCAGTTACATTGCGCACCCACTGTATACCAGGCTCTGTGGAACTAGAAAAAAATCACTGTCCCTGGCCACCAGAAGCTGAAAATCTGGTTGGAGAGATATGATAAACAATGCCCAAAATGTTCAGGAGTTAAACAGTAAAACAAGTTTGTCAGGAGATGGGACACATGGATGTGCTGAAAGATCCTTGACCAGAACTGCACAATCACAAGAGAAGGAATTCCTACTGTGGAAATGAATGAGTGTAGGCTTTGGAGGTAGATGGAGTTAGGATGGACAAAGAGAAAGGGGGTGGGCAGGGGAGCTAGGCAGGCTTACCTGGGTAAACAATGGGTCAAGCAAACATGACGTTCATCTCAGAGACCAGAAAAGACTAGAAAAGTGGGAAAACTTGGGAACCTTGGCAGAGAAAAATAAACCAGTAGATTCATCATTAATTCTCCTCCCAGCTCTTCCAGAGCCCTGGAGTCAAAGATTGTGAATCACGTGTAAATTCACTTATAGGACGTATGATGTCATCAAAAGGTATCATGTCCATATTCTCTCACCTCAAGATTCCCCTGCTCAGCTGTGCTCTTTGGCATGTGGTTCAGAGGTGACAGGACCCTGGAGGATGTTGTCTCTGGTTCTAGCTAACAAAACCAGCCTTCACACCTGAACAATGCCCAAAGGAGTTAACGTGGTAAAGAGCTTTGAAAAATGGCCACATCACATGACCACACAGTCAAAAATATATCTTGGGCACGTACTTTGCACCAAACTCCTATTAAGAACACTAAAAAGCACCATCATATGCTATTATGTATTTCAGACCCTGTCATGAGAAGTGGAATGAATTGTGGCTTCTCCACACCCAGTCAATTCTTCTCAAAAAAGATGTTTAAGGCACTTGTGGGTTGAATTGTGTGACCCAAAAAAATATGTTGAAGTTCTAACTCCCATGTCTTAGTCTGTTTGGGCTTCTTTAACAACATACAGTAGACTGGGTGGCTTATAAGCAACAGAAATTTACTTTTCACAGTTTTAGAGGCTGAGAAGTCCAAGATAAAGGTGTTGGCAGATTTGGTGTCTACCTGGTTCATAGATGACTGTCTTCTTGCTGTGTCCTCTGGAGGCAAGAGGACTCTCTGAATTCTCTTTCAGAAGGGCACTAACCCCATTTATGAGGGCTCCACCTTCATGACCTAATCACTTCCCAAGACCTCACCTCCAAATACTATCACATTAGGTTTCAACATATGAATTTTGGGAGGAAACAAAAATTCAGTCGGTAGCATCTCAGTACCTCAGCATGTGATGTGATTTAGAAATATGGTCTTTACAGAAGTAATAAAGTCCAGATGAAGTAATTAGGGTGGGCCCTAATCTAATATGACCAGTGTTCTTATAAAAGGGAGAAATTTGGACTGAGACAGATACACACAGAGAGAAAATAAAGTGAAGACACCAGAAGAGAAGACAGCCATGTAACTGGAGAGATGCATCTACAAGCCAAAGGATACCTGAGGCTTCCAGAAGCTAGGAGAGAGGCTGGGAACAGATCCTTCCCTAGTGCCTTCAGAGGAAGCAGGGCCCTGCCAACACCTTGATTTCAGATTTCATACCCCCCGGAACTGTGAGACAATAAATTTCTGTTGTCTTAAGCCATCCAGTGTGTGTTACTTTGTTACAGCAGCCCTAGGAAACTAATACAGCACTTGTTTTAAATCCCTTCTGAAATCATTTATGGATGGTAAAGGAGAGTGAAAGAATATGTGTGAGTCAATCTTTAGCTGTTTTAATGCTATGATTCCTTCTTTTTTGGAAATACGCCAATGATCAAAGATGCCATATTTTACATTACTGGGTTAAATTTCACTCTTGTTCCCAACAGCAAGGAACGTTTCCTTATTTTTACCTCTTATTACTATTGGGAGAGAAAAAATACCCAGAGAGTTCTTCTGTAAGTCATTATACTCTGAAGTTATTTAGTATCAGGCTGATTACTGAATAAAAAGATCTGGTTACCGTCACATCTAATCCGCCAGAACTGAATTATATCTACTACATGGCTTTCTCCTACGTTTCCTCTAATTTCCCCCAATCAACCACCTTTGACTACATTCCAGTTTCTAACAAATGCTGCTGAAGCTTCAGCTATTTTCTTTAGATTATATAATTTTCCAGAAAACCCAGAAGTCGATCTGCTTAACAATGTATTCATTTTTCCTCTAAAGAATGGTATTATTTTCCATCTCTAAGAAAGTGAGCTTTGTAACATTTCCTCTCCAATTTAAAAAGAAGCATTAGCCAGCTTGCACTGAATATTAAAAAAAAAAAAAAAAAAACCTGAATGCTATTCTGATTCTCACCAGAGTGAAATATTTTCTCCGTGTAACCAGAAATAGTGATGGAAAAATCTTTTCCTTTCACACAGTATTTGAGCATAATTGATAAAAGACTTCAATTATGGATAAAGTCTTATAAGAACTAGTCTTTCTCTCCACAAAAACTCTAATCCATTCAGATTTATGTGACTCTATTAGCTGAAGCCTTTCTATTAATAATATGAAATGCTTTTTTAAAATTTGCACAGAGTATCTCCCATGAATGTCTCCAGCCATTTCACCACTTCATCATAAAATTTAGATGTAATAACACTTTGCACCTTGGTGCTGTTTTATAGAAATACTACATGACTAGCAAGTTACAATAGTACTCTACAAACAGTCTAAGACTGCTCATCAACATAGAAGAACTGTTGAGATAAATTAGCTTAAGTAATTGGGCATTATAAAAATGAATTATTAAATTCAAAAAAATTTTTAAAGATAAATTATCCCTTTTCTCATATTTAATAAAGAGACTTGACTTTGAATAATGCTTAACAGACTATAAACTCTAAGACACTCAATTTGAAGGAATTGCAGGGGGGAATTATTGGGCAAATTACAGGACTGAGTATTGATTCTTACTATTCTCCTGTAAGTTTATGGGCAAATAAACTCATCTCTTTTCATTTTCATTTTCAGTCTACAAAATAGAATAATAATATCTAACTAACAAAATTCTTAATATGATCCAATAATACAATATGAAAAATATAATACTGTTGATTTCTCAGGCTTGACAAGAACCAAAGTGGGTGCACACACGTATCAAATTTGTGGTGCAAATTATTTACGATGAGACGTTCTACACATATATACACAGAACGTGTTCATCCATATCAATACATTTGCTATAAAATTGTAGCATCTTAATCCAATCTTCTTAAGGAATATTAAGGCAGGAATAGTCCCTATAAAACCCTTCAAAAGTCGTCACCCCACCATTGCATGAGCACCTCCAATTGTGGGGAGCCCACTCCCTCACAGGAAGACTCATTCCATTTTAGAACAGCTCCAGCTATGAGAAAGTTGTTTTTGCTGTACCCTTTTTAATTTCTCATGTTCTAGATTTGTGTTCTACTGCTATATAGAACAAGTCTGATGTCTCTTCCACATAATAGCTCTTTGGTTATTTAAAGAGTAATATCCCCGCCCACACATACAAAGAATAACGAATATCACTGGATCCTTGATAGGGCAACCTGATGTAGGAAGCTTATTTACATTGCTCACAGATGAAAGAACTGAGGCTCAGAGAGGGTAGATAACCTTTCCGAGGTCACATAGCTAATAATAAAAAAGTCAAGATTCAAACCCAAGTCAGCCAGACTCCACAGCCCATGCTCTTAACCATTATACCTTACTTCTAAATATTTCTTCTTCAAGTGAAACATTCTTGAAGCTCAGTTCCTTTAGTCCATCCTCATTGGGAACATGACCCAGACCTTCCTTCATTCCTGCTCCATTTACAGGACTCTCTTAACACCTCTGTTTAATATGCCAACCTCAAAATTAACCACCTAAAATGGCCAACACACATGCCAACCATTCCAGACACTCTTACTATACTTCCCTGGGAGGTTTGCTCCTCCACTCTCCCAAAAGATAATTTCATACTTTCTCTTTTCTAAAACTGGCTATACCTCCTCCACCTTCCCATTCTCAGCTGATCACTGCATCTCCTACTCCTTTGAGAAAATAAAAGCAAAGCAACTGGTGCTCCCTCACAGTCCCATCAGTAAACATGAGCCCAACTGCAGTGTCTATACCCTGTCTCATCCCTTCTGTCACGTTTGTGTCCTATCTCCATGGCTGGCACTTGTGTTCCCATGGAATGGAAACTTCGTTCCCCTGCACCATTGTTCTTCTTCAGTCTAATGATTCATCTCCATCAGAACACCAACAGCACCTAGTATTTCCCACTTTGAAAAGAAGAAAGGAAGGAAGGGAGGGAAGGAGGAGAGGAAGGGAGGGAAAAGGAGGAGAAGGGAGGGGAAGGAAGGTCTCAACCTCACTACCCCATATTTTGAAAGTAATACCATCATTTCCTCCTGCCCATCTGTCCATGCCACACACCAAACTTCAGTCCACAGCATGCCCTGTAAATATTCCTACCATTACCTTCCACACTTTTCTCCCTAGTTCACTTTGCTCCAGTCCCATGGGTCTTCCTTATGTCTTTCAAAAACTTGTCATGGGGCTTCCCTGCTGGCGCAGTGGTTGAAAGTCCAGCTGCAGATGCAGGGGACACGGGTTCGTGCCCTGGTCCGGGAAGATCCCACATGCCGTGGAGCGGCTGTGCCCGTGAACCATGGCCGCTGAGCCTGCACATCTGGAGCCTGTTGCTCCGCAACGGGAGAGGCCACAACAGTGAGAGGCCCGCGTACCGCAAAAAAAACAAAACAAAACAAAAAAACAAACAAACAAAAAAACTTGTCATGCTTGTTGCCATGCTATGACTTCATCTCATGATTCAGGTCTCAGCCTAAATGTCATCTTCTCGAAAAGGTCCCCCTCCGCTCCCTAACCCAGGCATACTCTATCAGAATTTCCCTGTTTCATTTTCTTCATAGAATGTATTATTCTCGGAAACTATTTATTTGTCCCCTTGTTTATTCTCTTTTCCCAGTAAAATGAGAGCAGAAATCTTACTTGTCTTGTTCACCACTGTATCTCCAGTGACTAGAACAATACCTGGCATGGGGTACATACTCAATAAATATTCTTTTTTTTTTAATGTAGGGGTTTTTTAAAATTAATTAATTAATTTATTTTTGGCTGTGTTGGATCTTTGTTTCTGTGCGAGGGCTTTCTCTAGTTGCGGTGAGCGGGGGCCACTCTTCATCGCGGTACGCGGGCCTCTCACTATCATGGCCTCTCTTGTTGCGGAGCACAGGCTCCAGATGCGCAGGCTCAGTAGTTGTGGCTCACGGGCCTAGTTGCTCCGCGGCATGGGGGATCTTCCCAGACCAGGGCTTGAATCAGTTTCCCCTGCATTGGCAGGCAGATTCTCAACCACTGCGCCACCAGGGAAGTCCAATAAATATTCATTGAATGAGTGAATGCTGTCAACAAATTAACCAACAATACTTTATAATGTGACAATTGTCCTAACCACGACGACTGTTTTAGATTCAGTAAAACCATTCTTTCAACCATTGCTCATGTCATTAAATTAAGTGTAATTTAACTCAAGACAAACTTATTAAGCATCTACTATGTGCAAGACACTGTGGTAGATGTTTCGTGTGACATGAGAGTGAAATATTGTCACAGTCCCTGCCCCTCTTGGGAATGTGTAGGGAAAAATATATCCAGAAGTAGTGGGGAAGTTCTTGAAAGATTAGTCTCATGGAATTTATAATTTTGAGTATTTTGAAGCTATGGGGAGGTGTTGTGACAACTCAAATAAATAGCAGGGCTATTGGAAGGATACGAAACACTACAGAATTTCTAAGGACATTGAGTGAAATTCCTCTTGGAGAAGGATCTGGGTAGACTTTTTGAGCTAAACTTGGAAGAATGTGTTTGGGTTTTGAAACAACATGTTCTAAGAGGAGGGAAAACATGACAAAGATGCACAGGCAAGAATGACGGTATTCCCTGCAGGGTAGAGTATTTTTCTAAGCCCTTCTCAGTGAGCACCAGTGGTCTGACTCCACACTTAAGGCCTACGACAGCTTGAAAGTCCATGATCCTGCATAGACCATTTCCAGGTTCTAAGTTCTCCTCAGAATTTAATCCAGATCCTAGAGATGTTCACACCTGGTTCAATTTTGAGGTAGACTCAGAAAGGATCTTCCAACTCACACCAGATTTGGATAAACACACTCAGACACACTCAAAGACAAATCCAAGGGGGAAGATTTCAGAAGCATTTTGAAGAGTTAAAACCACTGCACTATAATATAAGATGGTGTTGCTGTTAAAAAAGTAAACCAGTTTATGGAGAATTATTATTAAATGGCTCCAACATCAGTGATATGGGATAAGTGAATCCAAAGAGATGAAGCATAGTTAATGTAATTACACATCCATTTCTTGTGATGTACGACCATGTGAAGCATTACTAATCCCCAAACAGATACCTGCCGTGAAGACTATTGAAAACAGCTGTTTGGTCCACAAGAAATGAACCAAGTGAATTCAAAGTACCGCGGGCACTGAACTGATGGAGTCCCAGAGTCAGACCCTGTCCACTAAACCCAGGATTTATAAAGAATTAAACAGGATTCCATCAGAAGGTACATTTGTTTCAAGCATAAATCACCCTGCCAACTCATTTATTATTGTAATAACCTCTCAACATTTCCATTATTGGAGAGGACTTCTTTTCAAATGAAAAATGGCGTACCTGATTATTTGCATGGGACTTGGCGTCATACTCATTTCGGTTTTTTGTTTGAAGCAGTGAGAGGGCCAAGGAAAGGCCTTTACATCCTTGCACGCATATCAATTACAGTTAATGGAGTTCATGGGTTTATTACGCGTTGGGGAGTTAAAAAGCAAGAACTGTAATGATGGAAGCCGTACTAATCCTACTGGTATATCCAAGAAAGAGACTTCAAGCACTAAAAATAGTTAAAACTATTCTCAGAAACATTTTACATTCAGCAAGGATAATTATATGAGCCTCTAACTCTTTTCCATCATATTAGAACACTTTAATAACCTATATTTTATTTATATCTAGTTGCAAAGTTTATTAGTGCTTATTATAGGATATGTTCTTAATTTTATGTTTTACAAAACAATTTGAATAATCAGAATTACTTTTGTGAATTTTTTTCCACTTGCAATAAGATGAGTGACTTATAAAAAGCCATTTTCTAAACATGCTAACAGGTGCAAGAAAGATTGACAGAGCGATATGAGAAAGTATTCTTAATGTAGGCTTTCCAAGATTTTAAATGGAATTTCTTTAATGAATGCATATCAGCTTTAATGGGCCCAGCTTACTACTCAGGGAATGCTGAATATAGGATATAACAGTATATTTCGTTCAACAATAACCATAATCAGAGTTACATGATATATAGATGTGTGTACAAAAATGAGAACTAATTAGAATCAGAATTCGTTATCTAAAAACAATTTAAAAGCAACACTGGGAGAAAATACAAAGCAGTAGAAACTAATAACTTTGGATTATTGAAGGAAACTTCAAATTATAGGTACAGATGAAAAAAAAAAACAAACTGGCCCCATGAAAGCAGAAGGAGGTGATGACTTTTAAGCTTTCCTTTGAGCCTATGACCATGGCCCTGTCACCAGTTGACTTATTAATTGAGCCAAGTCTTCCTAAGTGCTTGCTGTACGGGGCCCATGTGAGGATATAAAGTTCCCACAGATAAGAAGTTCCCTGTCCAGGGTATGATCATACATTATAAGCCTGAATCAAGACCTTTCCTGGTCTCTCAAATATATCACTCCCCCTCTACTTGACTGAGATGTGCCTTGGTTATTTTTTAAATCACTGTATATGAATCAGCAACATTCCTTCTGATTTCCGTTCTCAGTTTTTCATGCCACAAGGAATGTTACCTGAGTACGGTTCTCAGAACTGAACTCTGATGTGAGACCTCTGGGAAGTAAGTCGCCTTTAAGAAGTTCTGAACATAAATTGAATTACCAAGAATTCTATTCATTGAAAAACACATTATATTGCATCATGTCCTTTTCAAATAGAGTGAAACTTGCTTATATTAAATTTCTAGGAACCCGAGGAAAAAATTTGATAAAGGATGGAATTTGATACACTCTAGAAATATTACATGTGTGTGTTATAGACCTGGATTTCCAATTTGATTGCTATACACAGGGATTCAATATAGGTGGGTTCGATATTAGGGGGTTCATTGAATTTGCATTTGTGTTTTTCAGGACATATATGGTATATGTTTCCTCAAGGTAAAAATCAGATTGCCTCCTGGGTTCAGGAAAGCTAAATATTCATGGGAACAGGAATTCTGGGAGGAATTTGACCAGATGAGGGTAGTGCAAGCAATCTAGTTTTCGCTTCATTCCACTTTAATATTAATTTATTTGACTGGGGTTCAGACTATTGAATTCTGGAATGGCATCTTTCTCTCTTTCCCTAGGCCTATAATTCTTTGGCCTATAACTTCTTTATCCCTTTATTCAACATTTTAATATTCATCTGAATGAACGTGTTCAAAAGAAGGGAATTAACCAAAAAGTTTCAACAGGTGAAGAAATTTTTTGTCCCTAAGAATGTCGCAAGTCTTAGAAAATCATAAAAAGAATGAAAAAGTGGCGACTGTTATAAAAACTGAAATAAATCATATTAATATTTAATATTAATATATAAAATGTACTACCCCCTTAAATTATAGACACTGAAAATTATTAGCATTTTCATGCACACTTTTATTGTTCCATTGTTTTTTGTTTGTTTTCATTCTGAACCCAAACACCATCATTTTAGAGACTCACACTTGGGTGGGAGAAACAGATTTATCAATCTTTCCCTCCCCCACGGAATACTCTATCACAAGGAATTCCATGGAATCAACGCTATTCACCAAAGGAATGAATGTGTGAACTAAGGATAAACTCCATTTAGGAACCCTCAGATACTTTGAAAAACATGTTTCTTTTACTTGAGAGAACCAAAAGCTAAAATCATAAAGTTTGTCACCATACAGCTCTATAATAGCTTCTAAATCCCACAGATTTTACTCAGTGTTCCAAGTAAGCAAATGTAATGAAATAAATAGAAACATATGTTTTGAGTACCATAACAGATTGACTTCCCAACAGATAAGGAACTCTGAGCTATTTCTCCTACACACAAGTTAGGTCATACAAACATACAAAACAACACTAATCTCTTTCACCTGAAATATTTTACATGGTTGCTTCAAAAACCATTTTCATCATAAAAAAGATACGTATTTAGCCCGCTGAGCTCTTCTTTGGACGTAGGGTTATACGAGGGATTCGGCAGTTTATAGAGAGAGCCACTGCTTTCTTAGGCTCTGCATATTTAATTTATACCACAAAGGAATCTCAAACCGATGACTGACTTAAATGACTATTTCACTGAAATGGCAGAGCATCCCGTGCAAAACCATTGATCCGGTAGTATCGTACAGCCCCCTCTTCAGTTACATCAAAAGGAGGCCAAACTGACATATACCTAAAGGAGGTACCACAGAATAAACATAAACAACACAAAACTGAATTAAATACTTGGATAAATGAAGCAGAGTTCATGCAAATCTTACACATTGGCTCCATGAGAACTTTCCTATAACTGCTAACTCTCTCTCTCCTTCTGCAAACGCAACCCCCTCCCCCAACAAATAAACACACACACACACACACACACACACACACACACACACATCCCGGCTGCCATGGTTGAAATACTGCCTCTGGAGATGCATTTTGGTTGACCAAGTATCTTGTTTCTAACAGCAGGTTTGGGAAGGAGGTCACACATTCACCTGCTCATAATCTTTGGTGCTTTGCTGTGAATTCTTTATGGCCTTAACCTTGGAGACATCTAGCTGATTGCTGTGATCTGAAGGAAGGGAAACAGCAAGGGAAATGGTGATTTGGAAGAAGGGGAGGCTGGGGACTGCCTTGAAGAAGGGCAAGGCTGGAGGGGACATTGTGTTTGTGGGTGAGAGAGGGTGACCGGCTACGGAAAGGACACAGAAGAGGGAAGAAGACGACCTGCCCTTCCCTCTCAGTTTCGCCTCCTTTTCTTCCTGCTGCTTTGCATGAAGCCGGCCCCTCCAGCCAGAGCTTCCCAGCGTCTGTGGGGTGGAGGCCTCCCAGGTGTAAACACTGCCGACAGAGATGTCTACGGGGTTTGTCTGGAAGCAAGCGTGCTGTTTCTAATTCAATATTATATGTAAATATTTGCAGTGACTTAGAGATTACTGGTGGCCAAAGTGTCCCCGAGCATCCCCCTTGTCACCTGCACTGACCACGGGCACAGCAAGGAAACTTTGTCTCCACTAAGTAGCAGAAAGGGGGAGCTTGGTAGCTACGTGGTTGTCCTCTAATTCTACGGCCATTTGCCCACGTGGTTTTGGACATTCAGATTCAGGTCCCTCCTTGAAGGCAGGGACATTGGGTCCAGACTGCCTGGCTGGCAGACTTCTCTCCTGTTCTTTACCATTCAACTTTTCAGGCCTGATTGAAAGCCCTGGGACCTGTCCAGTGTAATATCTCAGGTGAAGCCCCACTCTGGAAGCCCTTTCCTCCATGGCATTGATAACTCCAGGTGGAATCTTTTTTTTTCTTTAATTTTTATTGGAGTATAATTGATTTACAATGTTGTGTTAGTTTCTGCTGTACAGCAAAGTGAATCAGTTATACGTATACATATGTCCACTCTTTTTTAGATTCTTTTCCCATATAGGTCATTACAGAGTGTCGACTCTGTGCTATACAGTAGGTCCTTATTAGTTATCTATTTTATACAGTAGTGTGTATATGTCAATACCAATCTCCCAATTTATCCCTCCCCCTCCCCCTTCCCCCCGGTAACCATAAGTTTGTTTTCTATATCTGTGACTCTATTTCTGTTTTGTAAATAAGTTCATTTGTACCATTTTTTAAGATTCTACATATAAGTGATATCATATGATATTTGTCTTTCTCTGTCTGACTTACTTCACTCAGGATGACAGTCTCTAGGTCCATCCATGTTGCTGCAAATGGCATTATTTCATTTTTTTACAGCTGAGTAATATTCCATTGTATATATGTACCACATCTTTTTTATCCATTCATCTGTCAGTGGGCATTTAGGTTGCTTCCACATCGTGACTATTGTAAATAGTGCTGCAATGAACACTGGGGTGCCTGTATCTTTTCAAATTATGGTTTTTTTCCGGATATATTCCCAGGAGTGGGATTGCTGGATCATATGGTAGCTCTATTTTTATTTCTTTTAGGGATCCTCCATACTGTTCTCCATAGTGGCTCTACCAATTCACATTCCCACCAACAGTGTAGGAGGGTTCCCTTTTCTCTACGCCCTCTCCACCATTTATTGTTTGTAGATTTTTTGATGATGGCCATTCTGACTGGTATGAAGTGACACCTCATTGTAATTTTGATTTGCGTTTCTCTAATAGTTTGTGGTGTTCAGCAGCTTTTCAGGTGCTTTTTGGCCATCTGTATGTCTTCTTTAGAGCCTTTCAAAGGAATTGAAGTATCTGTCATTTGCCAAGCACATGGCATGCACGAATCCAACTTTGGGTTGGTTTTCTGCTTATTTAAGGAAGGTATAGGATTTTATAAAATAGTTTACTTATAAAATATTCTCTTGACCACAAAAACTTTGATGTTTTACAGCTTCACCCCTTCCCACCTCAAATTCAACTGCTGCTATTCCAGAACAGAGGCCCTTTCAAGGAGCAATAGTAATTCACCTATCTCTGAATTTCACAAAAATTGGACAAAGACTGTCCTGAAATTTCCCTTAGTAATCCCTGCTAATATTAACCCGTTCTCTTTTCTCTTCATGTATAAAACTATAAGGAGGGCTTCCCTGGTGGCGCAGTGGTTGAGAGTCCGCCTGCCAACGCAGGGGATACGGGTTTGTGCCCTGGTCTGGGAAGATCCCACATGCCGCGGAGTGGCTGGGCCCGTGAGCCATGGCCGCTGAGCCTGCGCGTCTGGAGCCTGTGCTCCGCAACGGGAGAGGCCACAACAGTGAGAGGCCCGCGTACCACAAAAAAAAAAAAAACAAAAACAAAAAACTATAAGGAAACTTTAAAATACTTAAGAACAAATTTTTTCAAATATCCTACAACAATTTGGAAGTTCACATTCCCTTCAAGTTTGATCATCTTATCTATTCATTGATAGTCTCTTAATGATCGCTACTTACACAATATTCCTTTAGCCTGATTTGTAGTGTTTTATTATTTTTTAATTCGTAGCTTTTTAATTTTTTTTAGGTTTTTTTTTTTTGATGTGGACCATTTTTTAAGTCTTTATTGAATTTGTTACAATATTGCTTCTGTTTTATGTTTTGGCTTTTTAGCCACGAGGCATGTGGGATCTTATCTCCTGCTTTGGAAGGCGAAGTCTTAACCACTGGACTGCCAGGGAGTCCCTGTAGTATTTTAAAAATAATCAAATGACATCTTTGTAATCAGCCTGTCAGTGATTTCTTTCTAAACAGGCTGAATTTAAGTGGGAGAGGGAAAAGTCGTCCCTTGCAAACAGACAAGCTGCCAGAAACCACCCTTCTCTCCTCCACATGGCCCTCACTCTCCCTGGCGGCTGGCATGGCCCATCACAAGCTGGCACTAGGAGGGACCCTGGATAGAGGGTAAGCATAAGAAGCCCCAGCCGCCCAGAAACTTCAGGCTTCATCACTTCATCCAAAGTCTCAAACCTCAGTTCTGGATGTGGACCACTTGTTGCAAAGGCTCTGATCTAAGTACCTCATTAAGTGGACTCCAACTCTGCCTTGACCCCTGACCTTGACCTTGACTCCTAATAGAACTGTTCCCAGAATTCCTCACTGAATTCAGCAGCTTCCAGCTTCTCTCCCCTGGGTCCTTTCTTCCCTCATCTTTTTACTTCCAGAGCCATCCAGACACAGCAGTACAGAGCCCCCCAAATAAAATACACTGAAGTCCATTAAGAATCACCTAAAATGTCAACACAATTCGAAAGCGGGCTATTAACAGTGCATCTGTGAAGTTGACAGTACTTGTGATAAGCAGGAAAAACAATGAATATTAATGTCTTATATTTGTATAGCACCTTAGAGTTTTCAAAGTGCTGTCACAACACTGTTGAGATAAGCAAATGGGGTATTGTTTTCCCATTTTGCACATGAAAACACTTGAGTTCCGAAGGGTTAAATTCATGAGGCAAAACAAATAGAATTCAATTCTTGGACCCACAACTGTTCTGGGTACTATACAGGATGCCCCCCAGGAAAACAACTGGAAAGTACTTGTAAGATAGTCAAGCTTTGGGAACTTGTTTTTAAAATGCTATCAGTTTCCCCAGTGTAGCCATGAAGCACCTGCACCAGCCATGAGGACCGCTTATCACATACGCAGACCCCCAGACCTTGCCCCAGCATACAGAATCAGAAGTGGGGCAGGATTTGCATATTCAATAGTGCCCCCAAGTAACTCTGATGTACCCACCCTAAGCGAGACAGAGCACACGAAGAGTCAGTCCCCACCTAAACAGTACTTTCCTGATGGAGAACTACAGAGAAGCAGGGTCACCATGAACTGTCATTCTGAGGAGGAGCCAATGAATCAGGATGGCATTGAGGTCCTACTCATCAACCTTGGAAGGCAACTAATGGGGCAGCTTCCCTCAGGGGTTAAGATCATGGACACTGGAGACAGACTACATAGGTTCAAACCACAATCCCACCCCTTACATGTGACCATGGGCAAGTCACTTAGCCTCTCTCTGTGCCTCATTTTTCTCATCTGTAAAATGGGGATATTATTATACCTCATGGAGTTGTGAGATTAAATGGGTTTAGGGAAAGTAAAGCACTCAGAAAAGCGCCTAGCATAGAGTAACTGTTGAATGAGTGTTGAATATTAATAAACAAAGACTCCCTTTCCTTATTACAGATCTTTGCGGTGACACACATTGGTCATAGTCAACACTGTAGGGACTCAGGCTGATGAGATTTCCAGCACCTGGCACAATAGCCACAATTAAGTTCTTGCCATGGTAAGTATTTGATAGATAGTCATTGTATATAAAATGGTACAAAGTCCAACATTTTACCCAGACGGACGATTTAGAAATGAACTAGATGGGATCAAGCATCTGTTCTTTGGTCCTACAGACCCACCAAATTCCCAAGCCTTTGAAGTGTGTCCTGAGAAGAAGCAAACCATATTTTGTGAGTTTTGTTTAGTTTTGTTTTAATAAGCCTTCATGTAAATTCTAGCTGAGATCAGCATCATTAGCCTTTCTGGAGGCAAAATAGGGGGCTCCCCCTGCTGAGTTGTGATTGTCCTGTGCAAACATGCCCTCCAGCCACCCTTATCCGCCCCTGCCCTCTGTTTTCCCTCTTCCCTCCCCCTCTTCCAACAGAAGCCACATTCACAATCTACTTTTGCTGTTTATTATCTTCTTAACGCCATGCCTTAGACATTTTGGAGAGCAATGCAAGAAACAAAATACTCTAGCTGTTATTCACTTTCTAATGAACAATTGAATTGCTGATATACTATTCGACCACAAAAAGTAGTTGATAAGTTTTGAGAGCTTCTCAACTTTAATGCACACATGAGTCTACCCAACAGGATTGTAGTCATTATGCTATTTGAAAAAGCCTAAAGAGAAGCTATCACTCGGCACATGGTAAAAATGGCAGCCACTTGGAACCACCCATGAAGATGTTAAGGCTGAGCTCTTGGGGAGCTGTAGATATTTTCAGCATGGGCAGGAAAGAGCAAGTTTCCCTAAGAGAAAACACATTGACAACAAGGGAACAGGTTGCTTCTATTGTCAATGCCCTAATGACTTTCTTAAATTAGCTTTTATGGAAACCCTTTCTGCATGCTTGATGACGCTTAGACCACCCAAGTTAATATGATACAAATGTAATTTAAGAGATTCCATGTGTGTCTTAAAGAAGATTTGGGTATGTGGGGTTTGAGTTGTTATTTTGGGGTTCTTTTTTCTCTCTTTTTCTTTTACTTGTTTTTGTTAACTTGTTACAAGTTCGTTACCATATACGTGCTTTTGAAAATGAGGATTTTCTGCTTGATTTTTACTTACAATCCAAGATAACAAAGTAAATGAATTATATAATCATTAACATCAAATACAAATCAAATTTCAAATTGTGTTGATATTTTAGGTGAATCTTAATGGAGTTCAGTGCATTTTATTTGGTGAGTAGGTGGTGTATTGTACTTAGGTTTATACCTTGGACCAGGAAAATAAAAGTGTATTATTTTATGGAAGGCTGAAAGCAGAGGAGGAATTTGAGTTGTTCAATTGCAACCTCCTCTTTTCTTTAAACTTTTTATTTTATATTGGAGTATCGTTGATTAACAATGTTGTGGTAGTTTCAGGTGTACAGCAAAGTGATTCCGTTATACATATACATGTATCTATTCTTTTACAAATTCTTTTCCCATTTAGTAACCTCCTCTTTTTAAGGATGAGGCAACTGAAGTAAGACCTCCAGTGCTGTATGCATGACTCCTTGACACTTTTCTGGTATTCAGTAGAACATTTAAAAGCAATCAGAAATACTATAAGAGAAGAACTTGTGAGGTGATTCTGTTTAATATTTCTATCCATAATTTTTAATTGGCACTTTCTTACGTGTAATTTCAAATTCATAGCATAAACATTCACAGAGCTAAAACTTTTCTATCTTTCCCTGAACATGCCACAGTTGAGATTTGATTCTAAATTTTAAACATCCACAGAGAAAATGGAGAAGGCAGGCTTTGGAGTCAGACATTTCTAGGTTCAAATCCTAGTTCTGCCACTGGTTCTTTCTGAAAGTTGGGAGTTAGTTAACTTCTCTATGGGTTAGTTTCTCTGGTGAAAAATTGAAATACGTAAGACCTTTATAAGAATTAAAAGAGGCAACCTTTGTGAAATACTAAATACATGGTATTAAAAAAAAAGAAAGAATGGAAGGAAGGGAGGGAGGGAGGAGGGAGGAAAGAAGGGAGGAAGAAAAAGGAAAGAAATGGCAGTGGTTCAGGTGTTTTTTCTGAGAGGTCTTGGCACTCTGAAGGCTCCCGGATGTACCCAGCCCAGCCCCCTAGACCGTTGATCACCCAGGTTGCAGATTTGTTCTCAGTGTTTGGCTGAGAGTAAAAGGAAATGAATCTCTCTACCAAGGTAGATTACCTTATACTACTTTGACAAGGATGAGACTGGAAGAAATGGTGATCCAAAGAAATGGTCAAGGGGGAAAGAGCAAATCAGGAGTTTCATAGATCTATGTACCATAAAGAAAAAATACAAAGATTTACAAAACTTTCATATGCTTTACTGAAAAAAAAAAAGAAAGAAATATGGCCCTAATTTAAGGATACAAGTCCAAGTATCAAATCTGTAACAGTCAATAAAAGTAAATTATAAAGCTGTCAAGAAAAGACATCCTTTAGATAGAGAAGCTCCCCTAAGGCTTCTTTAGACAGGTCGAGGAAAAGCAGGACTTGGAGCTTGGAGAAGAGATTTCTTAGGGCAAATCATCAGACACAAGTTCAAATGGTGGCCATTGGCTTAGTGCCTAAGCAAAATATGCCACAGAAAAGGATTCTCTCTAATGCTTTACATGGATTGCATCATTTGAATGAGGCTTAAAAAGCAATGTCACCCAAAAAGTGAGGAAGCATACTTAAAACCAAAGAAAAGTTTCTTTAGGACAATTGTCCATATCAACCTAGGATCAAGTCTAGGATACACAAGACTTTGACGTTTCTTGACTGAACCCCTCTCAAATAAAATGTTGAGATGTATATAATAGTATGTATGCAAAAGTAAATTCGTTTTAAGATGTTACGGTTTCACACCTTACACTTAAGACTTTCATTCATTTTGAGTTCATTTTTGTGTATATATAAGAGTACTACTCAACCATAAAAAAGAAGGAAATCCTGCCATTTCACAACATGGATGAAGCTGGCGGGCATCATGCTAAGTGAAATAAGCCAGAGAGAGAAAGACGAATATTGTGTAGTATAACTTATATGTGAAATTTGAAAAAAAAAGTCAAACTTATATAAACAGAGAGTGGAGTGGTGGTTGCCAGGGGTTAAGGGATGGGTTGCCAGGGGTTAGTGAAGATGTTGATTAAAGGGTACAAACTTTCAGTTATAAGATGAATAAAGTTCTGAGGATCTAATGTAGAATTAATAATACTGTATTGTATACTTGAAATTTGCTGAGAGGAGATCTTAAGTATTCTCACCAAAAAAAAAAAAGGTAACTATGTGAGGTGATAAAGGTATTAATTAACTTGATTGTGGTAATCATTCCACAATGCATACATATATCAAATGACCATGTTGTGCACTTTAACTATATTACAGTCTTATTTGTCAATAAAGCTGGGGGGAAATTTTAAGAAAAACAGTTAAAGGCACGTTAAAAAGAAGATTATGAAATAAAATAATAAAGTACCTAGAACATTTCCTTGCCCACAGATTATATCCAATAAATGATAACATTATTATTGTTACTAAATAGATATCTCAACAGTACCCAAATAATCTTCACTGTTGTAATTTTATTATATCTCTAAGCCTCAGATGCCCACACTGCTCTTTAAATCCATTCAACCGTTAGCACAGAGGCATAAGCAATTTAACAGCTATACTACTATCTTCTTATTTTTGAAGCTCTTTAATACAAGTTCTTCTGCCTCATCATAGATTCTGTTTTTCAATCCTTTGATCTTTTTCTGGACTTTGTCCTAAATTCTTTCTGTCCTCCCTAAGCACTCTTTACAGACCAATCCTCACTCTAACCCTTCCTTTTACCTCATGTCTCTGTTACCTGCACTTCTGACCCCATCAACCACATCATTTCCAATTTATTTACTCCCTCTCCTCTTCAGCTGCCCTTTCATCATCCACTCTTGTTTTAGTTCAATGGCACTCAAACTTTTTAAAGACCCCTTGATACTTTAAAAAAATTACTTAGGATGCCAATGAGCTTCTGTTTACATGGATTATATCTATCAGTGCTTATGTGATAGAAGTTAAAACTGAAAATTTTTAAATATTTATTAATGCTTTTTTTTTTTTTTGCCATGCCATGTGGCTTGCAGGATCCCAGTTCCCCAATCAGGGATTGAACCTGGGCCACGGCAGTGAACCCACCAAATACTAACCACTAGACCACCAGAGAACTCCCCTATTAATTCATTTTTAAATAATAATTATAATCCTTTTCACATGTAAACATATCTTTATGAAAATACTATACCTTTCATAACAAAACAAAAGTGACTTTTTTACATTTTGGAAAACCTCTTCAGTATCTGGTTTAATGGAAGATAGTGGATTATCATATCTGCTTCTGCATTCAATTTGTTGAGGTTAAGTTGAGATAAATTAAGAATATTCAGGGCTTCCCTGGTGGCGCAGTGGTTGAGAGTCCGCCTGCCGATGCAGGGGACACGGGTTCGTGCTCCGGTCCGCGAAGATCCCACATGCCGCGGAGCGGCTGGGCCCATGAGCCGCGTCCGGAGCCTGTGCTCTGCAACGGGAGAGGCCACAACAGTGAGAGGCCCGCGTACCGCAAAAAAAAAAAAAGAATATTCGGCCTCACACAGATGTACAGTTGGAAAATGGAGAAGTATTTTTATAGCCTTTTCAGATAATGATGGATTTTCTTCTTTGATACTACATGGCACTCAACACGAGTAGTTTCTTAAAAGCCGGTAGCTATACAGAATGTGAAACCATATCAGTCAAATATTTATAATCTGCTCCATTAAGATCAGTTGGGTCTATCTTGCATATTAAGTGAATCGAGTGTCCACGCATGAATTTATATAATTAGCATTAATCCTTTGGAAAATATTGGTTCCCCAAGTTATGTAGATCTTCCTTATGTTGGCACGTTTATTTACACAATATTGAAAAAATTTCATTTGTTAATGTCACCACCAATTGCATCACAAAAGTCTTTAAGTATTGTGAAGCTGTCAAGTTCATGGTGGTGGATACAAGTTTTCCAAAATTCTAATTTTCACTTGAAAGCGCAAATTTTTATCATAGGCAAGAAATACTGTCAGTTGTTTCCCTTGAAGTGACAATTTCACTTCTTTCATTTTTGAGAAAGTGCCTGCCAATACACAGATCTGAATAACTCTAGTTTTTCTGCCAGTCTTTCTTTCAAGTATAAACAAGTGTCTCATGAAAAAGCCACTGGATCAGTTCATAGCTCAAACAATCTCACGTGTATTTTTCCTAGAGGTGACCGTTGCCCTTTAATAACCAGCAGACGTGCTATATTTGTCCTTCTCATCAAACCGTACAAAATAGTAAAAAGATATACTTGAGAGCTGAGACTTCGTTAAATTAATAATTTTTTATTGCTTCATTAAAAACATTTTAGGTGAAACTGGCTTCTTTTCCCCCACAAATGCATGACAGTGGTACGTACAATAACTACCAGTGGAGCTTAATTCCACTGACTTGATTTATGCTAAGTTGTCAGAAGTATTTCCCACACTTGAAAAGCATTGTTTTAGATGTCACTGCACACTTTTGAAAACCACTTTCCCTTCTGAATGAGAGTTTCAAGAACAAATATTTAAGAAATTTGCTTTCCCTCTCTTATATCCCCAAGTCTCCTCAGATCTTGTCTTGCCTTCATACTTTATACTTAAGTATTTATATGAAGCATTTAAGAAATATAAACTCTTGCAGATTGTTTGATTGATTTTTTAAAACTTTAAAAATCAACTGCTCATTTACAGATTAGCCTACACCAGGCTTAAGAATTCCGAGTGACTGACTGATTAAGAAGCATTTTGGAAAACTGAAGGGTGTCTGGGAGAGGTCAGTTGGGTTAGTGGAGTGACTGAAACCACATCCTATTAGTACCTATTGCAAGAACTAAAGGTGTTCAGGCAAAAGTCTCTTGGGATGACAGGTGGGCTGCCTAAGAATTGTGTAGTGTGGAAAAGAGATTAGATATCTCCCTAGTAGTTCCAGGAGACCAGAGAAGGAAAAATAAGCGAGAGTTACAGAAGGATTAACTTCAGTTCAAAACTTAAAAAAAAAAAAAAGATTTTCTAAGAGTTCCCTCTACCCACCTGTGGAGTGGGTTATGTTGGAAGCTGCAGTCAACATGTTCAACAGAGGCTAGAAGATGCAAAGACATAGAAATGGGGACTGGAACAACAGTACAGACATGTGCACACAATTTCAAGATGGCCATGAACCTGAGGTTGAGTTCTAAAGACCTTTCCAGCTCCCAAATTCTATAACTCCATAAATTTTAGGCACTAGCATGGCTTAATGAACTATCATTTTCATAACTGCTTTGTTCCATTTATTGTGAGAGTAAAAAGAAATGTGGGATGAATTAAAACTGGAGCGATTCATTCTTCTCTATGGCAAAGTCAAGACATCACCGCCTACTAGAAAATATAGGGGAAGAAGGTTACTGCCATGATCAGAAGCTTAAAAAGGCCTCACAGTATGGCGGAGACGTGCGGAGATGGGGATTCAATCACTGATGGTCAGGACTTGTGTATTGGCCTGAGTATTCTGAACCTCGCCTACAAAATGTTAACTGTATGTTTTCATAAAGAAATGCGATTACAGAGCAAGTGACATTTGAAGAAATAATTGGTGTTTTTCCCCCCCAGTAAACCTCTACCAAACCAATGCCAGAATTTATTAAAATTTGTTTGAATGCTTGCCTCAGGAAACTATTTGCTGAGAGAAATGAAAAATGAGTTAGGTGAAGAGAATGCAGCTAATACTGCGTGATTAGAGTGGCACATTTAACACAACACCTCATTAAATGTTCTTTGCTAAATTCACTCAGATTATCTTGGCTATGACTTGTGACAAGGACCAAGAAACTGGCTTGAAGGCCCTGAGGGCCAAAGCGACAGTAAGTGGTCACTGAGTTGTGAGAAAATGCAAGAGGGAAGGGGCAGCAGGGGGAGGAAGAGGAAGGGTGCTTGGGGGTTGATGTTTGATCTGGTCTTATTTAATAACTTCATTAATGATCCGGAAGAGGGGTAAATAGCCTGTTAATTAAATTTGCAAATGAGACTAAATTGGGAGATGTTGTAAACATGCTCAAGGACAGAGAAGTAACACAAAGGCACCTTGAGAGGCTGGAAGGATGGGCCTGAAAAGAAACCCAAAGCATGCATGTGTTCTAGAAGGAAACAGTGGGTGGGAAGCAGTAGGAGCCCCTTGCGTGGTTTTTTGTGTTCTCCTGTTCCTTCGTTTCTCCTGTCCATCTTTACTGTAGCAGACACAGTTGATGACTGCCTACGCCTCTCGGTAGGATTCCCTTCTACACACCTTGAAGCCTCCTCCTTGATGTCACCCTAGGGCTTTATTCTGGCCACAGCAGCAAGACAGGCTAGAAACATGGAAGAGTTAATGCCTCAGGATAACTCTCACCAATGATGAATGGGGTTGGGGGGGTAGATAAATACCCACCTTCTCTGTGTGTCTCCCAGGATTCCCCAGCAAGACTGAGCTCCAACTGCCCACAGAGGTAACTGGCTTAAGGTCACAACTTATACTTGCTTCCAACCCACTTTGAATGAGCTCACCTCTTAAACAGATGAATTGCACTCGAATATTTGGTCTACTTCTGGGGAAACCCAACCCAACGCATGTGTCACTTCTTCCCACGTGCTAAGCACTGTGCTACTTACAACTGGGTCTTTGCCCTCAAGGAGTACACTTGACTGGCTAATCGAATAGCAAACATCCAATGCAAGTTACCATCTGTAATATCCTTGTATCTGCCGTAAGGTCTAAGAGAAGCATGGTTTCTAAGTATTCAGTGTGCTCAGGAAAGCACAAGACTTACTTTACTAGGTTCTGCATGATATTTCTCAGGAATAACGTTATTCTCCATTTCCATTGTTGTAGTGAGAACTCTAAACTCCCGAATAACTCAGTCTTGGATCTGGGACAGAGGACTTCCAAGCCCTTCATTTCAATCTGCCCTAAACTCAGCAGTAAAAATCCTCCCTCCCTCAGCTGCCACTTTGGTCATATCATGGCCCTTTGAGTGACCCTATAATGATGTCCAACTGCCTCTGAAGTTCATTAAGACCCCTCATTAGGAATTTGGGCTGCTGTTTAAATGCCTTCCCACTTTACTCACTGGTGTCCACTTTTCTGCTCAGATCAGCCTACGTTTTTGCATCTCCCTTCTTCTCCCTTAAATGGAACTGTTTGTCCCTATTCTGAATTTTTACTCATGTCATTAACTTTCCTCAAAAGGTCTCACAAATGCCTCTAC
Source organism: Aethalodelphis obliquidens (assembly GCF_003676395.1). NCBI lineage: Eukaryota > Metazoa > Chordata > Mammalia > Artiodactyla > Delphinidae > Aethalodelphis > Aethalodelphis obliquidens. Next base: position 12,011,182 of record NW_020837963.1, read on the forward strand.
TTTAAGTCATTTCCTGTTCCTTTGGGATCCTGCTAAACAATCATCTCTGATAAAATCTTTCTAGGTTAACCATTCCCAATTCTATTATCCCCAAACTACCTAAAATCCCCCCAAAATCTAACATGTTAAGAATATGTTACCTATACTACTATACCTCTCTCACAAAATTTTTATGAAAGTGCAATTGGACAATGTATATAAAAATTCTTTGTAAATGATAAAGCGTTACACTACCAGAAATATGACTTCTTGTTTTCCTTCTGCTTCTTTGTTTTGTGGTGAAAAGGATAATGAATGTGTTCTCTCCTTTTATTTTACCTGTTTGACATTTCAATTGGATACTTTCTTAAGTCAGGGGCCACATCTATTTCTTGTGTAATTTTCCCTACCCCTGTGTACATGCTCAGCAACTCAGAATGTGTGCAAAGATGTTAATCACTGATTACCCATCCTCTGCACATGTTAGAGTCATCTTTAGGTGACTTACGAAGAAGTGCACTGCAGATTGTATTTTCCAAAGATGGCTGCAGAGATAGAAAAATAAATACACATATTGTACAACATGGGGAATATAGCCGATATTTTATAATAACTATAAATGAATCATAACCTTTAAAAATTTTGAATCACTATACTGTATACCTGTAACATATAATATTGTACACCAACTATATTCCAATAAAAAAATACCAAAAAATAAATAAATACATACATACATACCATATACTCTTCTCATAGTATGATTGACATTCCTCTCACTGAGAGGTGAAGTTTATTTTTCTCCCCTGAGTAAGACACTGTCACTGTCTCAATGGATAGAATGTGGGAAAAGTGATGCTGTGTGACTTCTGAGGCTAAGTCATAAAAAACAACATGATATGGTTCCCACTTTACTTTCTCACTGATTCTCTTTTCCTCTATACATATGCTCACCCTTGGGACCCAGTCACCATGCTGTAAGGTAGTCCCTGTCACGGCTCAACTCCCAGAAAGATGGTTTTAGCTCCTAACCTTTAAGCTGCCCAAGAGACAAATCAACCCTTCTGAGTCCTACCCAAATTGACTTTTGAACAAAAGGAATGTTGTCATTTTTTAAGTCACTAAATTTTGGGTTCATTTGTTACGCAGCCATAGTAACTAGAACAAAGTGCATTTTAGTGAGTTGGTAAGACACATACAGATAAGGTATCCAATACACAACTAGAAATTTCAAGTTCAGAACTCACAGGAGAGTCCAGAGCTAAAGCTCTGTGGGTGATAGTTTAATCCATAAAAGTAGGTGGGATGACCCAGAAAGAATAGGCCAAAAACTCCTGCGGCTCGGGGAATGCCTATGTTTACAGCAAGATGAAGAAAAGAGCACCTTCAGCTCTCAACTCAAATACCTCTGACCCCATGAGATGAAATCTAGTCCTCCCTTTAAATGACCTAGCATCCTACACATTTACCTTGCAATTCATATCACAATAACTATTGAATAATTAATCATATAATTTTATTACTTAATTTCCAATTCAACCAATAGATCATATGAGATCCATGAGGGCAGGGACTGAGCCTGTCTTGTCCACTATTGTATCCCAAGTGCTTAACATGGTTGGGGTTGGGGGAATACTAATAAACAAATGAATGAATATTTTAAATGCCAGTATTTAAAGTATTAAGTGGTACTAGGTAGGATGAAAACTGAAATTTTTTCTATTGGATTTGGCAACTAGTAGATCTCTGATAACCTTGACAAAAAATATTCCATTTAGCAATGAGAGAGGAAACAAGGTCATGTCAATATGCTAAGTTTAACTGCATTTCACCTGGAGGAGACTGAAATTCACATGATTTGCTCCAAGCCCTGTACCTTGTTTATGTATCGTCCAGCTCCAAAAGGTCCAAGTCTCCAGAAAAGATGTGGAAAGTATTATGACTGACTATTGTAGTGAACATTAGATGCCTCTTTCCCCAACAAAAAGATGCTGTCCTCAGTCTTGCTTCCATTTTGGCTTGGAGAATTAATGATTTTACCAGAAATATTATATCAAACAGGTGTGGTTTTTGATCACTGAGCAAAGTACTGGAACTTTGGTGCCAGGAAGGAAATGTAAGACTCTGAAGTTTATTTTAAGCAATTCATTTCAACATGCCAAACAGTCATTAGAAAGGTGCATTTCATTCTAAATGCTAAGCCTGAGACTTGATGTGTGGCCATAGCTACAGTCATAAAAACTGTAGTTACGTATGTTGTCCTCTTGGTGGCACATATCCAAAGATTCTGCCTGCTTTGAGGTGTTCCCCTCTAAGCCTTTCCAGCTCTTAAGATGAATCCCATGTATATGTACAACTAAATCAGTTTGCTATACACCTGAAACTAACACAAGACTGTAAATCAACTATACTCCAATATAAAATAAAAATTAAAACGAAACAAAACAAAAACAAAAAACATGAATCCCAGAGGCTGGGCCAGTGCCTGCAGCAAACAAAGCCTTCTTAGAATTTGAAAACACATCAGATGGTCCTGTTCAGATGGCTTGGACAGGATCATGGCCATCACATAAACTAGGGTGGATTGTGCTTTGTGCCATGGACTTTACAAGAAGGAACTCCTATAATTAATAGGCTCTCAAGTGACTCAGATCAGATTGAGAGAGACAAGAGAGTAGAACGGGCTGACACTTTTCAGGACAGCATTGCTTGAAAAATCTTTGGCTATATTGAGTTACTCTAGTTCAAGTTAATGCCTAACTTTCCACTGGCTTATTTATCATCAGGAACAGATACCTGAGATACTAGAGCCTCTGCAGTCCCCCTGGATGACACACACCTGAAAATAAGGCCAAATCCCCGAGGCAGTGACCCTGTTTCTCCAGCCTTAGGATGATACATCTTTTGACTTTCTCATCATTATGTAACTTAAACACACGTCCCTGGCATCCTCAGCACTCACTGGAAGGGCGTATTGGTTTGTTTCCTTGTATTTCTCTTTTTTTTTTTTTTAATAGATCTTTATTGGAGTATAATTGCTTCACAATACTGTGTTAGTTTCTGTTGTACAACAAAGTGAATCAGCCATATGCATACATATGTCCCAATATCCCTCCCTCTTGAGCCTCCCTCCCACCCTCCCTATCCCACCCCTCTAGGTTATCACAAAGCATCAAGCTGATCTCCCTGTGCTATGCTGCTGCTTCCCACTAGCTATTCTACATTTGGTAGTGCATATATATCGATGCTACTCTCACTTCACCCCAGCTTCCCTGTCCCACCCTGTGTCCTCAAGTCTATTCTCTATGTCTACATCTTTATTCCTGCCCCGCAACTTGGTTCATCAGTACCTTTCTGTTTTTTTTTTTTTAGATTCCATATATATGCTTTAACATACAGTATTTGTTTTTCTCTTTCTGACTTACTTCACTCTGTATGACAGACTCTAGATCCATCCACCTCATTGCAAATAACTCAATTTCGTTTCTTTTATGGCTAAGTAATATTCCATTGTATATATGTGCCACATCTTGATCCATTCATCTGTCGATGGACACTTAGGTTGCTTCCGTGTCCTGGCTATTGTAAATAGTGCTGCAATGAACATTGTGGTACATGTCTCTTTTTGAATTATGGTTTTCTCAGGGTATATGCCCAGTAGTGGGATTACTGAGTCATATGATAGTTCTATTTTTAGTTTTTTAAGGAACCTCCATACTGTTTTCCATAGTGGCTGTATCAATTTACATTCCCACCAACAGTGCAGGAGGTTTCCCTTATCACCACACCCTTTCCAGCATTTACTGTTTCTAGATTTTTTGATAATGGCCATTCTGACTGGTGTGAGGTGATACCTCATTGTAGTTTTGATTTGCATTTCTCTGATAATTAGTGATATTGAGCATCTTTTCATGTGCCTCTTGGCCACCTGTATGTCTTTCTTGGTGAAATGTCTATTTAGGCCTTCTGCCCATTTTTTAATTGGATTGTTTGTTTTTTTGATACTGAGCTGCATGAGCTGTTTGTATATTTTGGGGATTAATCCTTTGTCTGTTGTTTCATTTGCAAATATTTTCTCCCATTCTGAGGGTTGTCTTTTTGTCTTGCTTATGGTTTCCTTTGTTGTGCAAAAGGTTTTAAGGTTATATCACTCCCATTTGTTTATTTTTGTTTTTATTTCTGTTACTCTAGGAAGTGGGTAAAAAAGATCTTGCTGTGGTTTATGTCAAAGAGTGTTTTTCCTATGTTATCCTCTAAGAGTTTTATAGTGTCTGGTCTTACATTTAGGTCTTTAATCCATTTGGAGTTTATTTTCGTGTATGGTGTTAGGGAGTGTTCTGATTTCATTCTTTTACATGTAGCTGTCCAGTTTTCCCAGCACCACTTATTGAAGAGGCTGTCTTTTCTCCATTGTATACTCTTGCCTCCTTTATCAAAGATAAGGTGACCATATGTGCATGGGTTATCTCTGGGCATTCTATCCTGTACCATTGATCTGTATTTCTGTTTTTGTGCCAGTACCATACTGTCTTAATTACTGTAGCTTTGTGGTATAGTTTGAAGCTGGGAGCCTGATTCCTCCAACTCCATTTTTCCTCCTCAAGATTTCTTTGGCTATTCATGGTCTTCTGTGTTTCCATACAAATTGTAAAATTTTTTGCTCTAATTCTGTGAAGAATGCCATTGGTAGTTTGATAGGGATTGCACTGAATCTGTAGATTGCTTTGGGTAATATAGTCATTTTCACAATATTGATTCTTCCAATCCAAGAACATGGTATCTTTATCCATCTGTTTATGTCATTTTGATTTCTGTCACCGTTGTTTTATAGTATTCTGAATACAAGTCTTTTGCCTCCTTAGGTAAGTTTATTCCTAGGTATTTTATTCTTTTTGTTGCGATGGTAAATGTGATTGTTACCTTAATTTCTCTTTCTGATTTTTCGTTGTTGGTGTATAGGAATGCCTGAGACTTCTGTGTATTAATTTTGTATCCTGCAACCTTACCAAATTCATTGATTAGTTCTAATAGTTTTCTTGTAGTATCTTTAGGATTTTCTATGTATAGTATCATATCATTTGCAAATAGTGATAGAAGTAAAACACTTCTTCTTTTCCAATTTGTATTCCTTTTATTTCTTTTTCTTCTCTGATTGCCATGGCTAGGACTTCCAAAACTATGTTGAATAAGAGTAGCGAGATTGAACATCCTTGTCTTGTTCCTGATCTTAGTGGAAATGATTTCAGTTTTTCACCATTGAGTATGATGCTTGCTGTGGGTTTGTCATATATGGCCTTTATTATGTTGAGGTAGGTTCCCTCTGTGCCCATTTTCTGGAGAGTTTTTATCATAAGTAGGTGTTGAATTTTGTCAAAAGCTTTTTCTGCATCTATTGAGATGATCATATGGTTTTTATTCCTTAATTTTTTAATGTGGTGTATCACATTGATTGATTTGCGTATATTGAAGAATTCTTGCATTCCTGGGATAAATCCCACTTCATCATGGTGTATGATCCTTTTAATGTGCTGTTAGATTCTGTTTGCTAGTATTTTATTGAGGATTTTTGCATCTATGTTCATCAGTGATATTGGTCTATAATTTTCGTTTTTGTGATATCTTTTTCTGGTTTTGGTATCAGGGTGATGGTGACTTCATAAAATGAATTTGGGAGTGTTTCTGCCTCTGCAAATTTTTGGAAGAGTTTGAGAAGCATCGGTGTTAGCTCTTCTCTAAATATTTGATAGAATTCACCTGTGAAGCCATCTGGTCCTGGACTTTTGTTTGTTGGAAGATTTTTAATTATGGTTTTAATTTCATTACTTGTGATAGATCTGTTTATATTTTCTAATTCTTCCTGGTTCAGTCTTGGAAAATTGTACCTTTCCAAGAATTTGTCCATTTCTTTGTGGTTGTCCATTTTATTGGCATATAGTTGTTTGTAGTAGTCTCATATAATCCTTTGTGTTTCTGCAATGTCAGTTGTGATTTCTCCTTTTTCATTTCTAATTTTGTTGACTTGCATCCTCTTGCTTTTTTTCTTGATGAGTCTGGCTAAGGGTTTATCAATTTTGTTTGTCTTCTCAAAGAACCAGATTTTAGTTTTATTGATTTTTGCTATTGTTTTCTTTGTTTCTATTTCATTATTTCTTTTTTTTTTAATTTATTCATTTTATTTACTTATTTTTGTCTGCATTGGGTCTTCTTTGCTATGGGTGGGCTTCTCATTATAGTAGCGCACAGGCTCAGCTGCTCCACAGCATGTGGGATCTTCCCGGACCAGGGCTTGAACCCATGTCCCCTGCATTGGCAGGCAGATTCTTAACCACTGTGCCACCAGGGAAGTCCCTATTTAATTTATTTCTGCTCTGATCTTTATGATTTCTTTCCATCTACTGACTTTGGGTTTTCTTTGTTCTTCTTTCTCTTGTTGTTTTAAGTGTAGGGTTAAATTGTTTATTTGAGAGTTTTCTTGTTTTTTGAGGTGAGATTGAATTGCTATAAACTTTCCTCTTAGAACTGCTTTTGCTGCATCCCATAGGTTTTGGGTCGTCGTGTTTTCATTGTCATTTATTTCTATGTATTTTGTTATTTCTTCTTTGATTTCTTCAGTGATCTCTTGGTTATTTAGTAGCTCACTGTTTACACTCCATGTATTTGTGTTTTTTACAGTTTTTTTTCCTGTAATTGATTTCCAATCTAATAGTGTTGTGGTCAGAAAAGATGTTTGATGTGATTTCAGTTTTCTTAAATTTTCCAAGACTTGATTTGTGACCCAAGATGTGATCTATCCTGGAGAATGGTCTGTGTGCACTTGAGAAGAAAGTGCATTCTGCCACTTTTGAGTGGAATGCTCTATAAATATCAAGTAAATCTATCTGGTCTATTATGTCATTTAAAGCTTGTGTTTCCTTATTTATTTTCTGTTTGGGTGATCTGTCCATTTGTGTAAGTGGGGTGTTAAAGTCGCCTTCTATTACTGTTTAACTGTCAATTTCTCCTTTCATGGTTGTTAGCATTTGCCTTATGTATTGAGGTGCTCCTATGTTGGGTGCATAAACATTTATAATTGTTATATCTTCTTGGATTGATCCTTTGATCATTATCTACTTCCCCTCCTTATCTGTTGTAAAAGTCTTCATTTTAAAGTCTGTTTTATCTGAAACAAGTATTGCTACTCCAGCTTTCTTTTGATTTCCATTTGCATGGAATAACTATTTCCATCCCTTCACTTTCAGTCTGTATGTGTCCCTAGGTCTGAAATGGGTCTCTTGTAGACAGCATATATATGGGTCTTGTTTTTGTATCCATTCAGCCAGTCTGTGTCTTTTGGTTGGGGCATTTAATCCATTTACATTCAAGGTTATTATTGATATGTATATTCCTATTACCATTTTCTTAATTGTTTTGTTTTTGTGGGTCTTTTTCTTCTCTTATGTCTCCCACCTAGAGAAGCTTCTTTAGCTTTTGTTGTAAAGCTGGTTTTGTGGTGCTGAATTCTCTTAGGTTTTGCTTGTCTGAAAAGCTTTTGATTTCTCCATAGAATCTGAATGAGATCCTTGTTGGGTAAAGTAATCTTGGTTGCAGGTTTTTTCTTTCATCACTTTAAATATATCCTGCTACTCACTTCTGGTCTGTAGAGTTTCTGCTGAAAAATCAGCTGATAACCTTATGGGGATTCCTTTGTATGTTATTTTTTGTTTTTCCCTTGCTGCTTTTCATAACTTTTCTTTGAATTTAATTTTTGTTAGTTTGATTAATATGTGTCTTGGTGTGTTTTTCCTAGATTTCATCCTCTGTGGGACTCTCTGTGCTTCCTGGACTTGGGTGACTGTTTCCTTTTTCATGTTAGGGAATTTTTCAACTATAATCTCTTCAAATATTTTCTCAGTCCCTTCTTTTTCTCTTTTCCTTCTGGGACCCCTATAATTCGAATGTTGATGCATTTAGTGTTGTCCCAGAGGTCTCTGAGATTGTCTTCAATTCTTTTCATTCTTTTTTCTTTATTCTGCTCCTTGGCAGTTATTTCCACCATTCTGTCTTCCAGCTCACTTATTCGTTCTTCTGCCTCAGTTATTCTGTTATTGATTCCTTCTTGTGTATTTTTCATTTCAGTTATTGTATTGTTCATCTCTGTTTGTTTGTTCTTTAGTTCTTCTAGATCTTTGTTAAACATTTCTTGTATTTTCTCAATCCATGCCTGCATTCTATTTCTGAGATTCTGGATCATCTTTACTATCATTACTCTGAATTCTTTTTCAGGTAGATTGCCTATTTCCTCTACATTTATTTTGTCTTGTAGGATTTTACCTTGCTCCTTCATCTGTGACATATATTTTTGCCATCTCATTTTTTTTTTTTAAGAGTGGGATTGTTTTCCCATCTTACTGGTTGTTTGGCCTGAAGCTTCCAACATTAAAGTTTGTAGGTTGTTGGGTAGAGCTGGGTCTTGGTGTAGAGATGAGGAACTCTGTGAAACCTCACTCCAATGAATATTCCAATGAATATTCTGAGGTTCTCTGTTAGTCCAGTGGTTTGGACTCAGAGCTCCCTCTGCAGGAGCTTCAGCCCGATCCCCAGCTCATGAACCAAGATCCCGCAAGCCAAGTGGGGTGACAAAAAAAAAAATCCTTGTATTTCTTATGCTCAAAAAGAAGGCATCATGTCCATGTCCCAATGTCCCAACCACAGAATGAGGCATTCTAACCTCACTATTTATCATGTGGCAAGCAACCAAATGTCACCTAAGTCAGTATTAAAGGAAATAAGTTGACTAAAGAAACCAAAAAACCCCTGGAACATATGACATTACATTAGACTCTGTGAACAATAGGGTGATAATGATCATAACCTATGTCTGAGGAGAGTTTTTCAGAGAACTGAAAACATTTTACAATTAAATGCCATGTCAGTGCTAAACTTATCAGTGGATAATTGGGCACAGCCTTAGCAAAACTCAGGGTGGACAGTAACACCCTTACCAAGTGGGACACTATTCTTTCCATCACTTCCAAATAAGCTTCTCCCAGCATCCTTGTCAACAGGAAAATACAGCAGCTTTGAATATGAACTCTGGTGAACCAGATCAAGGTTATCTAAAAACATTGCAACTAAAATTATACCTGTCTTTCTACAACATAAAGAGATAATCCACATCCTAAGATTTATTTTTTTAGAATAACAGTGGTTTCAGCAGGAGTGCTATATCATACAGTGGAGTTCAAGCAACATTTTCAAATATATTTGAATTTCAAAGCCAAGGGCATTGAATTCATTTCTGTGCTTGATCTTGAAAAATGCTGTAGGAAACACAAATAAGTGGTTAAAAAGGTCCATAAGAATGCAAAACATGTAATTCCATTATGGTATCATAAGGAGAATGATAGAATATCAACATGCTAATGAAGGAAAAGAGAAGGTTCTATCATCCCTGGCTTAGAACACATTTAACAAATGAAATCTGGATAAAAACAGAACTGCTTATAGCAGCTCCTGGGAATAAAAGAAATCACCTTTGTAACATATTTTGCTTTCATGTATCTAACTGGTTAAACTTGGTAATTTGTATTTGAAAACCAGCTGAGAAATAAAGCTGGATACTTCCAACTTAAAATTATAACTGAATAACTGCTCTGGACACAACACCACCAGTATTCCCACAAAAATACCTTTGAAGACCCAGAAGACAAAAACATCACAGCAATAAGAAAACTGTGATTTCCAGTCAAACTCTTATCAGAATCTAGAAGGAAGTTCTTCTAATTAAGAAGACCAAACCAGACTGGAAATTAATTTTGTGACTCACCATTTTCATGCTTGATTGGAAATATTCCCCCATTGTCCACTGAGATTTAGGAATTCAACATCTGAGCCAATCATAAAATTAAACAAACATCTGTCTTTCCACCATGAGCAGGGGGAAGGCTTCTTTTTGAAGCTATCCGTGTACTGTTTCATGCCCTCCACCTCAATCAATACCTCTCTTTATAACTCTATCTAAAGACAGAATAATATTAATAATGACAACAGCAGCTAAACTTTATTTTAATATTTATTTATTTATTTATTTGGCTGTGCCAGATCTTAGTTGCAGCATGAAGGATTTTCATTGCAGCATGTGAACTCCTAGCTGTGGCACGTGAGATCTAGTTCCCTGACCAGGGATCGAACCCGGGCCCCCTGCACTGGGAGCACAGAGTCTTAGCCACTGCACCACCAGGGAAGTCCACAGCAGCTAATCTTTAAAATTTACTGTGCAGTGTGCTAAGGGCTCAATAAGCATTATCTCATTTAAACCTCACAACACTCCATAATGATAGCAATATTACTGACTTTGTTTTAGGTAAGGGAAGCTCAAAGAAGTGAAAGAACTAAACAAAATTCACAAAGCAGTTCAGAAATAGCATGGGGCATGAACTCAGATTATGAGACTCTCAAGGAAGTAATTAATGGATTATACCACAGCCCTTATAAGGTATCTTTCAAGAAATACAGAGAAGCTGAGAGTCACATTTAAGATCAGAGGAGATATTGTCCTTCCAGATAACATGACGTAAAGGGCAAGGGGAAGAAGAGACATGGAGAGTTCTAGGATCAGTCCATGCTGGGAGTTTTCACTTCTGCCCATTCCATCTTTTCAGAACATTAGAGCTAGGAAGACTAAAAAGAAACTCCCATCTCAGCCCTGAAGAGTCACCCTGGAAAGAAAATGTAGCTAAACCTCTGAGAAACAAATGCAACCAGCACCAGAAAGCAAGGTCAAGAGTAAGTGAGACATCCTTTCTATTTGAGGACTAACCAAGCAGAAAAATATTAAAAGATGAAGAACAAGGCAGAAATTGAATAAAAATAGGGAAAATCATTATAAAAATTCAGAGGGTGTTCAGGCTTCTGAAAAAAAATATGTTATGAAAAATGGAATTGGGGAAGATATTCTGGACTTATCATTTAAATAGAGAACAAACTGGCCTCTATGAGGCAAAAAAGAGAACCTCAGTAAGAGATAAATAATTGAGGTGAAAAAAATCAGCAGGATGAGATTCAAAGTGATACAGGTCAGATAGAAAAGGCTTCAGGAAAATTAGAAAAGCAACAACAGAATATAAAACTACATCGGAGACAGTAAAGAGCATAACTGACCTTGCAGAATATCAATTAATAGCATGAAGGGCAAACTTCAGTAGTTCTCCTAGAATCCAGACAAAAATTTAAATGATGGGAGAAAATTTAAAAATATATATATATATATATATGTATAATAAAGATCAAACTTAAAAGGGAGAAGAAACACCATATCCAAATTGGAATAAACACAATATCTAAAACCATAGTTAAGGAAAATCTTCCTCCAGAGAAAAAAAAGAGTATGAATATGATGATCAAACAGCTCATCACGTTCCAAGAAAATCGTGGAGGTGGGGTTGGGGTGTAAGGGAGGGTAGGGAACTAGGATGTATTTTAAATGTTTTTTGAAGCAATGACCTTTTGATGACAAAGTTATAAACCAAGAATATTATACCCTGCCAAGTCATCTTTCTGAATAATGGAACAGAAACCTAGTCTTGGAGAAGCAAGCAGTCTGCTGATGTACCATCTAGTTGCCCTTCATTTAAAATTGCAATTAAAATTAGGAACTCAGGACTTCCCTGGTGGCGCAGTGGTTAAGAATCTGCCTGCCAATGCAGGGGATACGGGTTCAAGCCCTGGTCCAGGAAGATCCCACATGCCGAGGAGCAACAAAGCCCATGCGCCACAACTACTGAAGCCCGCATTCCTAGAGCCCATGCTTCACAACAAGAGAAGCCACCACAATGAGAAGCCCACGCACCACAAGGAAGAGTAGCCCCTGCTCACCGCCACTAGAGAAAGCCCGCACGCAGCAACAAAGACCCGACACACCCAAAAATAAACAAACAAATAAATAAATAATAAGGAAGTTGGCAGAGAGGAAAATCATATTATAAAGCACTGATGGAGGGGAAACCTTCAAGATGGCGGAGGAGTAAGATGTGGAGATCACCTTCCTCCCCACAAATACATCAGAAATACATCTACATGTTGAACAACTCCTACAGAACACCTCCTGAACTCTGGCAGAAGACCTCAGGCTTCCCAAAAGGCAAGAAACTCCCCACATACCTGGGTAGGGCAAAAGAAAATAGGAAAAACACAGACAAAAGAATAGGGACAGGACCTGCACCTCAGGGAGGGAGCTGTGAAGGAGGAAAAGTTTCCACACACTAGGAAGCCCCTTCACTGGCAGAGATGGGTGGGGGGGAAGCTTCAGAGCCACAGAGGAGAGTGCAGGAACAGGGGTGCAAAGGGCAAAGTGGAGAGATTCCCACACAGAGGATCGGTGCCGACCAACACTCACTGGCCTGAGAGGCTTGTCTACTCACCCTCTGGGGTGGGTGGGGGATGGGAGCTGAGGCTCGGGCTTCAGAGGTCGGATCCCAGGGAGAGGACTGGGGTTGGCTGCGTGAACACTAGCTCTGGGGCTAGTGCACCAGAGCTAGCCGGGAGGGAGTCCGGGAAAAAGTCTGGAACTGCCTTAGAGGCAAGACACTATTGTTTCGGGGTGCACGAGGAGAGGGGATTCAGAGCAATGCCTCAACGAGTTTCAGAGATGGGGCAAGCTGCGGCTATCAGCGCGGACCCTAGAGACAGGCATGAGACGCTAAGGCTGCTGCTACAGCGACCAAGAAGCCTGTGTGCGAGCACAGGTCACTATCCACACCTCCCCTCCCAGGAGCCTGTGCAGCCTGCCACAGCCAGGGTCCCATGACCCAGGGACAACTATCCTGGGAGAACATACAGGGTGCCTCAAGCTGGTGCAATGCCATGCCGGCCTCTGCTGCCACAGGCTCGCCCAGCATTCTGCATCCCTCCCACCCCCCAGCCTGAGTGAGCCAGAGCTCCCGAATCAGCTGCTACTTTAACCCTGTCCTGTCTGGGTGGGCGGGGAACAGATGCCCTCAGGTGACCTACACACAGAGGCGGGGCCAAATCCAAAGCTGAATCCCGGGAGCTGTGCGAACAAAGAAGAGAAAGGGAAATCTCTCCCAGCAGCCTCAGGAGCAGTGGATTAAATCTCCACAATCAACTTGATGTACCCTGCATCTCTGGAATACCTGAATAGACAACAAATCAACCCAAAATTGAGGAAGTGGACTTTGGGAGCAACTGTAGACTTGGGGTTTGCTTTCTGAATCTAATTTGTCTCTGGTTTTATGTTTATCTTAGTTTAGTATTTAGAGGTTAATATCATTGGTAGATTTGTTTATTGATTTTGTTACTGTCTTCCTTTTATATATATAGATAGATAGATATACATATACTTTTTTCCTTTTTCTCTTTTTGTGACTGTGTATGTGTAGGCTTCTTTGTGTGATTTTGTCTGTATAACTCTGCTTTTACCATTTGTCTTCAGGTTCTCCCTGTCCGTTTTTTTTTTTTTTTTCTGTATAGATTTTAGCACTTGTTAACATTGGTGGATTTGCTTTTGGTTTGGTTGCTCTCTTCTTTCTTTCTTTCTTTCTTTTTTATTACTTTTTAATTTCTTTTATTTTTAATAATGTTTTATTTTAATAACTTTTATTTTATTTTTTTCTTTATTTATTTCTTTCTTTTCCCCTTTTCTTTGAAGCCCTGTGGCTGACAGGGTCTTCGTGCTCCAGCCAGATGTCAGGCCTGTGCCTCTGAAGTGGGAGACCCGAGTTCAGGACACTGGTCCACCAGAGACCTCCCGGCTCCACGTAATATCAAATGGCGAAAGCTCTCCAAGAGATCGCCATCTCACTTCTAAGGCCCAGCTCTGTTCAACGACCAGAAAGCTACAGTGCTGAACACCCTATGCCAAACAACTAGCAAGACAGGAACACAACCTCACCCATTAGCGGAGGCTGCCTGAAATCATAATAAGGTCACAACACCCCAAAACACACCACAAGATGCAGTCCTGCCCACCAGAAAGACAAGATCCAGCCTCATCCACCAGAACACAGGTGCCAGTCCCCTCCACCAGGAAGCCTGCACAATGCACTGAACCAACCTTACCCACTGGGGGCAGACACCAAAAACAACAGGAACTACAAACATGCAGCCTGCGAAAAGGAGACCCCAAACACAGTAAGTTAAGCAAAATGAGAAGACAGAGAAACACACAGCAGATGAAGGAGTAAGGTAAAAACCCACCAGACCAAAGAAATGAAGAGGAAATAGGCAGTCTACCTGAAAAAGAATTCAGAGTAATGATAGTAAAGATGATCCAAAAACTTGGAAATAGAATGGAGAAAATACAAGAAACGTTTAACAAGGACCTAGAAGAACTTAAGGGAAAACAAACAATGATGAACAACACAATAAATGAAATTAAAAATTCTCTAGAAGGAATCAATACCAGAATAACTGAGGCAGAAGAAAGGATAAGTGACCTGGAAGATAAAATAATGGAAATAGCTACTGCAGAGCAGAATAAAGAAAAAACAATGAAAAGAATTAAGGACAGTCTCAGAGACCTCTGGGACAACATTAAGCACACCAACATTCAAATTATAAGGGTCCTAGTAGAAGAAGAGAAAAAGAAAGGGACTGAGAAAATATTTGAAGAGATTATAGTTGAAAACTTTCCTAATATGGGAAAGGAAATAGTCAATCAAGTCCAGGAAGGGCAGAGTGTCCCATACAGAATAAATCCAAGAAGAAACACATCAAGACACATATTAATCAAACTATCAAAAAGTAAATACAAACAAAAAATATTAAAAGCAGCAAGGGAAAAACAACAAATAACATACAAGGGAATCCCCATAAAGTTAACAGCTGATCTTTCAGCAGAAATTGCAAGCCAGAAGGGAGTGGGAGGACATATTTAACGTGATGAAAGGGAAAAACTGTCTACAAGAGACCCACTTCAGACCTAGGGACACATACAGCCTGAAAGTGAAGAGGTGGAAAAAGATATTCTATGGAAATGGAAATTAAAAGAAAGCTGGAGTAGCAATTCTCATATCAGACAAAAGAAACTTTAAAATAAAGACTGTTACAAGAGACAAAGAAGGACACTGCATAAAGATCAAGGGATCCATCCAAGAAGAAGATTTAGCAATTGTAAATGTTTATGCACCCAACATAGGAGCACCTCAATACATAAGGCAAACACTAACAGCCATAAAAGGGGAAATCGACAGTAACACAATCATAGTACGGGACTTTAACACCCCACTTTCACCAATGGACAGATCATCCAAAATGAAAATAAATAAGGAAACAAAAGCTTTAAGTGATACATTAAACAAGATGGGCTTAATTAATATTTATAGGACATGCCATCCAAAAACAACAGATTACAATTGCTTCTCAAGTGCTCATGGGATATTCTCCAGGATAGATCATATCTTGTGTCACAAACCAAGCCTTGGTAAATTTAAGAAAATTGAAATCATATCAAGTATCTTTTCTGACCACAATGCTGTGAGACTACATATTATTTACAGGAAAAAATCTGTAAAATAGACAAACACATGGAGGCTAAACAATACACTACTAAATAACCAACAGATCACTGAAGAAGTCAAGGAGGAAGTAAAAATATTCCTAGAAACAAAGGACAATGAAAACAAGATGACTCAAAACCTATGGGTTGCAGCAAAAGCAGTTCTAAGAGGGAAGTTTATAGCAATTCAATCCTACCTCAAGAAAGAAACGTCTCAAATAAACAACCTAACCTTACACCTAAAGCAATTAGAGAAAGAAGAACAAAAACCCCTTAAAGTTAGCAGAAGGAAAGAAGTCATAAAGATCAGATCAGAAGTAAATGGAAAAGGAAATGAAGAAAACAACAGCAAAGATCAATAAAACTAAAAGCTGGTACTTTGGGAAGATTAAAAAAATGGATAAACCATTAGCCAGACTCATCAAGAAAAAAAGGGAGAAGACTCAAATCAACAGAATTAGAAATGAAAAAGGAGAAGTAACAACTGACACTGCAGAAATACAAAGGATCATGAGAGATTACTACAAGCAGCTACATGCCAATAAAATGGACAACCACAAAGAAATGGACAAATTCTTAGAAAGGCACAACCATCTGAGACTGAACCAGGAAGAAATAGAAAATATAAACAGACCAGTCACAAGCACTGAAATAGAGACTGTGATTAAAAATCTTCCAAAAAACAAAAGCCCAGGACCAGAAAGCTTCAAGGTGAATTCTATCAAACATTTAGAGAAGAGTTAACACATATCCTTCTCAAACTCTTCCAAAAAAAAGCTGAGGGAGGAACACTCCCAAACTCATTCTACAAGGCCACCATCACCCTGATACCAAAACCAGACAAAGATGTCACAAAGAAAGAAAACTACAGACCAATATCACTGATGAACATAGATGCAAAACCTCAACAAAATACTAGCAAACAGAATCCAACAGCACATTAAAAGGATCATACATCATGATCAAGTGGGGTTTTTCCCAGGAATGCAAGGATTCTTCAATATATGGAAATCAATCAATGTGATAAACCATATTAACAAATTGAAGGAGAAAAACCATATGATCATCTCAATAGATATATAAAAATCTTTCAACAAAATTCAACCCCCATTTATGATAAAAACCCTCCAGAAACTAGGCATAGAGGGAACTTACCTCAACATAATAAAGGCCACATATGACAAACCCACAGCCAACATCATTCTCAATGGTGAAAAACTGAAACCATTTCCTCTAAGATCAGGAACAAGACAAGGTTGTCCACTCTCACCACTATTATTCAACATAGTTTTGGAAGTTTCAGCCACAGCAATCAGAGAAGAAAAAGAAATAAAAGGAATCCAAATCAGGGAAGAAGAAGTAAAGCTGTCATTGTTTGCAGATGACATGATACTATACATAGAGAATCCTAAAGATGCTACTAGAAAGCTACTAGAGCTCATCAATGAATTTGGTAAAGTAGCAGGATACAAAATTAATGCACAGAAATCTCTTGCATTCCTATACTCTAATGATGAAAAATCTGAAAGAGAAATTATGGAAACACTCCCATTTACCATTGCAACAAAAAGAATAAAATACCTAGGAATAAACTTATCTAAGGAGACAAAAGACATGCATGCAGAAAACTATAAGACACTGATGAAAGAAATTAAAGATAATACCAAAAGATGGAGAGATATACCATGTTCTTGGATTGGAAGAATCAACATTGTGAAAATGACTCTACTACCCAAAGCAATCTACAGATTCAATGCAATCCTTATCAAACTACCAATGGCATTTTTCACAGAACTAGAACAAAAAATTTCACAATTGTAGTAATACAAAAGACTCCAAATAGCCAAGGCAATCTTGAGAAAGAAAAATGGAGCTGGAGGAATCAGGCTCCTGAACTTCAGATTATACTACAAAGTTACAGTAATCAAGATGGTATGGTACAGGCACAAAAACAGAAATACAGATCAATGGAACAGGATAGAATGCCCAGAGATAACCCATGCACATACGGCCACCTTATTTTTGATAAAGGAGGCAGGAATATACAATGGAGAAAAGACAGCCTCTTCAATAAGTGGTGCTGTGAAAACTGGACAGCTACATGTAAAAGAATGAAATCAGAACACTTCCTAACACCATACACAAAAATAAACTCAAAATGGATTAAAGACCTAAACATAAGGTCAGACACTATAAAACTCTTAGAGGAAAACATAGGCAGAACACTCTATGACATAAATCACAGCAAGATCCTGTTTGACCTACCTCCTAGAGATATGGAAATAAAAACAAAAATAAACAAATGGGACCTAATGAAACTTAAAAGCTTTTGCACAGCAAAGGAAACCATAAACAGGACCAAAAGACAACCCTCAGAATGGGAGAAAATATTTTCAAGTGAAGCAACTGACAAAGGATTAATCTCTAAAATTTACAAGCAGCTCATGCAGCTCAATATCGAAAAACAAAAACCCAGTCCAAAAATGGGCAGAAGACCTAAATAGACATTTCTCCAAAGAAGATATACAGATTGCCAACAAACACATGAAAGGATGCTCAACATCATTAATCATTAGAGAAATGCAAATCAAATCTACAATGAGGTATCACCTCAAACCAGTCAGAATGGCCATCATCAAAAAATCTACAAACAATAAATGCTGGAGAGGGTATGGAAAAAACGGTACCTTCTTGCGCTGTTGGTAGGAATGTAAATTGATACAGCCACTATGGAGAACAGTATGGAGGTTCCTTAAAAAACTAAAAATAGAACTACCATAAGACCCAGCAATCCCACTACTCGGCACATACCCTGAGAAAACCATAATTCAAAAAGAGTCATGTACCACAATGTTCATTGCATCTCTATTTATAATAGCCAGGACATGGAATCAACTTTAGTGTCCATGGACAGATGAATGGATAAAGAAGATGTGGCACATATATACAATGGAATATGACTCAGCCATAAAAAGACACGAAGTTGAGTTATTTGTAATGAGGTGGATGGACCTAGAGTCTGTCATACAGAGTGAAGTAAGTCAGAAAGAGAAAAACAAATACCGTATGCTAACACATATATATGGAATCTAAAAAAATGGTACTGATGAACCTAGTGACGGGGCAGGAATAAAGATGCAGACGTAGAGAACGTACCTGAGGACACGGGGTGGAAGGGGAAGCTGGGACAATGTGAGAGAGTGGCATGGACATACATACACTACCAAATGTAAAATAGATAGCTAGTGGGAAGCAGCCGCATAGCACAGGGAGATCAGCTCAGTGCTTTGTGTCCAACTAGAAGGGTGGGATAGGGAGGGTGGGAGGGAGACACAAGAGGGAGGAGATATGGGGATGTATGTATATGTATAGCTGATTCACTTTGTTATACAGCAGAAACTAACACAACATTGTAAAGCAATTATATCCCAATAATGATGTTAAAAAAAATAAAAATAAAGCACCAATGGCCTGTCCTGTGGGCTACCACCCCAGGGAACTACCCTGTATCCAACTAATGAAACTGCAGCAGCTGATGGAGGCTATAGGAGCCTTTTTTTTTTTTTTTTTCACTCTGTGTAAAGCTTTAAAAAGATTTTTTTTATAATGAGTTGTTACTCTCAATTATTCAGATTTAAGATATAATTCTGGAAAAGAAATTTCAGAAATTCAAACAAATATAAATACCATTATGCAAAAAAAAAAAAAAACCCTGCCTACTTCCATTTAGGAAGACTGGGGAGAGGGGAGAAACTTTGAGATCACCTTTAATGGATAGAATGTTTTTCCTTTGTTTAGTTACCACACTTCCTTTAAGGATCTCATATTATTTAATAAAAATGTAATGATTTAAAAAAGAAAACAGCACATTCAGAATCTACAAGGATTGATATCTTTGGCTTTGCTCTGCTGGCATTAAACCTTTCCAAGTATCTCTTTTAAAGAAGTAGGACACTGCTTCTGGCTAGTTCTGCTCTTTGCACACTGACTGGTGCGTGAAGCGTGTTGACTAGATGACCTCGATGGCCCCTCTTCAAAACAGCGATGGCCCTTCTGATCCAGGATGCCTGACCAAAGGAGCTGGCCAGTCCACTGGTCCAGCTCGAGGGCAGGCAAGTCTTGTTGACTGTGGTGAATTTCAGAACCTTGCTTCCCCTGATTTGTTTAAATAACTCTTTTTTTTCTAATTACAAACGTAGGCATGCTTATGACAAAACATTTGGAAAACTCTGAGATATATAGGAGAAAATAGAAAATCTCCCGTATCCTCCAGATTCAGAGTCATGACTGCTGGGAGGCAGGATACCAGTCCCAAGGGGCGGCCACGGTTTCCATGGTTCCACTTTGGGAAGGAGACAGGGACTTACACAAGCCGACATGCTGATGTGGAAAGATTTGGGGGCTCCTCGTCTGTTCACACACATCAAGCTCAAATAAAATCCATTATACAACACCCATGGAAGCACTTTATAAACTCTCAAGGATTGTACAAATGGTACTTGTAATTATTCTCAGGAGCAAATGGGTTGGTATCATGATATTGTCTTGATCGCACTGAAGGGAGTGGGTTTCCGGGGAGCATTTTCTGAATTTCCTGCCATTGGAGGCATTGCTGCCACTCCAGCTTTTCTCTGTCATGGCAGGCTGCTCTCTGCCACTTGAAACACTTCACTTTAAAGCATGCCGCAGGCAATGGGACTTGCCTCCCAGAAGAATGCAGCAGGAGCCCAGCATCACTGCAAGAGTCCCCATCGATGTACATACTCTCCTTTGTGGCTGTACCTCATTTGCTCTATCCCAATATGAATGATGTTAAAGTAAAGCCTCTTGAGAAAACGCTGAAGAGGAAAAGTTGGAAGTTGTCAGGGTGTAAGGTGGTAAACAGATTTTTTGACAGTCCCCTCCTTAGCTTCCTGTCCCCGCCAACAGGGCTGGAGTGTTCTGGAAACACTGTATTCTTTGGGTTTACTTAACACCACTCCCTCCTAGTTTCGCAGACACCTCTCTGGCCAGTCCTTCCTGGTCTCCTTACTCACTCCTCCTTTTTCCCTCAACCTTGAAGTGTTGCAGGATCTCAGCCTACAGCGTCCAGACAGCCAGGCTCTCACCTGGTGGTTTCCCTCTGTATCCTCAGGATGAGATTATTATGTGACACTTAGCAGATGCTCACTAAGTATTTTTGAGTGAGTGAGTGAGTAAATGAATAGGTGAAAAAATTGCTAGCAAACTCTCCATTGCCTTAACACAATGTTTCCACGCACTTCCAAACAATTCATTCTCAAGCCTGGAGCTGCCCACCATGGCTAGGTCGGGTCACTGAATAAGATTCCTGGATCCACCTGTAACTCCAGACCCAACGACCCAGTTCCCTTTATGGGTCTTCCTAAAGCTGCACGGCCCATGGATCCCCTGCCTCAAAGTCAACTCTCAACAAAGCATCCAGGCTTGTCCTTCTTCTTCCAAGTCCCTTGCAACCAAAAGGATTATCGTGCCTTGTCAGCAGTATTTTCCCAACCCTTATCAAGGGAAGCTCACATCCATCCCAAAGACTTTGACCTTCTGGGAAATTCCCCCAACATTTCTCCTCTATTGGAAAACTCGAAAAAACTTTCTACAGAATGGGGTCCTATAAAATCACTACTTTCAGAAGCCCATTACCGCCTGAAAGCAAACTGGGTTATTTTCTAAGCTTCAGTTGCCCCTTTGCTAAGGTGGGCATAATAATATAGAAAGGCTTAGATAAAATAATGTACTAGAAAGGGTCTAGAACAATGTTTGTGACATGAAAAACATTGAAAAGACACTGGTTGAACCCTTACAACCCTTTACAACCCTTATTTCCAGAGTTCATTGACATTCTCATCCCAGGGACTAGTAACCAGAAAACGACACAAAACAAAGGTGGTGCAGGAGTTGCCACTGGCAAAGGAGACTTTGAATTAGTGGAGGAAGAAGACCGTCTCAGGCTGAAATGACCTTGCAGCCAAGTAGGGAAGGCATAGAGGGGAGAGGAGAGAAGGATGGTGACTGGGCGTGAGAAATTGGTTCTCCACCACCCAGAGCAGTGCTGAGACAAGTATCAGCAGATCTTGAATTGTGAATCATCAATCAACAGTTTGCAGAGGGCCAGGTCTCCGAGGAAGCACTTGCAGGAAGCTGGGAGTGCCTCCTTGAATCTTGCAGCCTGGGTGCCTGGCTAGCCTCACCCCAGTTCCGGCCCTTCCCAGCAGGCACCAGCCTCGGAGAACAACACCGTGAAAACCTAGAGGTTCTCCCCAACAGCCCTCACGCCCCAGGACACCAGCCCTACCCCCTCAGCATCCGTATGCTCTGAACCATTACTCACGTGGTTAGGAATCTGGCGGCAGCGGGTGAAGCATGGATGCCATCTTTATATCCAAACGACCAAATTAATGCTTTTTTATACCAATGAATGTTTTACTACCACTCTGCAGTGGGAGAATCTATCCTGTATTTCAGATTTCCCAAGAGTGCCAAAAAGGGTGAAATAACGCTAACCCAGCAATAATCCACAGACCTAATTGCCTGGGAAATTCACAAAAGGATGCACCTGGCTTGGGCGTTACCTTTGAATGTAGGTAATCACCCAGATCACAACAGTCTTTAAAGTTAATGAATAGGGGCTATCAGCAAGAGAAGAAAAATCTAGTAGAAGAGCATGGCTCCCAGTAAAGATGGTTTTATTAAGAACCAGTAATCCACAAGTTCTTCTATGGGGATATGAAATAGAAATTTATTTTCCATCCCGTTTTTTAATGGGGTGATTTTTTATATGTTTGACGACTGAGACTATCGTCAAAGTCTATTGATAATAGTCCTCGACTATTGATAATACACTATTATCGACGACTGATGGCCAAATTGTGATGAATTTGAAAATCAGATATGCACAAATTGAAAGCAATCTTAGGCATTGTCAAATCTAACACTTTTATTTGGGGGGAGGAAACTGAGGTCTAGAAAGAGTGTATTATTGTTCTAGCCTGAGGTCTCACAGGTAAGGCAAGACCCAGGAACCCAGGAATCTTCCACCTTCATGATTTTTTCACTATCCGCTTACCACTCCTACCTTGTTCACTTAAGAATTTTCTTTAAGTCGGCATATTTTTTCCTTACATAAATTTACATTTCCATTCATTATAAATGGAAAACCTGTATCACTTGTTATCAATAAAAGCCAACCATAAACATAAACAGAATTAAGGTGAAACAATGTTAAATTCTAAGAAGGCTCTGAGATCAAGTCTCTTTAAACAGTGATATTAGCAAGTGAAATGTCATTGATAGCATAAGAAGCACTGAAAAGAAAGTGAAAAGGCAATGGTTTTCTCGATATGTGACGATGCCGTTTAAGGTTTATTCATGTATCAACTGCCATGTAGTTTCATTCGGGAATTCTTCAGCTATCCTCTTATGCCAGCCACGAGGCTCACCTCCTCCAGGCAGCCTACCAGAATCTCAGAAGAAGCAGCCTCGTCAATGAATTAACTATGACTTTCTTGGTGGCTACACACTCTGCCCCATCACCTTATTCTGCAAATTGAAAACCATTCTTGAATTTTCAGCGAGAATTGTTGAGAATGCATTCAGGGAGTTAAGAACACACTAGGGGAAAAAACTCAATAATAGTTTACAAAACAATAAAATCTCTAATTATAATCACTGAGATTCATGTTTCATAAAGGAAACAAACATTTAATGACAAATACCGACTACTCTGAGACTTATGCTTTATCTCCTCTAATCTCACAGTGACCTTAGAAAGGTGTTCTTGGCTCCATTTCACACACGAGTGAAGAGAAGCTCAGAGAGGTCAAGTAACTACATACATGCCTAAAGTCACACAGCTAATAATAACAGCAGGATTCAAATCCACATCTTTTATGTCAACTGTGGCTGCACATGCGCATCATCTGGGACCTTTTATAATGATCAGTGTCAGAGCCTCACTCGCATTAATTCTGATTAAACTAGTGAGACGTGGTGCCTTGGTTTAATGTGCAGCCAGCATTGAGAAACTCTTGTATTGTACCATAACCTTCTGTGGTAATTCCCCGGTCACTTTTTCAGTTATTTATCAAATCTGGTTTTCCATAGTTCCTTTATCACTTCCTAGTGAAATTTCAACAAACAGGAGTGGCCAAAGAGAAGAAGCAGTTCCCACTGCCTAGTGGTGAGGAGGCCCCAGGCTGAGGGTAGAGAGTCCTGGGCCCCAGCCCTGCTTCTGCTCTGATTTAGCTGGGACCTTGGACAAAGCATTCAACCTTGGTTTCCTCATCTGCAACAGAAAGGGGTTGAATTTGGTGATCTGTCAGCTCCTTTCCAGCTCTGAATTTCTGTGATCCCGTTCCAAGTGCTCAGAGCCGCTGCAAAGCCCTGTGGATGTACAGCTTCCCTGCCTTTCCAACCCGTTTGCTTTCTTCTTCCCCCAGAACCGTTTCTATTTAATGAGCTTTGGCTCACTGTGCCCTGCCTGTTTCCCTGGTCTCCTCGGCCTGCGTCTAGGTCCCTAGACTATTTTTTTTTTACCACGGGAACATGTTTTCGTGACTAATTTGCTTCTACTTTTTTACCCAACTCCACTTCACTGCAGGCTATGGGGACTCTTTTAATACACCAAAGTGTCCATCAATGGATCTTAATTGAGCACAATCATTTTCTAAAACTCCTCCAAAGTGTGGGCCGGGGCCCAGTGGGTAGGAGTAGGGAGAAGCGCGCACAGGAAAGAGGCAAGTCATGAAGTTTATAACAAGATAAATGTGATGATCAGATTCACCCCCAAACTCAGAGAGAGAAGTTAAAATTCAAATGTGCGTATATATGTGGAAACACACACCCATACACACATATATGTACTTCCAAATTTTAAAATATTTTGGATATCTCAGTTTTGGCTTCATTCTCTCCTATGAAGTTTTTAACATAAAAGAATAGTTTTCAGAATAGGGATCGTTTCACTCCATGGAATTATTTTGCTTCTTTCTGTTTGTGCATTTGTTACCGTGTTTCTTAGACATACAAGCTTCAGGATACATCACCTGAAGCAATTTAGAGAAACAAAAACACAGGTTACTACTTGGCCCCCATCCTATGTTGTACCCTAAATCTAAGTGTGTGGAGTACCCAGAGTTCCAAAAGCCAATGCCAAGGGCTGCTGTGAGCCCTGGGCCACGCCCTTCCGATGGCTCCCATCACAAGAGGTTCACCTTGTCTCATCCCAGACTCCTCTGCCACTAGCCTCCAATTTTCCTTAATTGCAACAAGCCTCGGAAAATCTGTAACATTCAATCTGAGGTTGATTATTCCACAATGACACTCAGAATTTTTTAGGGCATGACAGTCTTGACGAAGCGTTTGAACATCTCCGTGTCCCACAGGAAGAAAGAACAATTTCCAGGCTGTGCTGGGACGGAGGATGGGGAGTGTCCGACTGTTTTTTCTGAAGGAAACAATTCTGTTGATTGGAACAGAATTTTGCAAACGACTACTTCGTTTTTCAGAGGTTGCAGCTTTTAAAAATCTCCTAACATCAGTTTTACATTTATCCTTGCTGTTGCTGCTTTTTTTTTTAGTGGAACTAATAATCAAGCCTTTTTAGGGCAAGTTTACTGTTTTGGATACAACTGTTCCTCATCCAACTCCAGGCAACTACCTTCCCTCTATTAGGTGGGAAGAAAATTTTCCAGTTCCTTTCATTATTCTTCCTTTGTCCTAAAACCAGTGGTGTGTTTTTGATTTCCAGAGAGAAAGGAGAGGTGTTTATGGTTTTGTCTTTATTTTTAGACTCTTCATTCTTCTTCTCACAGTGTATATTGTTATAACAATCTCAAGTTCTAATTTATTTATTGTTAAAATGCTCATTATGCATTTGCCTTGTTTTTAATTGAAGCTAAATAAGTACAAAGTTAATGAAGAGTGTTTCTGAATATCCTATGGAAGGAAAATCAGGTCCAAATGTAAAATCGAGACTGACAGACAGTGGGACAGAAGCCCCACTGGGATTTCAGGCTCAGGAGCCGTTTTCAGATGAGGTCACTGGCCATTTTAGCGATAAGGCAGCATCTAACTTATTCCAGGGGGCTATTTTAATAAAGCATATGGACCATGCGGAGAGTAGGAGCCCCACAATTATATCCCACCTTCATATGGACAGCAGCAAACAGTGTCAGTGAAAGCACGAGAAGTCTCCAGTCTTTGCAAAGAGTGTGATGACAGTGGCCCTTGTAGACCCTGGGGACCCATGCCACCAGCTGTCCGCCACAAAGAGCCCATGGTTACATCAGGATGCTGAAGCTGGTGGAGCTTGGAGACTACTCAGCCCTGATTCCCATCTTACACTTGAGGAAACTGAGCTCCAGAAATGGGAACTTACTTAAGTCACAAACACTTAGCAAGTGAATGACAAGCCTGGCTTCTGCCTCTCAAAACAGAGCTCTTTTCCAAAGCGAGCCTCATCAGCATCTAGTAGCAGAGGACCCTATTCCACCCTATAGGCTCAGAAATAGTAAAGAAGCCCCTTCTTCTTAATCCTTTAACACATACCAGCTCAGCACTAAGTCCTTGCCCACATTATCTCATTTAAGTATCGTAACAACCCTTTGAGGTTGGTATTATTACAGATAATTCAACTTCGAAGTGGAGCATTAAGTACTAACTCATTTGCCCAAGGTCATAGGGCTGGTAAGGAGCAAATCCAGAATTCAGTCTTGGGTCCTGTGTCCTTGACCCACGGGCCAATCCACTCCTTAGTCCATCTCTTATAACTGCGTCTCAACTCTTCCATCCAGCACCAACACATCCTACAGGCTGCCCAGACTCTGCCCGTGACCTTCCTGACCACAGACCTCTGACAATGAGTTCAAGTAGCCAGCAGATATCTCTAGATCTCAGGGAAGCGGAGTCTCTCCCCAATACCAGGAAGTAAATAATGGCTGAGCTAACAACTCATGGTAATCGCATTCCCTGCCCCTGTGACTATGTAGGGCAGTTGTGTGATAGCATTCTGGACAATGAGAAGCAAAGGGGAGAATTCCTCTCCTTACTGTCTAAAAAGGCAGAGCTTCAGGGAATAAGACCTTTATTTAGCCTCTGACCTTCAGTTTCTGCTTAGGGTGCTGGCATGAGCACATGATGCCTGGAGCTGAGGCAGCCATATTGTAAACATGAGGTGACAGCCATAAAGGGAAGAAAACAAAAAAAAACAATACTCTGAGGATGGAGAAGCAGGACTATTAGAAGAATCCTGGCTCCTGGATGTTTGAAGACATTAATGAGCCATTGTACCAACCGAAATGCGTCTACCTTCATATTTCTTACTGTTTTCAAAAATTCAGTGTCTATTGTTTAGGCCACCATTAGTCAGATTTGCAGTCCCTGGAAGCTGGCAGCATTGCAAATTGCTACGAGTTCAGAGGTATGTGGTCTGAGGATAGCTGTCTCATCTCATGCCCCGCCTCACCTTCTTTATAAAAAAGTGTACTAGCTAGAGTCATACCAAGATTTTACAATGCATTTACTTTCAGTATAATTTAGCGTAAATCTTGAAGCATTTGCCATATACTAATTTACTATCATTTGAAGTATGGACTTTTGACTAAGCCACAAGGAAAATAAATCTTGACTCATTAAGAAAAAATTTAGATATAGAGACACATACCTCACATATGTGTAGCCATATTTTAAAAATTAATTATTTTATAGGCACCATGGATTAGTAAATCACAAGGTTATTCAGTATGCAATAGTAAGTTGATAAAATTTCAAACAGAATCCAAGTCTTAGCTTTTCAAGTTCAACCCAAGTGTACAACACCATGTACACCTCAGTCTACAGACCACCCACAGAAAGATACAAAAAACGGGGAGGTGGGGGACATATTCTTACAATGTTTCCCTCCCAAAATCTACAATTCTGTTGCTTCCTTATAAGCATATTTTAGAATTAGTTTTGAATATATTCATAGTAGACATTATATTTACATTTGCTGTTCGATCCTCTTATTTTGAAACTATACTACAGTCCTTTATCACAGAGAAACCTTTTCTGAGATGCTCTGGCTCCATGCCTGTCATCCTTGCATTGTCATTTGTTCAATCAACAAACACTGATGCATGCCAAGCATCATGCTGAGAACTTAGGACTCATGTCTGAAGGTGTTGGGCCATGAAGTTTGTTCTTTTTCAGCAACAACAGCGCAAATAGAAGTGATCCCAGCATGAAGATGTTATGGCATCCCTTTATTCTTGCACAAAAATTGCACCCCCGGTCCTGGGAAGGGAAACCAGAACAGTTTTCTCTGCTCCCTTGTCGGGGGAAGAATCAGTGTGAGCCAAGCAGCCAGTTCAAATTCAATAAGACAAGAGCATCCCATTCCTTGAGCCGGCTACTGTTCCACCAGCTGGGATTGAAGAGAAAATGGGAAAGGAGAGACTCACCTTCATGTTATCTGGACCTTGTGTATTCAGCAGGTCCTTTGGGAGAAAACTAGATAACTGGATTAGACAATTTATTTTTTTAAGCCCACTAGCGAGAGACTCACTGCAAAGACTGAACTTCTTAAGGGTGCAAGGTGTGTTTCTTACTCATTTTTGTATCCTCAGCACCTAGGATAGTACCCAACACAAAGCAGGTACCCAAAAAATGTGTATGTAAAAAAAAATTAAAATCAGTATTTATTATTAGGTTTTTATTACTATCACCATCATCATCATTATATCCAGGTAGATCTAACTTTGTACCTTTCCTTTGGGATACTGTAAAGAAATATGTTCTCTAATAAAAATATGGTATTCTGGTCTTCTTTTTAAGTTCTGAGCCACAAAGGAATCATAAAATGTTTAAACGAGATCTTATTTTAAACTTGCATTTTAAAAACCCTGGATGGAAAATCTAAGTTGGGATCACAACCTTGTTACAGAGGAAATTATCAGGTCCCTTTATAAAATCCTCTGAAGTGAGAACATTGACTTGAAGATAAACCCAGAGCATTAGGTCCTCTTAAAAGATCCACAGGGAACCATCCCTTAGACAAAAACACCTGACTTTCTGATCAAGCATTGTATTTGTCAGAATAGATGATTG
Organism: Aethalodelphis obliquidens; assembly: GCF_003676395.1. Lineage (NCBI taxonomy): Eukaryota > Metazoa > Chordata > Mammalia > Artiodactyla > Delphinidae > Aethalodelphis > Aethalodelphis obliquidens. The sequence goes on from NW_020837963.1 coordinate 12,039,755, forward strand.
GGAGAACACTGACAGAAATTTTCTCACATGTAACATTTGTTCATTTCACACTTCAGACTCTCTCTCGATCGCAGAATTCGTTTCATTGGCATTTGTCATATCTCGGCCATCTTCTTTCCCCACTTTGTAGATGGTGGCTTTTTTAGGCGACTCTTTCTGAGCTGAGGATTTTTTTTCTAGGATGCCAATCCAATCTGGTATTTCAAAATGCCAACACCATTGGCCCTGCTGGAAACCGATTAAACAATTTCTATGCCTAACAGCTCTTTTCAAGTTGCTGAGTTTTTGATTTTCATTTCTTAAGGCTAAATTTTCACACACACAAAAATTGCCCACTCTTTGCATGCAAATGAAGCAGTTTAGAAATGGAAATTCAAGCACAGTGAGCCCTGCATTAATTTACAAATCCATGGCATATTTAAAATATTTTTTCAAATTGCTTCACACGTTTTGGGTGTGTGACACATCGCCATTTAACTTAGTCAAAGTTATTTTGCTGATAAACTTTAGATAACTCTAAAGAAGGCATCTTTGGGAGAACTTTATTATCTATTCCATTTATTTTCATTAAAATAGAATGGGATCAAATTGGGTGAACTAGAGCTCTTTGTAAAGGCAGGACCTTCTCACTCAGGTGGGTCTTTTAAAACTTGCGTGACTGGAAGGGGGAAGTGAATGAATGTCCTTGTGAGTAGAAGTTCCTAAAAGTAAAAGTGTGTATGTTATCAACACTTTACATTTCAGCCACTTGATTTCTGGTTCCTGTAAGAAGAGAACCTAAATGTACCTTCACACCTCTGTAAAGACAAAAATAGGTAATCACTTCTATGCTTCAGCAAAGTACATCCTAGCTTTCTGTTGTGTACTTGCAAAAGAATGCACATTTGCCTCAAATTCGGCTATTGAAGGAAAAGACCTTTTTTTTAATCTTTTCATTTTCTTGTAATACTCAGTGCCAGCACGTTTTAGAGCTGACATTTTTGAGATTTTTAAATTTAAAAGATGTCTTCTATTTCTCTATCAGCCTAGTCCGGGCCAATTCAGATTCCCGTTGGATTTGAGAACTATATTGTGCCCTACCAGATAAGAATAATGATGAAGTCATAGAAAATGAGACAGTGATATTGGTGCAGAGACAAATAGTCTTTGGAACGGAATAGAGATACGCAAGAAGACCCACACATACATGGAAGAGGTGACATTATAAATACGTGGAAAAAGAGGGATTTTTCAATAATGGTGCTGTGCCAATGGGTTAGAAATATGGAATAAGAAAAACAGAAAAGAAAAAACTAGATCGACTCCTCACACCATTCACTAAAATCAATTCCAGATAGAACAATGACGACATAGGAAGGAAATTTTCACACTTTTTAGGGAAAAAAAATACAAAAACATTTTTGTGACCTCAGGATAGGGAAAGATTATTAACCAAGTCACAGAAAGAACAAACTATAAAGAAAAAATAGTGATTGGTTCAACCGCATTAACTTCCATTCTTTGGAAGACCCCAGAAAGAGTAAAAACACAAGTTACAGATGGGAAGATGAGATCTTCAATACCTACAGTTAACAAAGGATTAATATCCAGGAAATAACTTCTATGTCAACAAGAAAAAGACAAACAACCCAAGAAGGCACAAGCAATTCATAGTCAAAGGAGATGAAGAGGCATTTAATAGATGAGGCAAAATGAATGCCCATTATATACGGGGAAATGTTCATTAATAATAGGAAAATGAATAATAAAACCACAATGAGATTCCATTCACTGCCATCTGGTGGGCAGAAATTTTTAAGTCTGAGAATATCAAGTAATAGTAAGATGTGGAATAAAGATATGGAATAATGGACACCCCCTCCACTGCTGGTGGGAGCAAGTCCTCACTTTATTTCTCCTTTGAAATACAATGTAGCATCACCCAGTAACACTGAACATGGGCACACCCCTCAACCCAGCAACTTCACTTATGGATATATAGCCAAGAGAAACTCGCGCACATGTTCACCAGGCAACGTGGATAAGAATATTCACAGCAGCAAGGTTCTTCAAAGCAAAACAACCCAAACGTCCATAAACAGGAGAATGCATGAATGAGTTATGAGCTAGTCATAAACTGGAATGCAATATGTCTCCATATGAACATGGCTGAATCTAAAATGTAGATTGCTGAGCAATAAAAAAGCAAGTTTTAGAAAACTACATACAGTATGATTTTATTTATCTAAATTTCCAAAACAGGCAAAATGAAATTATATATTGTTTAGGAATATCTATACATAAAGAAAAACAAGAGGGCAATTCCCACAAAGTTCAGGATGATGAGTACCTCTGGAGAAGAGGCGGTAATACAGTTTGGAGATGTCACACACAAGGCCTCAAAAGTATCGGTACTATTTTTCTTCTTATTGGGTTCATTTTGTCATTTTTTTTTTAATTCCAAAATGATAGCCATCAGTGTGCTTTTTTAAAATTATAGTTGATGTGCAATATTATATAAGTTACAGGTGTACAATATAGTGACTCACAATTTTTAAAGGTTATTCTCCATTTATAGTTATTATAAAATATTGGCTATAGTCCCCGTGTTGTACAATATACCCTTGTAGCTTATTTTATACCTAATAGCTTGTACCTCTTACTCCCCTACCCCTATATTGCCCCTCCCCTCTTCCCTCTCCCCACTGGTAACCACTAATTTGTACTCTATATCTGTGAGTCTGCTTCTTTTTTGTTATATTCACTAGTTTGCTGTATTTTTTTAGATTCCACACATGAGATAAAACAGCATTTGTCTTTCTCTGTCTGACTTATTTCACTTAGTATAATGCCCTCCAAGTCTATCCATGTTACTGCAAATGGTAAAATTTCATTCTTTTTTATGGCCAAGTAGTATTCCATCGCATATATATATATATATATATATATATATATGTATATATATATATCTCTCACATCTTCTTTATCCATTCATCTGCTTATAGACACTTAAGTTGCTTGCATGTCTTGGAAATTGGAAATAATGCTGCTATGAACATTGGGGTGCATGTATCTTTTCAAATAAGTGTTTTCTTTTTTTCAGATGTATACCCTGGAGTGGAATTGCTGGGTCATATGGTAGTTCTGTTCTTAGTTTTTTTGAGAACCCTCCTTACTGTTTTCCACAGTGGTGGCTACGTCAATTTACATTCCCACCCACAGTGTACGAGGGTCCCCTTTTCTCCACATCCTCACTAACATTTGTTATTTGTGTTCTTTTTGATAACGGCCATTCTGACTGGTGTGAGATGATAGTTCACTGTGGTTTTGCTTTGCATTTCCCTGCTGATTAGTGATGTTGAGCATCTTTTCAGGTACCTGTTGGCCATCATTTTGTCATTATTCTTGAAACTGTACAGAGATGTTAAATGCACTCTCTTGTCATTAGTGTGTATTTAATGTACTTTTTAGGTTTTTAAAAGAACTTTGACGTGTGATGGCTGAATCAATGGTACAAACCCCCAGCAGCACCCCTCTCACCCCAACCCCAGTGTGCTTGTCCCTGTGGCTGATGGTGTGCTGTTGCTCTCGCTGCTGTGACCTATTTTACGTCATGTCCTGGGCTGAAAAAAACACAGAGACATTTGACGGTGTCTTGACCTTACTCCCCAGACCCGTTTTAATAACTACTTTGGTGGGTGACATTTGAAAAAAATCTCCACAAAGAATCTTATCCTGAAGTAGGAGTTGAGCAATTTGTGGAAACAAATATTATAGAAAGTTTTTGCTGAGGAAGGATCTTTCCTTTGTATGTATTTGTTTAGTCTATGCTTGTTAGACCCCAGGTTTCCTTGTGTGGTCCCCCAAAATGATGAACGTGTGTTTCCTCGAATATTCCATGCACTTTCTGTTGCTATTTTAACATCTCTGAAATCATGCGTTTGCAATCAATGACATACTTTGATGGCATCTTTTTCTTTCTTAGAACACAAAATAATAGATTGTCTTTAGATTGATGGTTTCTTAGATTCTCCAGCATATAACATCACGTTTCAGTGGGGATTCCCATCAGTTGAAAGGGGCAAAAAGCAAAGGTCCCAGAACACCGAGAAATCAAAGGTTGCCATGCTCCCTAGAGCCTGGAAGTGACTGCCTGAAAAAAACCACACCTGAGTGCCATTCTTGTGGGCAGGAAAGCAGAAAGTAAGGGAGGAAGGAAAGGATGGTTTAGTTTGAACCAAAATACTGGAAAATGTTTGCTTCAACTTTTTGTGTGTTCAGTTCAAAACACACACACAGAAATGCATTAAACCTCAACTATTAAGGACCCCCTGCAAAACCCTGACGTCAGGAAGCTCCAAGCATAGCTCAAAATGTTCAGCCAGGACACTGCTGTTCAAACCCAGGGAACAGCATCTATAAATAAAGCTCAACACCACCCCTGAGGACCACATCTACCAACAGCAATGACAATGAGACCAAGTGCACACCAGCTACTCCCAAGCTCCGAGGGCCAGAGTGTTTCCCTGCTGAGTGTTTCTCATCCTTAATTTGAAGACTTGGAGAATTACCAGCCACCACTTTGTATTTCTCTTACCTCCAGCTGGGCTCTCTCTGTATCACCGTAAGTAGCTGATGCACGATAACCCAGCTTGAACAGAAAAGGCTCCGAGTTCTTCAACGGCTTGCACCATGTTCATTCAACACCTGCCGTTCATCTCACAAACAACAGCACCAGACATGCTATTGGATGCTTGGTGGCCACAACTGAGGCAGAAGAAGGCACACCTGACTGAGCCTCAACTCAGAAAACAGTGAGTAGGGGGATGTTTTGCCATCCACAGTGTGAGAGGATAGGAGAATCTCTTTATCAAAATCTCTGGTCATGCTGCCCAGATGGTCTTGCACGAGTGTTATGATGTATATAAAGGACTCTACTTGAATGAACAAGCAGCGATTCATAAATCTCCAGGACTTGTAAAATCCCCATAGAGCAAAAACTAAATAAATAAATCTATGGGGTGGGGTGGGGCAGGGCGGGAGTGTGGGGGCGGGGGGATCACCCTTCACTAGCTAAACCCTATCCTGGCTTAACTGTTTTATTTCAGTAACTTGGTCGCCAATGTCTAGCACTGGACTGCGGACTTACAAAATGAAATGAGGATATATTTTTTATACAAGATTCCTTAAAAGAGTTACTTGTTTCTACAGATCCTTTGAGTGTTCGGGAGCTATTTGATAGGTCGTGTTAGGAACTCTTTGGTGTATTTGTGGGGCTGTACGGCAGTCTTCTTTAGGACCTCAGGATGAGATGCTTTCTATGTCCAGCAGGAATTACCTAAACTGGGGGGAGTAGCCGTAACGGCTTTCCATCTGCTCATGGCAGCACCTCCTTAAACCAGGACTTACTAGAAAGGGGGCTGTGCCTATTTGGTTTGATGTGTTACGGGGAGAGCCAAGCCCCACATCACATTTACCTGGCACTTGTGTCCAGACTGTTCCCAAGTACAGATTGTTCAGAGTTTAAGTGGATTGAATCTGGGCAGAAGGGGAAGAGCAGAAATTGATCAGCACATGCTTGTCTTATTTTGATAAACAGTGTTTTTCTGGACCACGGTCCAGATTGGTGTGGTCCAACTTGTTCACACTCAAGGTCTAGGTAGCTGTTACCCCACATCCCTGAGGGAAATCAAGATAGAGATTCTGATAGTTCCCCTTACAGGAAAGGAAACAAACAGGGAAAGAACTGATGGAGCTAAAACACCAGACTGGCAGCCTGAGTAACTCCTTACCACCTGGCCATTGTAATAACCTCAGAGTTCCTGCCACTGTCATGCTTGCTTCCCACTCCATGGAATAAAGCGCTGGAAACAGATATTAGGTAGTAGTTTGCCTCCACTGCCCTGCTATGTGACAGTTTCCTGCATAAGACTTTTATTCTTATTTGGCACTTGAACTTCTAAATGACTCAGTGATTCATGCTTCACTGCCGCACGTGATAATTACCTTGGCAGAAAGCGATGTCTTTGTTCTTGCCCACTCACCTTTCGCATGGAGTTTCCCACTCCTGTTCCCTTATTTATGACTTGTTGACGTTCATCTATATTTAGCAAGTGTTTTGCTAATATCCAAGGAGTCATCCAAGATACAGCTGCTTGGTCCCTACAGGAAACCCCACTTTAGGGGGTTAGCGCTACACGGATCTGCATGAAGATGAGAAATGCACTTCTTGATTTTTAAATTAGCTGGTTAATGCTTCTAACCTTTCTCCCCTTTTGGAGCTCAATGAACTCATATGTTATTCTTGGTTGGTTGTCAAACGAGCGAGGATGTTTTTCTGATCATCTTTATGCAGAGTTAGATTTGGCCGTGTTTTCCTCCCTTTTCAGGGACTCCTTTCTTCATGGTGGGACATGTGACCTTGTTTTTATGTTTTCTGTGTCCCAGGTTAGGAAACTTGTGATAGTCCCTTCCTGTTCCTTCTTGAGTCACTGGTTTGCATTAGAAATGTGTGGCTCACTTCCTCCAAGTCCTTAGAAAGGTGTTTCTCCAAAACAACCTCACGGCTGTCTCTCTGTCATTGCGTGGACGCGGTAGCGAAAGCCATGACAAGGTCCATCCTCTCCAATACCATTTCAATCTGGTTCATGGACAATGTACTCAAAATGCTCTATTTTAAAGGGATCTCATCATAAGAAAAGGCCACTATAAAGTTCTCACTACACTCTGAGCTGTTCTTTGCAGGAGAAGAGGACGCCCGGTGACAACTCCCCATAAGGCTTCATGGGCCAATTCATCAACACATTTTTATTAAGCCTTAGAAACAAAATATTTATTCTCCATTGGACTAAGCTTTCAAAAATCAGGAGAAAGAAAAAATCACCCTTTTCATAAATCTTAAATAAGTAAAGAAGAGAATTTTGGAATACATGTCACAGGTTCTTTTGAAACTGGTAAGAATCTACCAGAGGAGGGAAAGTAAACACAGGAAACTGGAATGGAGAGAGAAAGGAGGACATTTGAAGGGGAATAGCCTGCTTTAATATTCCCTTGCATCCGGCACCCATAGGCTCTTGCGACAGAATCAGAGGAAGGAGAGGAAAACAGCACTGTTTTCCCCAGGCAGCATGCTGCATGCAACGCTTTGACACACATTTTGGAGCATAGCATGGTGCAGGGATTGAGAGCACAGGCTCCAGAGCCGGGTTCCAATCCCGCTTCCACCCTCCTAAGCTCTGAGCCCTTAGCCAGTTACGTTAATCTCTCAGTGCCTCAGTTTCCTCATCTGTAAAATGGGGATCACAATAGTACCTCTCTCATGGAGTTATGAGGAATAAATAGGTTGATATTAAACAGTGCCTGTACATAATAACTACTATATAAACGTTTGATAAGCCTAAATATTAACTTAAACAAATTAAATAAATAAATAAATCTGTTTGATCATCATAATGTCCTGGGCTAGATTTTTGTCACAAACACCATTTGTGGCTGGCTCAAAGCTGCTCTTCCCCTCCCTTCCCTGTGCACAGGGTTCACCTCCACTCCAGAGAGGCTGCAGAAGCCCTGGGCCAGCTTTTCCAGCATCCTCTGCAGCTGAGGCCTGAACGTGAAGCCCAACCCTGCCCAGTGGAAGCTGAGGACATTTTGCTCGTATCTTTTAGAAAGATTTTCCTGCCCTACCAAAGAAGCAGTTAGACAATGAGAAGCCCCCTCCCATGGCCCCTGTCTGCTGACATCCTTCTAGAGTCATCATCACGTGACCATGAGGAAAAAGCCGAGAAAAGCCAACCTGGTCTCACTGAACCCGTACTAGAACCACCTGCACCCAGGCTGCTTGTCAAGTCAGGTGTCAAGACCATAAATGGCCATTTCTAATACAGAAATGTATACTCTTTAAGCCACTCTCAGCCCAGCGTAGCCAAACGCATCCCAAATAACACAAGGTTATTTTATATGAGGAAACAGAGGGTTAAAAAGGGTTAAATGCCTTTATTAGCTAGACAGATGGTAGAACTGGAATTCAAACCCAGTCTCACTCCAGAGCTTGAGCTCGTACTGCTGCACCAGAAGCCACCACAACCCGCAATTCTCACCGCCTCGACGATACCGGTTAGGACTCAGAGCATCGAGGGACAGCTGTGGTCAGGGACGGCTGAGCAGAGTGAAAAATAACAAATGCCTTCTAACGTATGATTCTTTTCATTGTTTGCCAATCACTGTCACCTCGAGAAATGCAGAACTGGAATGGAAATCACAGCCATTCCGGTCCACATAACAAAACTGAGATGACCAAAGTCACACTGGTTAATAACAAAGTCAAATTGATCTCGGGTGGCCTCCGCCAGCAGCCGCTTGAACAGGGTTTCGGTTCCCCAGCCAGAGACTGAAGTCAGTGATGAGTGCTGAATCCTAACCACTAGACCACAAGGGACCAGTGGCCAGTGACAAGGCCCTGGCCCCTCAGCTGTGTAGAAGTGAGTTTCCACATAGAGACGGACAGTAGTGAAACAAGGAAAGTGTTTATTAGGAGGAAAAAGAGTATTTGTAGGTAGACACGTGAGCGGGCTCAGAGAGAGAGTTGCACCCTCGTGATAGTTTGAATCACTTTTATGGGGCATTTCTTCCTGGTTTCCGTTGGCCGATCATCTTGATTTGCCTGGTTCTGAGTCCGTATTTGGTTTATCTCAGGGTCTTCCCCATGTGTGCACGCATCTCTTAGACAAGATGGATTCTAGCGAAGAGGCCTATGGGTAGGTTAACATCACTTACTATGAGGTGATGCCCTGCTCTTTTGACCTCCGAGGTGCCTTTCTGCGCATATATAGTGGGGAAGATCTCCTTGACCTCAAGAATGAGAAATATGGGGTCTCTAACTTTTAACTGGGCAGGGCTCAGCTCTTCTCTCGCTCCTCCCATTTTGGAGTATCTATCCACAGGGGACAACTCCAGCTGCCCAGCCTGGGACCCATCTATCTCCTGCCTCAAGATGACAACTGAAGTCATGACCCCATTTTACAGATGGAAAAACTGAGGCACTGGGAGGTTATGTATCTCTTCCAAGGTTGCAAAGCTAGTAAGTGGTGATGCTGGAATATAAACTCGGGAGTCTGGCTCCAAATTCCTCCATGATTATGACATACATTCTCAAGTGCGCTGCTTCTGTAGCTTGGACTTAGCTTACAGAGGTGTGCTTTTTATAATTTGGAGGAGGAGTGTAATAAAACTGTAATCAATATCACAGATGCCAAGAGGTCAGCTTAAAGATTATGAGCCCCTCAGCCTGGCTGGCTGGTACCCCCACCCACCAATCACTGCTGATCTGCAGAGCTGGATTGCCCAAAGGTCACACTAACTCATGCAAAGAGCACCAGCGAATTAGGGGCAACCTGGAAAGCAGAAAAGCTCAACTCAGAAGGACTTACCCAGAATTTTATAATTTAAAAATCTGAGAAGATGCACTTTCAATTTTAGCATGCAGGTAAGCTTTTTGCTTCATGGTTTTGGATTGTCACCCCAGTTGTGACCCAAGACATGAAGGAGCAGAGAAGAGTCTTCCCTGAGTTTCTGACTCACAAAACCCATGAGCGTAAGTTTTGGGGTAGTTTGCTACCCAAGAAAATGTAGTCAAATACTACCACTTCAGAGGAATCAGCCGGTTTGCCAACTTGGGCTAATTTGTTAAACAATTGCCTCAGAGCCTCAAATCCATCTCCCCAGTCACCAGTCTGAGGGTGCCCAGGCCACCTGCCCTTCTGACCAACTGGCTACAAATTCAAGGTATCCCACAAACCCCCTTAGGTTTGATCATTTGCTAGAATGACTCACAGAACTCAGCAAAGCGCCATAATTACAACTACAGATTTTTTTTTTTTTTTTTGCGGTACGCGGGCCTCTCACTGTTGTGGCCTCTCCCGTTGCGCAGCACAGGCTCCGGACGCACAGGCTCAGCGGCCATGGCTCACAGGCCCAGCCGCTCCGCGGCATGTGGGATCTTCCCGGACCGGGGCACGAACCCGTGTACCCCACCAGGGAAGCCCTACAACTACAGTTTTATATAAAGAATACAGGTCAGCACCAGCCAAATAAAGAGACAACCTTATAGACAGCTATACAACCTTACTACTAACTCTCTCACTTACTGGAACTTATTCTTCTGTTCTTCCATAGCACCTTGTTCCATGAAATACTTTTCATATTCTATTTTAATTATTTATGTGTTAATCTCTTTTACTAACGATAACTCCTTGAAGGGCCATCTGATGGTCTTGGGTACCTGGTTACTTGGCAGGAAAACATGCTCAAAAATGATTCACAAATTGATTGTGATGTATGACCAGGGTATGGCAGTGGACAGACTGAGGTTCTATGACAGGCAGGAAGGAGAGAGCCTTGGACAGTTGGAAGAGACTACTAGGGCAGAGTACTTATTTCTTCGTGTTTCCACATTCCTTATCTGTAAAATAATCTTTATAGTGCAAGTTGAGGTTATTAAGAATCAAAACACCACTTGCAAAGCTGGTCTGGAAGCTAAAGATTCATCCTGGCATTAATTTTGACATCTCTCAAAACTGGGTTTAATACCTTATCCTCCTACCTATGTCCCAGATCAACTAAGTCTTTAGGTTAAGGAAAAAAAAAAAAATCTGTCTTTTAAGGAGAAAATAAACAGAGAAAGTTCAGGAAAACTTGTCTCTGAAGCTTGGCATGAAGGGAAGAATAAAGAACTCCAATTCCTTCTAGCATCCTTTTATCCAAATTGTCATTCAACGGGAGAAGGGGAGATAAATTAGGAGTTTGGAATTAACACAGACACACTACTGTATATAAAATAGATAATCAACAAGGACCTACTGTATAGCATAGGGAACTCTACTCAATATTCTGTAATAACCTATATGGGAAAAGAAGCTGAAAAAGAATAGATATATGTATATATATAATGAAATCACTTTGCTGTACACCTGAAACTAACACAACATTGTAAGTCAACTATACGCCAATATAAAATAAATTTTTTTTAAATGGTCATTCAACAAATAATTATTCCACAAAAACCAAGTACAAGGCACTGCAATTCCAAAACTACTTTTTTGAAATTATGTAAATTAAATCTCTCTGCTAATTCTCTCATGGCATCTTGTATTTCCCTATGTAGCATATGCTATAATTAAATATTCTACAAATTATATAATTATAATTGTTGTATGTTCATCAGTCAGACGGCAAGTTAAATGAGGGTGAAAATCATACCTGTCTTTTCATACCTGCATTTTCAGCAGAACAGCAATATAGTATGTAATCACTAAATCATTCTTTAATAAATGAATAAACAGAAAAAGAATAGCATATATAGTATTTTGAAAATTAGTCACCAATGCCGTAACCTGACTAGAACTGATAATTCTATTTAATAAATTTTCTTAAGAAAATTGTTGACCAAGAATTGAAAATTCTAAAGCCCCAAAATGAATGTGACAGGATACAATATGAAGCTAATACCTGAGCTTTCTTTTTCCCATAATGCTCTCAATTGCCCCACAGTTCTCCACTCACTGAATCAGTGGCATTCAATGAATCAGCCAAAAACAAAGATATCAGTTGGGGACATAAATAGGTGTTTAAAATTTCCAAAAGGAGACGAGCGTCTTGAAAATTGAGTCTCTTCATTGCAAGAGCAAGACTTTCTGAAAAAGAAAAAGCACTTTGATCTTTAAAAAGCTAACAGTCTGAGGAACTCAGGGTGTAGAGATGACCCTTAAACCAGAGATGAGGGGAGAATGTCTGATGATGTGACAATAGTTCTCTGGTTCAGAAAGAAATTGATGTTGACAAGCCAGGAGAAAGAAGAGGAAGTGAAAGAAGACCCAAGAAGAGTTTAGATGCTGGTGGATTTAGATGATATGCCTCTTACTTCTGGGCCAAGCCCTGGGGTGGGGAAGAAATTCTAGAAACACTAAATTTTAGAACCCCAAATAGGTTTAGGGAGGGAGTCCTCCAAACAGAGGCTGATGCTTTGGTAACCTATCAGCAGTCTCATGGAGAAGACCTTCACTCCACCATAGTTTTGCAACAGACAAGTAGAAATGGCAGTAAGATGTGTCGCAGAGAAGATCTCCAATAGCCTGAGTCTTCCATGGCACTGGTGAGGCAGGAAGGGCATCTGATGTTTCCTGTGCCCGTAGAAGAGGATTTCTCATGAAGATTAGGATGCTTAAGGTTCAGGACCCTCATTTGCCTGACCCCTCACAAAGCCCCAGAAAGGGTGTGTTCACCTAGTCCCATATTTTGTAAGATTTCTCAACAGTAAGAAACTTTAACACCAATGAATTAAGACCATTGTCTCTTTCCATTCCAATACCCCCCCATGTCAGATGATGTTGGGGTAGCCATTGGCATATTTGGGTTGCAGCTCAGAGGAAGCTGAGTTGAGAATACATTTATATTTGTGTTTAGTCAGATATATTTATATGGTTCCCAGGCACTTCTGTGTTTAGTTGTTTTGCTAGTCATCCAAGTATACCAACAGATTCGAAAAATCCTCTTAGCATCCACTGTGCCAACACCCAGAGTCATGACACAAAGTTGCAGAGCCAGAAGATGCTACCTGATATGAATATATACTATAGCATCAGAACCAGAAAGTCATGGATAATAGAGAGAAAAGGTTTTCAATGTATGGAGCCAGGAGCTAGCCTATGGAAAGTTCTTCTAGTCATGAGAAGAGTGAAATTATAAGTAAAGCATTCAGCTTCCATTGATGCCTAGTCAAAATGGAAGTTCTTTCCAGCCAGGAAATATATTCAGTAACATACTCAACCCAACTAAATCAAAAATTTATATTCTGTTTCGTAAATGTAGCTCCAAAAATTCAATTAAATCTCTCTCTACAAAATCTGGATTTTCCCGTGCTGCACCCAAGAGAGCATGGAAATGCTGAGAGAATGTTGGTGGACCTTCGGAGACCTTACATCCAGGGGAACAAGGACACAGAGGGACCTACGTAGACAGAGAGGAGAGGGGCCCTTATGGTCCTTCAGCCATTAGTGCAGGAAGGAGGGACAAGATGCCTCCCACTGATGCGAGAACAACACCTAACCCCTGGTACTTTGATCAAGACTGAGGGAGAAGAGACACATAAGGGAAGCTCTAGAAAATGTGCTCCTGGAAAATGACAATGGTTTCAAAACTCCCCTACCCTTTCATGTTTCTGGAAATAGTTAATTGCAACAAATCCCCTTTCTCTTCCATATTCCAGATAAGACATGTCTCTATCCTTCTGAATATCTCCCAAAAGACTCAAGAATGACTTCCTTGTTTCCTTGCCTCTGGCAACCTCCTGTTTTTCCCCCTGAGACATTCCTCATTTAATGAACTTCCCTCTATTGCAAAAAGCCCCAATAAACCATCTCCTTCATTGTCTGGTACATCTTGTCCGTGGCGCTCTCATGGTCTCACTAAATGGTAACCCAGAAGCTACTTGAGTTCAGAGTTATAATCACAAAACCAAGATTTTATAAGCACAGTGAAATGGGGCATAGAAAGGATCTGAACAATCCCTTCAATGGAGAGAACTCTTCAGAAGTTAAAAAAACAGAATTTCAGACTTCCAAATGATAATAGTCATGTCTTAGTACCCATAGATTGAGAAAAATTATGACCAAAAAAATTACCCTGAATTTAGCAATGCTTTGCAATCAATTTTATGATATTAATCCCTCAGGAGGGTTACTGACAGTTTAACTTATTAGACTCTTTATTGTGCAGAGTAAATATTTTGGGTTAGGAAGAATTCTTTTAAACCTTAATGTAGGTTAAGGAAACCCTTACTACTTCTCATCTGCAATTGGCACATGGTATATTTGTTAGTTGATGGCTCTAAGTAGAACCCAAAATAAAATATCTTGTCACCTGTGTAATGTGCTGAACTGTGTTTGTTCCTAAACTTTGCCCTTTGTTAGACTGATAATCAATTGTCACGTAGGTTTACAAAATTAAACTTGGGCTTTTTACAGTCAAAAAAAGTCTCTTAGGCGATCTACATACATTGGATAAATTCAAACATATGTCCAGGTCAAAATAGTTTTTTTTTTTCTGCTGAAGATCCATGCCTTCACACCTTCACACATTTATTTAAGTGTCTCTTTGATTCTCAGAGATATGTGGACCACGAGTTGGGAACAACTGAGTTAGTTTCAGGTAAAAATGAAAATGTGAAGAAAGGGGTTGGCTTGCCTGGGGTAGACAGAGTGTAGCAGTATCTGGGCTGCCCCTTTGGAGGGCTGTTGGACACATTATCCCCCATTCCTAGTTCACCCCAAGCCTAGTTCACCACAAGGCTGGAAAGATGCAGAACCAACCACTTCTTCCAGGCTCTCCTTATGTGGACCCACAAAGACTGATCACCTTGAATCCTCCTCGTGCCTCTTCTCTCATCCTCTCCCCAACACACACACACACACACACACACACACACACACACACACACATGCACGCACACACATGCATATACACACACACCACCTCATCTCTGCCTCCACACTCAGGACCCTATGTGCTGGTGACCCTCATCTTTTTAGAGGGAGGAAAAGAAAAGTCTGTTTTGGGATAAGACCAGAGCCCCTTCTTCTGGGGACCCACCCAAGGGAAAGAAAGAGAGCAGGATGGGAAAGCCTGGCCACAAGTGAATCAGAGCTGCACTCCGCTTCCTGAATTCATCCTTCCTGGACAACCTGGAGTCTAGCCCAAGACTAGGTTAGACAACAGAAAAGGAATATCTAAATGTTTGAGAATACAGATAACATATTTGTGGCTATTTCCAAATTGATGTTAAGGCATGTGAGCGTTATGAGAGGATTCGTGTATTGGTCATATTTGTATACGATAGCAAATACACTTTTATCCTCCCGAAAAACCACCCTGACAAATCCACACATATTTTTCAGGTTTCTATAGAAATATAATTAATATTCATTTAATAATCAGTCAAAATATTGAAAACAAGCTTTCACGCTATTGGAAATACATGATCATCCCAAGTGCGATGTCAGTGGCACAAACAGTCCAAAGAGGAATTATTCATCATCTTTTCATACGGCACCATCCCATCTTTAGCTGGGATTTTATTTAAGATCGAAAGTTGCAAAAGAAAGTTAAGGCATTGTCTACTTTTTAGAAAGTAGTCCAACATCCTCACATTACTCTTAACTCTCAAGGTTCATCTCTAATGGGGGAAGTGTGATCTTGAGAGTGTGGGTTTTGGAGCAATTCCTATGATTTTATATCTCGATGTCTGAGTTTAATTTCCTTCCCCAGAATCAAAGTGTACATGACGGCAATGGGTGTGGACAGGGCTGAAAGCAG
Source organism: Aethalodelphis obliquidens (assembly GCF_003676395.1). NCBI lineage: Eukaryota > Metazoa > Chordata > Mammalia > Artiodactyla > Delphinidae > Aethalodelphis > Aethalodelphis obliquidens. The sequence goes on from NW_020837963.1 coordinate 12,055,097, forward strand.
TGAGATGAAAATGTCCTGTGTGTGCGTTAGTGATATAGATACGGAAATGAATTGTGATTTTATGGACGGGAATGATTTCCCCTTCTGTTTAATATGTAGGCCGAGTCTCCTCTGGCATCCAAGCCCGCTATCTTTCTCCTCCTACTTCACACTTTCCATAAGCCTTCTGGTTTCACAGCGGACACGTTGTAAATCATCTCCTTCTAAGTGTCCCACATATGTTTCATTAAAAGTGTTTGTTTCTTTGATCAGCTTGACTTTCTAATGTGAAAAAAATAATAACTTTTTTGCCTGGCGCTTGGAAATGTATAGGCCCCAAGTGAGGAGCCGCCGTGCTGACAGCCAGCACCAGGGGCCTTGTGGCTGACATTTAGGCTGAGCCCAGGAGTGACACTGCTGTCCCAATGGCCAGGTGAGCATGGCCGGGATGAGATAGGAAAGGTTATGGATTAGTCTGCCAAGGCTGCTATAACAAATGGGATGGCTTCAAACAACCGAAATATATTGCCTCACAGTTATGGAGGCTAAAAGCCCCAAATCAAGGCGTCCTCAGGATTGGTTTCCTTCTGAGACCTCTCTCCTTGGCTTGGAAATGGGCACCTTCTCCCTGTGTCCCCACGTGGTCTTTCTTCTGTACAGGTGTGTGTCTGCATCCTAATTTCCCTTTCTTATAAGGGCACCAGTTCTATTGGATTAGGGACCCATCCTAATGACCTCATTTTAACTTAATCACATCTTTGAAAACCCTGTCTCCAAATACAGTCACATTCCAAAGTACTGGGTATTATGACCTCAACATATGAATTTGGGGGGTGGGAGGGACAAAACTCATCCCATAGCACCTGATGTTTGTTATTCTTTGGCAAAGTATACATGAGGAAGAGGGAGGGAAAAGGGTAGCTAAGGAGAGGCAGCCACCATGGATTTCTTAGCAAGGTAGAGTGGACTTTTTTTTCAAGTCTGTTTATTTAGAGCAGTTTAGATTAACAGCAAAATTGAGGGAAAGGTACAAGGATTTCCTATACTCTCTGCCCCACACATGCACAGCCTCCCTGATAACCAGCATCCCCCACCAGATTGGTCCTTTTGTTACTACTGATGAACCTACCTTAACACATCAATTGTCACCCAAAGTCCATAGTTTATCTGAGAGATCATCCTTGGCCTTGTACATTCTGTGCGTTTAGACAAATGTATAATAACATGTATCCACCATTACGATATCTTACAGAGTATTTTTACTGCCCTAATAGAGTGGACTTTCCAGGGGCTTCAGACGCCATCTATTAAGGGCTTACACTCACAGAGTGGGTAGGACACCAACACTTCAGCAGGCAAGTTAAGCCATCACAGCAAGGGCCAGGTGGGCTCTGAGTCAAGGATGAAGGTCATTTTGGGTCTCTTGCCTCTGAGGCAGCCCATTTCCCAGCAGGAGGGATACAGTGCAGTGTGTAAGACTGATAATATCCCCTCTCCTCCTCCTCCGCCTCCTTTGTGCCGTCATTGCCAAGGGTGAGTGCAGAATAATTTCACAGGAGCCCACACATACTTGTAGCCCTTGCCCGTGGGGTCCAAGTGACTAAACTTCCATTACAGCTCTGGAAGCATAATTTTTACTCACAAAAGGGCATGCCATGAAAGCACCCGGTCCCTAGGGAAGTGGTTCGGGTGCCAGCCAACCCAGCCCCAAGGTGACTTTCTTCAGAGGGTTATTAGAACACACCCCACATCAAGATTCCTGGGTTCCAATCTGGGCCCTGCCATATTCTCACCAATTAGAATATAGAGTCCTCCCTCTTGGTGACATTTTTTTATCAAACTATAGTTGATTTCCAATATTGTGTTAGTTTCAGGTGTATAACAGTGATTCAGATATATGTGTATATATATATATTCATATATATATTCTTATTCAGATTCTTTCTCATTATAGGTTATTGCAAGATATTGAATAGAGTTGCCTGTGCTAAATCCTTGTTTATCTATTTTATACATAGCGGTGTGTTTCTGTGAATTCCATACCCCTATTTTGTCCCTCCCCCTCTTTCCCTTTTGATAGCCGTAAGTTTGTTTTCTGTGTCAGTGACCATTTTCTAAATTGCTTTCCAAACTGCTACGGCCTCACAAAAGTTGGCTTGAGCTCTGGAGGTTACTTCACATGTAGAATTGGGCTTTGTTTGTTTGGATTAAACCATTAGATTTTTCAAGTCTATATGAAGCATTAGTTCTGAATTTGATTCCTCTTTCTTCTTCTAGCTTTAAAGTACATATTCTCATCTTTACTTTGTAGCTTGAGAGTGTACTCAAGGCCTTGGGGAAACAAATGACACACATATTTGCCATTATCTGTAGAAAATGTGGGTGTTCATGTTTAACATAAGCAGGTTAAGGAAGGATGTTAAAGAAGAAAAGGCATTTTTATTAGAACCCTCACAGCTCCCAGCCACAACCTCACCACCTTGTAGTCTACGGTATATACGCTATTGCCCTCTCCTTTTCTGACATGAGCAGAAACCATTTAGGGAGTGGAGAAAGGCAGATAAAGAGCCAGATGCCCTTCTTGCTATTTTACATTTCACAGCTCTGTTCATCCAACACTGTCTAGTAAAGACACACTTCACTTTTTTACTCTATAAACATAATTATCATAATTAGTAATATTACTAGTTCAATCCTTTTCCCATTAACTTAAATCATTGCAAACAAAGGGAACATTTTTTTATTATAAGATACCTTATATATGCTATGTGTGCAGCCAGACGGGCAGCTATTATGACTCACAGTCTCGCCAGAGCTACACAGAATAGGAGAGGCATGGTTCCCCCAAAGGAAGGGATGCTGTGCAGACAGAAACTACATCAGCCCAGCATGGGGGGATGGAGTCTGTGGAAGGAATAATAGAGCCAGATAGTATATGATTATTTTCTGAAAGATTTCTGCAAATAGAAAATAATTTATTTATGGGGCAGTGAGTTCCAGTCTGGACACTACTAGTAATTAGTTATAAAACCTTAATAATCCTCTTCCTCTCTAGGCTTGTTTCTTTAACTGGAAAATGAGGACATTAAACTACATCATCTCCAGACAATTTTTAGGTCTCAAAGGATCTCTTTACATTACTGAAAGGTAGGAGATTTAACCCTAACATCAAGTAGCATCATGAAAAGGAGAAAATCAATTAACCTCCCTCAACCACATTTATAAATCAGGAATAATAATGTCTTAAGCTGCCAAATAAGATTGCATATGAAAAATCATATGAAAAATCAACAATATGAATAGTTACCATTTACTGAGCATCTTCTATGTATTAAGTATTGCACTAAATACTTCCTTGCAGCTGTATCATATTTCTCTATTCTGTTTATCTAATTCTGCGTAACGAAGATGCATCCTTTGCTTCTTTCTTTTTTTCCCAATTTACTCCACAGTTTGTTCTGATGTCTGAATAGACAAAGATGATAGAATATTTATACATGTGTAGTCAGAGAAACTTAATGGATTTTACAAGAATCAACGTTTTTAAAGACAGAGCCATGTAATAGGAACCAAACAACTCATGAGAGAAAGAGAGAAAGAAAAAGAAAGAAAGAAAGAAAGGAAGGAAGGAAGGAAGGAAGGAAAGAAGGAAGGAAGGAAGGAAGAAAATTTAGAACAAGAAAAAAATGAATACAGGTGAGGTACAATTGCAAGAAAAAAAATGCAATAGCAATTAAAATATGCACTGGACCCAGTAAAGAGTAGGTTTAAAACTACAGAAAACTGGGTGAATAATGTGGAGGACATAATCAATACATTCTCTGGAATCGAGAGTGGCGGTTACAAAAAGATGAAAATTATGAGAAAATTGATAGGCTTGACTTTTATTCTCAGTCTTTCAGAGCAAAAAACTCTTGAATTAAAGGCTATAACTTGGGCTGCCCTGATGGCACGGTGGTTAAGAATCTGCCTGCCAATGCAGGGGACACATGTTCGAGCCCTGGTCCAGGAAGATCCACATGCCGCTGAGCAACTAAGCCCGTGCGCCACAACTACTGAGCCTGCGCTCTAGAGCCAGCGAGCCACAACTACTGAGCCCGTGCGCCACAACTACTGAAGACTGTGTGCCTAGAGCCCGCTCTCCGCAACAAGAGAAGCCACCGCAGTGAGAAGCCTGCGCACTGCAACGAAGAGTAACTCCCGCTCGCTGCAACTAGAGAAAGCCCGCGCGAAGCAATGAAGACCCGACACAGCCTAAAAATAAATAAATGAATAAATAAATAAATTTTTAAAAATATATAAAAAGATAGCATTTTTAAAAATAAATAAATAACGGCTGTAACTCTTGACACTGAAGAAATAAATGAAGGCAGAGTTATAGAAAATTTCTTGAACCTGAGAAAAGACAAATATTGAAAGGAGTCACTATGTTACAAGCAAAATCATGAATAAACAACCATATTTAGACTTACAGTTGTATTTTTTAAATTATAAGGATAAATAAAAGCATTCTATAAAAATCTGGGGGCTTCCCTGGTGGTTCAGTGGTTAAGAATCTGCCTGCCAATGCAGGGGACACGGGTTCGAGCCCTGGTCTGGGAAGATCACACATGCCGCGGAGCAACTAAGCCCATGCGCCACAACTACTGAACCTGTGCTCTAGAGCTCGTGAGTCACAACTACTGAGGCTGCGCGTCTGGAGCCTGTGCTCCACAATGGGAGAGGCTGCGACAGTGAGAGGCCCGTGCACCGCGATGAAGAGCTGTCCCCGCTTGCCGCAACTGGAGAAAGCCCTCGCACAGAAACGAAGACCCAACACAGCCAAAAATAAATTAATTAATTTTTAAAAATCTGGGCTGAAAACAGTTAACTAGAAAAATAAAAATTAATTTGTAATGCTCAATGCAAGATGACAATGGAGCCACATCTGGAGAATTCTGAAGTTGAACGTTGGTGAACATGAATTGTTTCACTCAGCCAAGTTATTGTTTTTGTATAATAGGAGCCTAAAGACAGTATCAGATATGTACAAGCTCAGGAAAAGATAACCCCTAACTTCCCACAGGAAAGACAAACTACAATTGACCAACTGACCAAGAGATAAACCAAAATTAAAACCTCAAAAACTGAAAACTAATGAAATAAAAACTGGCCTTTCGTTTTTCAGTTATCAATAATTACCACACCTAACCCTGATGAGACACTATGGTAGAGTGTAGCATTTTCAAACTGATCCCTTGAATCCTGAGAGCCCCAGAAGTGACTCAGAGATGCCAAGAAGGATGAGCATAGGTTGTGCTAAAAAAATTCTGGTCCCCCACTCCCTTTTCAACCACAGTAGCTCCATGTTTATGTCCTTTATATATTACAGTCCCACACAGTTCGGTTTGGAAAAGTGGGGAGGGGGGATTAAAACCCATTTAGATAGTAGAAAGACCACAGATAGAAAAATCTGGGTTTGGACCCCAGCTCTGTCACCTCTTAATCATATGATGTTGGGCTAACCATTCACCTCTCTGACCTTTAGGTTATAAATTCATACCGTCCACCTTAAAGGTTCTTATCAGGACAAACTGAGACAAGATATAAAAGGCATTCTTCCTGTGCTATCATTACCCACCTGGAGATTTATAAATTTCTAGCATAAACCACAAAACAACTTGTATTCTTTGTTTGGCATAGGGGCTGACTCAATGGTGTGTGTTTAAGCTCACGCTGAAAGCGAGGGTTTGGTAGGTGAGACAGCTTGTCACATGGGCTGGGCTTCCCCACCACTTTTACCTTGTGACAAACATAGAGACTGTTACCTGGGGTAAACAGAGAAATCTGATTGTGGCCCAAGGACTCCAGCCATTCAAGCCTCACCCAGATACCCAGAAGAGCTAGGAAATAAATATCTCAACCTACTGTAACCCATTCATGACATACCAGTAGGGAAATTCTGAGGTAAAGATCCTCATTCCTGTCTTGTAATGTAGTATGTTCTAGCTATAGATCTAGCTATACTACAAGCATCTCTTAGTAAGCTTCAAGTATTTTGAATTGCTGGTGAGTTCTTCTGGAATCTAGACCTTCCAAAATTAATTTCCATGCACCAACCTAAATTTGTCATCACCTTCCTGTACCTTCACCCAAATCTACATGTGCCCCACACAGGTTGTGCTATGTTCTACAGGTTGGCATCACTGTTGACCCTATATCTGTGGGTACCCACAATTCAACTCCAATATCTCTAGGGAAAAATGACATTTTTCAAGAGTTTATATAGTTACATGAAAAATGCTTATGTTAAAAATGTGAAAGAAAGGTATATAAATTGAATATGGATTATAATCTCAATTTGTAAAGAATATACACTGAAAAAAATACTTATTAGTCAGCCATAAAAAAGAAAGAAATAATGCCATTTGCAGCAACATGGATGGACCTAGAGATTATCATATTAAATGAAGTTAAGTCAGACAAAGACAAATATATGATGTCAATTATACATAGAATCTAAAAAAATGATGCGAAGGAATTTATTTACAAAACAGAAACACAGACATAGAAAACAAACTTATGGTTACCAAAGAGGAAAAGAGAGAGAGGGAAAAATTAGGAATTTTGGATTAGCAGATACAAACTATTATATATAAAATAGATAAAGAAAAGGGACCTACTGTATAGCACAGGGAACTATATTCAATATCTTGTAATAACCCATAATGGAAAAGAATCTGAAAAAGTATGTGTCCATAATTGAATCACTTTGCTGTGCACCTGAAGCACTGTACATCAACTATACTTCAATAAAAAAGAAAAATTACTGAAATAGTCCACTAGGTTTGCAATGGTTTTCTCTGAATAATAAATGATTTTTTTCTTTCTACCTGTCTGTATTTTAAAAATATTTTGTAACGAGCAGCTTTGCTTATTTTTAATGAGCTCTAACTTAAATAATGTACACAAATCTCAAGTATACAACTAGATGGATATTTACATTTGTATACGCACAGGTGACCGTCATCCAGATCTATTCCATCTTCCAATAACAAGCTCCCGCATCTTCCTTCTCAGCCACGGATGCCCTCAAAAGTAATCGTTATCCTGACTTCAATCATCATGGATTGCTTTTTAAGGAATAGGCAGTACTCTTATAATGGAAGCAGTAATAAAATGTATTTTTTAATTATAAGAAATGTGAAATATGTAGACAACAGAATGTGAATATCTTATTTTAACATAGATACATGCTCTTCCTTAAAGTGTTGCCTGATATTCATGATTATTCTGTGCCTGCAAAATAGATCTTCTGGAAAATGGCCACCGTGAGAGAGAAATAATCCACGTGAGTTGAAGGTGAACCTTGGGGACTCTGCAGGTTTGGTTCAGAATAGCAAGCTTCGTCCTAATTGGCACACACACAAAATTAATACTCATATGAATTTGCAGAGACACCCTGCATGAACAGACTCCCCTTTGGGATTTCTGATAATTATCAATTCTCAATGAGCGGAACTCACTTACTCCAAGTACCTTTTTTCTGAATATAGTTGCATAGGTTTTTTCACCTTCACAACCTGGCCAAAATCTAAAGAAGTCAAAGAAGAGGAATTATTAAAACTTCCCTATAGAATCCAAGCAAGCTGAAAACATTTCCTAAATATTATATAACATTTCCTAAATATAACATTTCCTAAATAACATTTCCTAAATATCATTTCCTAAATATCATTTCCTAAAAATTATTAAAACTTCCCTGTAGAATCCAAGCAAGCTGAAAACATTTCTTAAATATTATATAACATTTCCTAAATATAACATTTCCTAAATAACATTTCCTAAATTTCATTTCCTAAAAATTATTAAAACTTCCCTGTAGAATCCAAGCAAGCTGAAAACATTTCCTAAATAGTTAGTACAATCATGTTCTCCATAGAATGAGTTTCCATAGCTTTCCTTCAGATCATAACACTGTCAGTGAGAGGTGTCTCCTCCTTTTGTGTGATCAAGTTCAACATAACATGAGGTTTGGCCCTTTCTCTCTGGTGTCTCCTTAATGGACATAGCCAGTACTGTCAGCATGCTTTATTTCATAAACCTTCATCTACCCGAAAACAGTTGTCAACGTTTCCCCTCTGATGTCTCTTATTAAGTTTAAATAATTTATTCTTCTAACTTTTCCATATGGAAGTGTTTTTGTATAACTTCAAACATTTAAGGCTCTCCATTCCTCTCTAGAGTATCCATATGTGGGGAGGTGTGGACGAGAGTTTCAGTGTGAATCTGAGCAGTGCTCAAACAAAAGAGAAGATGGTTCCCATTTACTGTGTATCCTACTAGCTACGAGCCCTCTCTCAATTACATGACTTTGCTCGCTGACCTCCACTCAGCTGCCAGACCCCTTCTGCTCTGCACTAAACAACATTGGCTTTTCTTGATGTTATTTCTGGACTCTTAACATCCTCCCTCCAAACCCTGTCAGATCCCCTGAGGGGCTCCTCTTCCTTTTCCCTTTTCTCCTGGAAGCTTCCTTTTCCTAAACATGTTTTGGCCAAAATTTTTGTTCTTCTGTTTTTCAAATCTGGCTCCCTGACCCATTTCGATGCCTCAACCACACCCACCTAGGATCACAGATAGATCTTCCAAGCTGTATCCTTACATATAGCACACAGGTCTCTCTCAAAGCAAATCTTCACCACGCGCCAAATCTAGCTCTCCGTTTGCTTCTCAGTGACGGCTCCCACGATGTGCTCTAATATCCCAAATGCCTCTTCAACCCAGACACATACACATTAGATGAGTCATAAGGATGTTCAACCATTTAGATGTTCAATTTTTTCCCATGTAATATTCTACCCACATAGCAGACCCCTGCCCATTTTAATAGGTTGGCATAATATACTCAAAGACTTCATGCTATTCTGGCGCAGAGGACAGAATCTGGGCCTGGAAGGCAAGCAGGCTTGGGTTCAAGTGCCAGTCCATGTGCCAGCACCTCAGTTTCTTTATCTAGAGTGAAGGTAACTTCCCAGAAGACTTGGTGGGCAAATGGGGAAACATACTCTCCTATGGAAAGTACCACATACAGTGTTCACATCTAGGAGGAGGCATTTTTATTTTTACTTTTATTTTTTAATTTTTTTAACATCTTTATTGGCGTATAATCACTTTACAATGGTGTGTTAGTTTCTGCTGTATAACAAAGTGAATCAGCTATACGTATACCTATATCCCCATATCTCCTCCCTCTTGCGTCTCCCTCCCACCCTCCCTATCCCACCCCTCTAGGTGGTCACAAAGCACTGAGCTGATCTCCCTGTGCTATGCGACTGCTTCCCACTAGCTATCTATTTTACATTTGGTAGTGTCTATATGTCCATGCCACTCTCCAATTCATCCCAGCTTACCCTTCTCCCTCCCCATGTCCTCAAGTCCATTCTCTACATCTGCGTCTTTATTCCCATCTTGCCCCTACGTTCTTCAGAACCATTTTTTTTTTTTTTTAGATTCCATATATATGTGTTAGCATACGGTATTTGTTTTTCTCTTTCTGACTTACTTCACTCTGTATGACAGACTCTATGTCCATCCATTAGGAGGAGGCATTTTAAAATTAGTCCTGTGAGCATTCCTTTCACTGCTTTTATTTAAAAACAAAATGTCAGGGGGAGGGATAAATTAGGAGATCGGGATTAACATATATATACTACTATATATAAAATAGATAAACCACAAAGACCTACTGTATAGCACAGGGAAGTATGCTCAACATCTTGGAATATAACCTATAAGGGAAAAAAATCTGAAAAAGACTATATATATATATATATATATATATATATATATATAAACTGAATCACTTTGCTGTGCACCTGAAACTAACAAAACATTGTAAATCAACTATACTTCAATTTAAAGATTCATTTTAATTAATTAATTAAATAAAAAACAAAATGTTGACATGCGTGCATGTGTGTGTACACACACACACTGATATTAAGCTAAACTCCCTAGGCTAACCCCAAATTAAGTTGTCTCTCCTTTTGGCCACAAACCCTGTTCCTTATTCCTTTTCTTAAAGCCACCATCAGTGCTGAAATCTCTCTCCCCCTAGACTTGCAGCCTGCAATTTTCTCCACCGCCTAGCTCTCTCGCAAACTCTCCATGTACAGAACCTCCCTCTCTACTCCCACCGAGAAGATGTCACCATGTGTTTTGGTCACCTCTTGACTTGACAAACGTTAAGTGTTGTCCAGATGGCCTGTTCTCCCTACGTGCTTCTCAAGTCTGGTAAGTATTAGCGGCTGCTGCCAAGGTTTTCTCTCCCTCTGGTCATTCTGAACCTAGTTCAAATCCCTACTGGAACTTGTATAATCATTTTTTCACAAAATTCAACATATCTACACTCAGAAATGAAAGCAAAGTGCCCCCGCAAATATGTTAGTTTACTTCTTCCGTTCTTCTGCATTTTTACTTTTTTAGGGTGCTTCTACTTCTTCCAAATATTTTTCTCGTTCTTTACCCGTCCCATGGACTTTTTTCCATTGATGCCATCATTTCCATTCCTCATTCGAAAGTGCTCCTAAAACTCTCTATAAAAAGCTAATCATACCTCAGTTATGATATAGTCTATTCAATGGATATTGTGCAGACTTTAAAAGCATGAAGTAGTTATTCTGGAGTAGAGGAATCTCCCCAAAATACCATTAGCTGGGGGGGAAAAGAGTGTGGATGAGTATGTATAGTTTGATCCTTTTAACATAAAAATATATATACATTTGTGTGTATGTGCACACACACACACACACAGAGACATATCTGCATATTTTTCTGCAAGGACACACAAGAAATTATTTCAAATTATTTCCCTTTGAGAAAAGGGACCTTTTTTCTACTATTTGAATTTTCTAGCTAGGTGCCTTACTGGCTTTTCTTTCGAATATCATCAGGAGTTATCTGGGCAGAGGGATTATGACAATTATGGTTGCTTTTTTTATACTATTCGACATATTAACATCTAAGAAATCTTATATTTAAACAAGAAAAGTAATGATGTCCCCACCCTAGAGGCTCGAATCGAGAAAGGATTGTGAGAAGCTAACAAGACACTGGCTTTTAAGTTTAAAAAAAATGAGCTCCTGGAATCCATGCATCCCCTATTTTTATTCTGAAGCGCAGAATCCAGTCACAAGTGAAACCAGCACACGTGGAGCCTAGTATATCTCATGATATAATGTGCACACAAGGTCCACACCGGAAGGAGTACGAGATCCTGCCTCATGAGTAAGACAGGGCTGGAAAAGCCCAGCTGTAGCTATTGAGAGAAACTCCCATCAGGCAGACCGTGTGAAGAAGGCACATACGAATCTATACCAAAGTATGGGCCCCGAACTACCAGAGTCAGCATCACTTGGGGACTTAGTAGAAATGCACATTCACAGGCCCCGCCTCAGCTCTGAATCAAAAGTTCCGGGGTGGGGCACTGAAGCCTGTGTTGTCACAAGCCCTCCAGGCAATTCTGATGCCCACTCAACCTTGTGAGCCACTGGTCCACACCTGTGAGTCTCACTGTGAGTGCTTGCGAACAGTGCAAATTCCCATGCCCTATTCCAGAAAGTCTGACTCACATCAGAGGCACGGACGGAAAACAGGGTTACAGACTAGCAAACTGTATATAAGAAATGTAGCAACAGAAGGTGCTAGTAGACGGGCAGGTTTAGCAGTGAGGAATCAAGGGACAGATCTTATTCTGTTAACAGCAGGAAAGCTAGCAGAGTTCTGGTCCCAGCATGGATTTTGGAGACAAAACTCCTGCCCCAAGGAAATGGGGGAGTGGGGAAAACTAAGAGAAAAAAAAAAAAAAAAGGAAGAGGTAAGGAAGGCTTAGAAAAGCCATGTAGCCCTGGAGAACAAGATAAAGTTCCTGCTGTCGAAACTAGAAACACGGTTCCCCAAATTTAGTCTTAGGAAGATCCATTCATCGGCCCAGGAGCAGAAAAGCTGAGGCAAGTCTGATGAATTCAAATTCCAGCTGCACGAGCTCAGCTGACCCCTGGGGCATCGGAGGGAATGAGGTACCGGCTATCTCCACAGTCAGGATCTACCTGGGAGAAGAAGCAGGGGGCATGGGGAGCCAGGACACTCAGAAAGAGACCTTAGCACTGAGATTCTGACGAGGAATGTTGCAGTCTTTTCAGTCTGAACTAAAACACAAATTCAGTTATGTTCATTTAAGACATTTTTACCAGGCAAACCACCAAGGTAGTTGTTACACCCTTAATAAACAAGGTAAGTTATCATGCCTCCGCGGATACAATATAATGCCCCCTGCACGTACCCAAACTGAGTTTATAATAGTAGGAGCAAACATCAGATCTCCCAAGGGGAATGTCATTTCAGACATGGCAGTGCTTTTTAATTCTATCGCTTTTCCCCTCAGATCACTATATTCCGAGTCACCGTGGGAAAGGCCACAGTTGGAGGTCTTCCTTCTCAAGCGAGCTCTCGTTCATACAGATAGACATACCCTCCCTTCTCTCCCAGGTTTTGTCCTCACTCCCACATCCCTTCAGGTACCCGAGTCCTAGAATAACCCTTATTCTAGCACAAGCCTGTTACGTAAATAACATGAGAAGGTTTTCAATGTCATTCGATAGCACTCCATTTTCATGATTTCTCTTTAGGACTATTAAGTAATAGCAATGTAGCAATAGCTTATGTATTATATACTACACACACGTACACGTACACACACACACACACACACACACCACGGGCTCCCAAGTGAGCCTCATTTTAAAGGAGGAGACCCCTGAAGTTGTGATGTCTTAAGCCAAAGGATCAAAGCTCCGATGGGAGAAAGAGGAAATGTCCTGATAGCCTAGTTGGGGAGAGAGTGGGGACACAGTGAGCCTTACACACTCTTCAAATTACAGAGAAAGGGAAACCACTTTCTTGCCCAATGAATACACCAACCCTAAACTCCTAAATTTCAGAGGAGCTCCGTGATGGCGTCCAGGCTCTCCCAGGAAGGCTGTTGGATATTAACCACTTGCCACACAGACTGGCTCAGAGGCAGTGGCCAAATGTCTTAATCAAACAAACAGCTCTTCATCTCCAGGAAGAAGAGAAAATGCTAGTCTGTGAAGAGTTTTATCATGTTATTAGATGACTAATGTTGCGGTGCTTCCAGAATGGTGGCATTAATTTTCACCAAAAAAAAAAATCAGCTCCCAAAATTTTCCCAAACAGCATCACCACTGAAAACCTTTCCTCATAGGCGGCTAAACTCCTGGAAACCTTGAGTCATCTAGATTGAAGAGGCAATGATAAGAGACTTCCCTGTGCCTGCCGTGGCCCATGTTGTCTGCCTGGAGCAGGCGTGAGGGAGTGACATCCATCAAGGCCCAATCATCCCATGACTTCCACGACAGCGTGATCTTCATGCAGCATCTGTTCCTTCCCGTCAGCCAGCGTGGATGCTGAACTACCAAGGACGAGACCATCTAATGGCTGTTGGACTTTTAGTCATATATTTTAAATTGAAGTATAGTTAACTTACAATGTTTCAGGTGTACAGCAAAGTGACGCAGTTATACATGTATATATGCATATATATATATTCTTTTTCAGGTTCGTTTCCACTATAGGTTATTACAAGATATTGAATATAGTTCCCTGTGCTATACAGTAGGTCTTTGTTGTTTATCTAGTTTATAGATAGTGGTGTGTATCTGTTAATCTCAAATTCCTAATTTATCTCACCCCCGCCACCCTGTTTCCCTTTGGTAACCATAACTTTGTTTTCTATGTCTGTGAGTCTATTTCTGTTTTGTAAATAAGTTCCCTTGTATCATTTTTATTAGATTCCACATATAAGCAATATATGATGTTTGTCTTTCTCCGTCTGACATACTTCACTTAGTATGATAATCTCTAGGTCATCCATGTTACTGCAAATGGCATTATTTCATTCTTTTTTATGGCTGAGTAATATTCCATTGTGTGTGTATACATGCCATTTTTATGGCTGAGTAATATTCCATTGTGTGTGTGTGTGTGTGTGTGTGTGTGTGTGTGTGTATACATACCACATCTTCTTAAGTCAATCATCTGCAGATGGGCACTTGGGTTGTTTTCACATCTTGCCTATTGTAAATAGTGCTGCTATGAACATTGGGGTGTTCATGTATCTTTTCAAATTAGAGTTCTCATCTTTTCTGGATATATCCAGGAGTGGGATTACCGGATCATATAGTCGTTCTATTTTAGGTTTTTAAGGAATTTCCATACTGTTTTCCTTTCTGTTTTGTCCTCCTTTTTGTTCTCCTTGATTGCTGCCTTTTAATATTTGGGGTTGGCTTTGAAGACTCCTCAGTTAACAGCGGGAAAAGGCAATGCTAACATCCAGCCAGGCCCTGGGTAAATTAAGAAATGAGTGCAAATGTCTCGGCCTTCAACTCTCCCTTTGCTGCCATTTCTTTCCCACGTCTTCCCTTGCCTTCCCCCCACCCCCAGGGACCTAGTGACCTCGATATTACTTTATCCCGTAGCTAAATCATAATTGGCACAAGTAATGGTTAAAAGAGTAGAGAATGGTAGTTAAGAGCAGAGACTGTGGAGCAGAATGCTTGGGTTTAAATCCTGCCCCTCCACCCTCTGGCCGTATGACCTTGGGTAATTTATCAAAATCCTCTGTGCCCCAGTCGTCCCATATTAGAATAGAGGCAATAATCATAATAGTATCCACCTTGGGCTGTTGTGAGGATTGAAGGAGCTGACACTTTTAAACACGAGTAGTGGACACTATCAGCACAGTTGTGGAGAAAATGGGCTTTAAAATGTATCTTGAATAGATGGAGAAAAGAAAGGGCAGTCAGAGTTAGGGATAGAATTGAAACTACAACAGGGATCACAGCAAGTCCTTGGAACAGCAAGACCGGCCCATCCACAGTGGAGGGTAAAGGTTGGGAAGTAGTGAGAAGAAAAGATGGATAGAGAGGGTTGCCATCAGCTTACAAAGGGCCTTTGAAAGCTCAGCCAGGGATCTAGGTTTGATTAAGGGCTAAGTGAACAAGACCTTCTTTCCTAAGAGCTCTCTTGGAAGCTGTATAAATACACCTGTAGCCCCTTCCTCTCTCTTCCTCCTTCCCTGTGCTTATCCTACCAGGACTGATGCCTCACCTGGACCGTGGCAGAACCCTCTCGACTGGGCTCTCACCTGCACCCCCTGCCCTCTCCGATCCCTCCCACACCAGCTGTCAGGTTCATCTGCCTAAGGCTCAGGTCCCATCAAAAGCCTGTTCGGTGACTCTGCACTGCCAATTAAAGGAAATCTCAACTCCTCTCTCTTGAACTCAAGGCCATCCAAGCTCCAGCCTCAGCTTCGTTTCCTTCCCCATTTTTCATTCTATTTCTTTATCCTGCAGTCTGGACGGGTGAGACAGGGACACATTTCCATCTCCACCTGCCTGACCCTGTGCGGTCCTCTCCCTGGAATAGTTTTCTGAGCTGCAAACCCAAGCAGGAAACAAAGCATCCTGAGACCATGGAGGTAAGTATAGTCCATGTAGGCAGTGGGGCTAAGGAGGACCTCGGGAAGTGCTAAGGAGGCAGCCAGCCACACGCATGCCCATGTGCAGAAAGAGCCACTGCAGCCTAGTGGTTATGGACTCTGAGGTCAAGCAAAAGGGATTCACAGCCTTGATCCACCATCTCTTCTTAGCCGTGAGACCTTAGGTAAGTTATTTAATCATTCTAGGCCTCAGTTTCCCCATCTAAAATCTTAGGCTACCGGGACTTCCCTGATGGCACAGTGGTTGACTCCACACTCCCAATGCAGGGGGCCTGGGTTCCATCCCTGGTCAGGGAACTAGATCCCACATGCATGTCTCAACTAAGAGTTCGCATGCCAAAACTAAGGAGTCCTTGAGACACAACTAAAGGAGCCCGCCTGGTGCAACTAAGACATGGCACAACCCAATAAATAAATAAACAAATATTAAAAAAATAAAATAGGGGCTTCCCTGGTGGCACAGTGGTTAAGAATCCACCTGCCAATGCAGGGGACACAGGTTCGAGCCCTGGTCCGGGAAGATCCCACATGCCGCGGAGCAACCAAGCCTATGCGCCACAACTCCTGAAGCCTGCGTGCCCAGAGCCCGTGCTCCACAACGAGAGAAGCCACCACAATGAGAAGCCCATGCACCGCAATGAAGAGCAGCCCCTGCTCGCCACAAGTAGAGAAAGCTTGTGTGCAGCAACAAAGACCCAACGCAGCCAAAAATAAATACATAAAAAAATAAATAAATTTATTTTTTAAATTATTTTAAAAATAATAAATAAATAAAATCTTAGTCTAGTAATACCACCTTCCTCTTAGGATTGTTATGAGAATTAAATGAGATGATATACATAACTACATAGCACAGTGCTAGGCAAACAGCAAATGCTAAATAAGTGCTAGCATTGCTTTAGGCAGAGCTCAGTGAAAGAGAGTGGACACAGGCACATTTCTATTTCCAAATATCTCCATATTGATCATTCCTCCTCTCTTTCACCTTCCCAAAGCTAAGCCCCTCCAAGTTCTTCTAGGGAATCTTCTTTTATTGCATCTCCAATCTTTAGTTTGCCAATAGAAAGTTCCTTTTCATCTGCAAACATCTCACATCCTTGACCCTACCTAGCCCAGCACCTTCTATATTTGTTTTGCAGTCTGCCAATGTGCAGACTAAGTGAGAGGATAAGGTCTAAAGTTGGAGTTTGGAGGGGAAGGCAGGGTGGGAGGTGTGGATGTGGAAGATGTTAGCAGAAAACAGACATCATTAAAACAAATAAGCTCTCTGAAGGGAGAAAATACAGAGACAGGAGCAAAAACCTGGAATGGAACCTTTAGAAATGTGCACAAGGAATCCAGGTACCTGTGAGGGAAAGCAGGTTTCTTCCAGGGACGTCCTGGTTCCTCCACTCCCTCACACGGATGGCTCACGACCAAGGTACTGCTCTTGACCCTCCTCTTTTCCTACTTATTCTGTTATGTCAACACAGATGGCATGCACAGGTCTCTCTCTGCTATCTCACCCAAATGTACAACTTTGCCCTGAAGTCTCTCACCTAGAAGTCCAACAGATCTATGGAACTCATCCTCCCTATGTCTTGAAATACAATGAAAGTAGAGAGAGAGAATCAATATTCAAATTTGTCGAGTTCAAAATTGTCCTTTCCAATAACCTACAGAGCAAAATAACAGCAAACGTGTTTTTCTGTAGAGTGCTCTATCTCCAAATGTAGTGAGCATCCAACGTAAATCCTGATACAATCTTTGGGTGGTGGATTGGATTAGGCATTGCATCTTTCCTTTCATCCTCTGTAAGCTAACTCCTTGCAACCTGAAAGGAAGAGGCGAGGCAGCAGTGACCCACCGTGGCTGGAGTGCATGGCCCAAAGAACCAAACTCAATATGACAATCTCACCAAGGAGCCAGTTCTCAGATCTTACAGCCCAATCTTTGTAATATGTACTTTTATATTGAGGCTCTGTATGTATATTTATAGTAAAAGATACTCATCTTAAGGATACAAACTGATACATTTTTACATATGAATACGCCTGTGTGATTGCCACACAAATCAAGATCTAGAATAATTCGAGCACTTTTCCAGGCAATACTGCCCTCCCCCCAAGGTAAACACCACTCTGACTTCTCTCTTCAATGGATTACTTTTGCCTATTCATGATCGCCTGAAGTGAACCATCCAGTAGGAACTCATTTGTTTCCAGCTTTTGTTGCTCAAAATAATGCCTGATTCATTTGTATTGTTGTGTATATCTACAGTTTGTTCTTCTTACTGCTGTGTATTATTCCATTGTATGAATACCACAATTTTTTTATCCATTCTCTGCAGGATGGACATTTGGTTTGCTTCCAGGTTTTTGCTATTGTTAGAAAGCTACTCGCACATTCTTAGACATGTCTTTTGTTGGTATGCACTTGTTTCTCATGTGTGTGTATGAAATTTCTGGATCATAGGTTATGCACATGTTAGACATTTTAAGATACTGCCAAACAGTGTTCCAAAACAGTCATGTCATTTTATTATCCCAGCAGGTGGAGAATTCTGGTCATTCACATCCTCATCACAGCCCAGTCTTAATCCAATTATAACTTCATTTACAGCAAAAGAGTTTATGGCTTTCTTGCTCTGAGATTTTCAGAATCAGGTTTTTTTCCGAACAGAGAAGGAGAGTATGAAGATTTTATTTCATCCACCAAAGAGAAGAAAGTTAGTTTTTTCACTGCTGCATTCTACAAAGGGCTTGAGATAGCTAAAGAAGAGGCAAGCGCCTACATAGAAAAAGAAAGAAGAGGGACACAGACTGAGGAGTAACCAGGCTTACACAACTCCTGGCGCAGGAAAGTGTTTTAATTTGATACCTACCACTTGGGCCACCCACATACCTACCTTAGTTCAATAACACCATTTGGTGAATAGAAGGCAACTGTTTCCAAAGACGTCATCACTAAGAGAAGAATAGACATCTAGCCAATGGGCCGGAGGGACAACTAGAAGGCTACTTTCAAACTGAACCGTAAGCCACTCTCATGTGGATTTTGGCATAAGTGGGTTTTTTGTTGTCATCAGGAGTTTTCCTCCACCTGGCTGTTCAGAAGTTTCAGATGAAATTTTTCTGATGTCTTTAATGAAAGATGGTATTTGCTTACCCATCATAGAAGATATTTTCTCAGCAGGAATGCTGTCGAACATGTTGCATTCACAACATGACACAAAGTCTAAAAATCACAGGGAGACTAATTACTGGAGGCAAATTACACCAAAGGACCTATATCCTCATGATGAAAATGACAGCCTGGTGCCCCGTTACCTGGCCTGATAGGGCACATAGCCTGTGCAACAGCGTTCTAGGGGTTTGCGTTACAAGCCACGGTAGAGGAAAGAGGCGCTTAGGTCCTGTGAGCAGCTTGGTGAAAAATCAAGGTGAGCTGTCAGTCAAGTGAGGTCTAATTATAAGTCTTAATTCCAGTATTTATGAACGTGACAGAGAGTAAGCAGGGCTAACCTGCTTCTGTATATGGGGCCGTGTGAGCAAATCCTTCTCTTTATGCCAACATCTGAATTATCATCTTGATGCTTTAATATTTAGTGCTGAAAGCCAGGGCCTGCCCCGGCCAAAACTGTGAAGTGAGGACCACCCCTCTTTGTCACTCTGCTTTGCCTCTTCTCATCAGCTCCCAGTACCAAAAAGGTCTACTCTTCTCCCTATCAGACACCTATTTAAAGAGAGAGAAAGTCATCTTTTCTTCCTTAATATGAATTTAAATCACATCAAATCACTTCTCTTTCCATGTTGATCATGTTGATCTTGTTTCCAAGATCACATGTTGTATGATTCTATTTTTATGAAATGTCCAGAAGAGGCAACTCTATAAAGACAGAAAGTAGATTAGTTGGTGGGGGGGGAGGTGGAGGGAAATAAGGGGCGACTGGTAACAAGTACAGAGTTTCTTCTGGGATGATGAAAATGTTCTCAAATGTATTTGGTAATGATCGCACATATCTGTGAATACATTGAAAACCACTGAATTGTACATTTTTAGTTAGATGGGTGAGTTGTGTGGTATGTGGATTATATTTCAATAAAGCTTTTTTAAAAAATCACTTTTTTAAACTTCTGGTCTTTTTCCCAAATGCAGAAAATTTCAAGCATCCAAGAACAAGTGAGGAAGTTGGGGAGTGGAGAGTAGGTGAGGAGGAGATGGAATCATTTCTGTTCCCCTGAAATTATTCTGATAAGTTCAGTCTTGGTAATTATATTAGAAAAGGAGGATCTTACTTGATATTAATCAGTGATGCTCAAATTTTTTAACGCGTAACCATTTTTGATAAACCTAAGTGTCTCATGACTTCCTTTGAGCAATCCAAAATTTCAAAATAAATTAAATGTCACAATTACAGGCAAATCAAAGCAATTATATCACAACCTCTCAGAGATGATGCTGCACTCTTTGTTTAGAATCACGATATGAAGTGAGGATTATGTTTTGTTTCTTAAACTGCCTTTAACTTTTTTTTATAGCATGTCAGCGCTGGAAGGGACGTTAAGATACTCCCTTTACCTTTGAAGACACTGATCTGTCAGACATGCACCAGGATCTGGGGTTCAGAGAAGACAAGAAGAGGAGAGGGTGCTTGAATAGGGTTGAGAAGTACCAAGTAAAGAGTGGAAATGGCAGTCGTTAAAGGGAAGAGTATGAGCTGCTGGGCATTTACTTGCTGGTGGAAGGGTAAATTTGAGCAGAAAGGGGTTTAGAAGTAAAGTGGGGAATTCAAGTTCAGATCAGACCGCAGGATATCATTCATTGGGAATATTTCACTCAAGCACCCTCCCTCTCTGGGAAAGCATGGAATTTTATATTGTCTAAGTAATGAATAGTATTAAAAAATTGTTACTAGTTTTTGTAACCATGATCGTGCTGGTGTGGTTATGCTTTTTTTAAAAAAAAAAAAAAAGCCCTTATCTTTTAGAAATGCATACTGAAACATTTATAAATGAAATTATAAAATACATGGGATTTGCTTCAAATAAATTCCAGTAATCTCCCCCCAGGATAAACAGGAGAGTGTACAGATGAAAGAAGCTTGAGTATGAGTGGACAATTACTGAGGCTGGATGATGGTTACATAGGGATCCATTATATCATTCTGTCTATATGTGTGTTTGAAATTTTTGCATAATAAAAATAAATTTAAGAAACACAGTGTTTTCAACCACATGGAATAACAGAGACTGGATTTATTCTCCTGCTTTAGAACACTTAGAAAAAGAATTATGTATATGACAATTGTTTTCAGACATTGAATTACAGGCAATGCATGAAGGGAAACAAACTAAGTGAGCCCTACAATTGCCCCAACTTATCACCTGGGGGCAGTTTCAAGGCTGTAGTACAGAAGGGAGGAACCCAACTGAAGCCCAGCATTCTCACTGGAAGGAAGGAGACAAAGATTGGAATTCAGGAAGACCAAGACCTGTAGAATATACAGGGCAGAGTACTAGAGAAGAAAGTGTTGGAGAGAAAGGGAGAGAATGAGAGAGATCTCCAGAATCTGTAAAATAGTCTTCTTAGCTGTGCATGCTTGAGAGGAAACTATCCAAGGTCAGTGCAAAAAAAAAAAAAAGCAAAACACTGGAAAACAGTAGGTTGAACAATTCCATAAACCAGAACAGAAAGACTGAGTAATACATAGAGCTCTCAGAAGGGTTTTGCCTTAGTAATAGAGCTAAATTAACCCCAGACTAAAGGCAGATTTGGACTGACCTCATAAATCTTCAAAACAATCTTAAAAGAATCAGACAGATGCCAAATAATTTCACTGCATGCCAGAACAAAGTCCAATGCATTTAAAGAAATACAACAAAGCCAAGAAGGCAACAATGTAAAATTCACAATGCCCATCATCCAATCAAAAATTACCAGGCATGCAAAGATGCAGGAAAATACAACCCATATCCAGGAGAAAAGTCACTCAATAGAAACAGAGCAAGAAATGACAGCGATGATGTAATTAAGAAATAAACATTAAAATAGGTATCATAAATATGTTCCAAATGTTCAATAAGGTATAAGAAAACATGAACATGATGAGGAGAGAAATGGAAGATATAAAAAGAATTAAATGAAACTTATAGAGCAGAAAACTACCATATCAGAAAAACTTTTCATGTACTAGATTGGAAAGCACTGAGGAACTAACCAGTGAATTGAAAACATAGCCAGAGAAACTATTCAAAGTGAAACACAGAGAGAAAAAAAAGGCCAAAAAGAGTGATCAGGGTATCGTTGACCTGTGAGAAAATATCAAAAGTCCAACATATTTGAATTTCCAGGAAGAAAGAGGAGGGGATAAAAAATATTTGACGAAATAATGGCCAATGGGACTTCCCTGGTGGCAGTGGATAACACTCTGTGCTCCCAGTGCAGGGGGTCCCCGTTTGAACCCTGGTCAGGGAACTAAATCCCACATGCATGCCGCAACTGAAAGTTCACATGCCACAACTAAGGAACCCGCCTGCTGCAACTAAGACCTGGTGCAACCAAATAAATAAATAAATAAGAAAAAATGGCCAAAATTTTTCCAATTTTGATGAAAACTATAGACTCACAGATCTGAGAAACTCAATAAATCCCAAGCAGTATAAACACAGAGAAAACAACCCCAAGGCTCATCAAAAAGACAAAAAATAACAGAAAACCAGGGCTAAGAAGAAAATCTTAAAACCAGCCAAATAAAAAGGACACATTAAATACATTCCATACACAGGAACACAAACAAGAATCCTGTGAAAATCTGTGCAAGCCAGAAGGCAATTGAGAAACATATTTAAAGTGCTGAAAGAAAAAAGTCAATACCCCAAAAATATATTTCAAAAGTAAAGGTGAAATCAGACTTTTTCAACAGACTAAAGCTGAAAGAATTTATCACAAGTATGCCTGCACTATATAGATGTTAAAGAAAATTCTTTAGGCAGAATAAAGAGGAAACCCAATAGATACGAGATGGAAATTTGGATCCACGCGAATGAAAAGCACCAGGGATGTCTGTGATTCCCTCTTGGACCTCTCCTGCCTCTTCATCTCTTCTTGACTTGCTCTGTCTGTCTGTCTGTCTGTTTTGGGCCCCAGAAAACTGCTCATACTCTACAAATGGCTTCAATGTGAGCTTCTCCCCAGAGCCTTCCCTAACCACACACCCTCTCATCCTCACTCAGGCACTGAGATGCCCTTCTTCTGAGCTCCACAGATCCCTACACATTCCTCTAATGTCCTGTTTGTCCCACTTATGATTGTTCAGTTGGTCCCCATCTCAGACTGTGGCAACGGGGGGCAGGACCCCATCTTATCTTTGTGAATAGCTCAATTGCTGTGAATGAAGGAAAGTTGGCTGAATGGGAACTGAATGGAACATTTGCAAGGACATTGAGAAAGTCTCTGTCCATATTCATTCTTCATTTATTGATTCACTCGTTAATCTATTCATTTATGGAATAACATCAAATTCATCAAGGAAAGAGAAAGTTGATCTGTATTCTACCCATGAAAAACAAGCTGGCATCTACAACAATTCTCCAGTGAGAGAAACCATAAACCCATCGAGTCCATGCTCTATACTATTTTATGCAGAACTGTGCACCAATAAGACTTTCTGAGAAGTAGATGAGGTTAATGGAGGGAAAGGAACCAAAGTGAGCAAAATCTGTTCCTTCACTAGAGCCAAATTGGCTAAAACACACACATTTTTTCATATGATAACGAAGTTGACTGCTTTCAACTCCCTACTTTACTTTATCTACCTTAGGTGTTTAGATTATATCAGAGGTAAATAGTTTTACCTGCTATTCTATCCTTTATTTTAAAATAAGGAAACAAATTATGAGGCAAAAAAGCATATAGTTCAAATAACATCTCTATGCTATTTATAAACTTGTTTCTGATTTCCTTTGCTCTCTTTTCCACTTAAAATAATTGCTTGAGTAATTAATAATTTATTTCACTATTCAATAATTACAAATAGTTTTGAACAGTTCATGAGAGCCTCAGAAATAAAATACTCTACAAAAATTGCTAGTCACATTTAAAAGAATTTTTTTAACTTCCAGATGTTCCAAAAAAGCATGGAGATTTTAACCTAGCTAAGAGGTTGGTGGTACAGTTATTGGAAGTAGATTTTACGAATTGTTTAAAAGTTTCTTACCTGCAACCCCCATCTGTTTCTAAGTCATTTCCTCTTTGAAAGCAGAAAGCCAAACTTTACCTTTAAATCTGTCTTTTTCTTTTTATAGATTAAGCAGTATTTTTCCACAATATCTCATGAAATGCTTTGCTATTTTTAACAGCAGTTTTTCTGATTAATTTCTTGATTATTAGATGTGTTCGTAATTTAAAAATAATTTCTGATCTTTTTTCTCATCATTAAATGATGTCCTTGGATTTTAGAGTGCAAGCCTCCACAAGGCATGGATTTTTGTCTGCTTTTGTTCTAGTTGCTGTTCGCTCATGAATCCCTAGAGCCTAGACAAAGGCCTGGCACAGAGTGAGAGTATGACTCCCCTCTAAATGGTGGAGTGAATGAATGAATGAGTTGTGTTCAGCCTGGGACAGCCTCAGAAGCTTTCCTGGGGCCCCTCTTACAAGCCTTTGGAGTTGCTATTCTTGGAAGTGAACTCTGGCCATGTGTTCTCTCTCATCCTGTCCACCTGATCTTTCTGTTTACAATATGTTAATATCTCTGATGACGTTATCTAGCTTTGACTAATCATTTACAAATAGACCCCAATGATTATGAAGAGGGGAAGGGGGGACCATAATGCAGTCTCCCACATTTTGCAAAGAGGCTTCCTTTAATCCACTAGGCTCTCAGTAAACGGTCAAGTTTCACACCACCTTTGATTCTGAACTCAAATGTTTTCTTCATTTTCCAGTACCGTTTTTCACGTGTTCTCGGAGGGCTTCATCTCAAGAGTAACCCAAATCCAGATTATAATCCCAACTAAAGTTTCCCACGGCAAACCTAAACCCAGCCTAGACTCTGGCAATACAGACGGAAGGGACCTGAGCACCAAAATCCACTTGCTCTTTTAAGCAGTCTGGCTGGCCAGCTACTCTGCCAGGACCAAAGAAATTCCACGAAATTGCCCTGAGCCAGGGTAAAAGCCTAATTAACCTCAAAATGGGCTAATCTATAAAAAAGAATGATATAATGCCATTTGCAGCAACATGGATGGACCTAGAGATTATCATACTAAGCGAAGTAAGTTAGACAGAGAAAGCCAAATATATGTTATATCACTTATATGTGGAATCTAAAGTATGATACAAATGAACTTATCTACAGGACAGAAACAGACTCACAGACACAGAGAACAGACTTGTGGTTGCCAAGGGAGAGGGGAATGGGGGAGGGATGGAGCGGCAGTTTGGGGTTAGCAGATGCAAACTATTATATACAGAATGGATAAACAACAAAGTCCTACTGTATAGCACAGGGAACTATATTCAATATCCTGTGATAAACCATAATGGAAAAGAATATGAACAAGAATGTATATATATGTAAAACTGAATCACTGCTTTACAGTAGAAATTAACACAACATTCTAAGTCAACTATACTTCTATAAACTATTTTTTTTAAAGGGGGATAATCTTATTTGGTCTGTCTATAATCCCCACAAGTTTTCTGATGCAGTTCTTTCCAAGGACTGAACTACAGTAAAACTTGAGAGACCCACGGGGAATCAGCCACCAGATTTCTCCATATTCTGACTTATTCTGAATACATTCTTAAGTATCCAGACTCCCTTATGATAGAAGAGATGTGTTAATAGCCTAGAAGGCAAGAATTTTGAAGATACAAATGGATGTGAGTGAATCAGCACCTTTCTAAATGTCTGTTATGCAGATTCCCAACATTGTTTGGAACGCTTTTCAAAGCTGCAGACCTGACATTTCTATTAGTCGGTGGCAAGGATGTTAATTTACTAAATATCATTGCAAATACTGTGCCTACTCATTTTTTTAAAGTGGGATCATGCAACCCACAAAATACATTTATTTCAGCGAGGTGGTTTGGTTCAAAGGAGTCTTAAAGACTTCCAGTCGAAGGGGATCACTTTTTTCTGTGATTGCTAAAATCCCCACCCATTTTCTTCAGAAGATAGTTCCAAATTGCAAATAAAATAAACTATTTAAAAGGACACTTGAGGCACCTATGTTTTAGAGAAGTAAACTATCCTTTCAATGCATTCCTCAGAGGAAATGGGAATATGGTTATTTTAGGGTCTTAAAAGCATTGGCCACAGAGCCCTGTGGCATTCTAGGGGAAAAGGCTCATCTTTCATTCTGTGCTAAACATCTTTTATCATTTTCCTGTATCAGTCGAATAGTACCATATTTTTATAAACTTCCTTTGAAAGACAACAAACTGCATGTATTGTGTATTTACATATTACACACTTCACACTGTACATTTCTTTCATGTTTAAAGGCCTACAATGGATTTGAGCTAAGTGAATATAAGAAGAAAGTCACAGGAAGTTATCCAGAACGATGACTGTTTTATTCTAGAATTTACTTGC
Organism: Aethalodelphis obliquidens; assembly: GCF_003676395.1. Lineage (NCBI taxonomy): Eukaryota > Metazoa > Chordata > Mammalia > Artiodactyla > Delphinidae > Aethalodelphis > Aethalodelphis obliquidens. The sequence continues at coordinate 12,081,214 of NW_020837963.1, forward strand.
CTAAATTGTTTAAGAAATATGCTTTTTTTTTAAATAACAAAATTCCCACAAAAAATGAGTGATATGGGAATCTAAATGCACTTCCCAGACTTGCTTCCCCTGTAATATCTGTAATAGAACAATCCTGAATTAACTGCTACTTTCCATAATTCTTGTCAGCAAAATCTATCAGTAGCTCTAACTCTGATTATACACGCTGTTAATGTAATTAAACGTGTTTTAAGCCTATCTCTGATGTCACAGTTTCAAATATAGCCACATAAATTTTAGCTATGAGTATTTCATACATAATTTATATATACAAATGTGTTTGCATGATAACCTGGATTAAGTATAATAAATGTAAATTATATAATTTATATCTATATATGTTTAACTGTGTTTAGTTTCAATCAGACAATGGTTTGATATATATTTTTTAATGAGGGAAAATCCTACTGCAATATTAAGATTTTGTGTTTTGCAGACTTCGTATCTTAGTATTTTTTTAATTAAAAAGACAAATACATTTCAATGTTCTTTTCAGTAAATGTTATGCTTCCTGTTCCAAAACAACCTTAAGTTTATAAATAAGAGTTAATGAATCCAGGAACCATGTTATTCCATAAGCTTGTGAACAAGCAGTTTAAAGTCAAACTCAAATTCTTTCTAAGTTGGATTTTCACATGATGCCGTTTACAAACAAGTTTTTTGGGGTAGAGGGATTTCTTTGTCTTGTTTTGTTTTCCTATATTTTTAATAAAGAAAATTAAAATTCTCCCTTTGGAATGACTTAAGGATGAACTGGATTTCTAAACCCATCACAAAAATGAACTTGTGCTAAGCTGAGGATTTCTCAGGCCATCGAATCCTCAAACTGCCTTGGTTTTTTCCTCTGTAGGAACATTCTAGATGGGAACATGAAGGGTTCTGAAACTGTTTGCAGGATCACATGATGCTCCTTTTGTTGAAGATCAAGGGCGCCTGCGTAGCATCCGTTCCTGAACTGTGGATCAGAAAAAGATCCTGAGAGAAGTAACGCTAACCTTGGACTCTGTCACGCTGCCACTTGTCTCTCCTGTAATTGTGACAGACACTCCCCTACATTCTCCCTTCCACTCCACTCTCATGATCACTTTATCCTTTTTCTCTCTCTGCTGCCAAAGAGAGTGGAGTTCCCAGAGTTTTGACACCTTGTAAAGACATTCCAGTGGATTCTAGCACACCCAAACAGATGGTGTGAAAGGAATACAGGGGAAGAAACTACAGGCCTCTGCCAGATTCTCATGTATTCTAGGTAACATCGTGTTCCAGGGGAAGAAAAAAAAACAGCATTTTTTTTCCTTTGAGCAAGGAATGACATCCAGCTCAAAATAACATCTCTACTTCTCTTCCTTGTCCAGTGTGCTGGAAACCTCTAGTGAGCTCTCTCTGAAAGCTAGTGACAGGAGAACAAAGTCTATGAAATAAACGTTAAAGAACAATTAAATGCTTTTCCCCCCAGATGTTTAAATATATATGTTTAAATACATACATATACAAATAAACAAATAAGCGCACGAGAAGATATTTAACGCCATTAGGCTAATTAAATCCACAGTGAGATACTATTATACACCTATCAGAACGTCTAAAATAAAAAATAGTGACAACGCCAAATTCTGACGAGGCTACAGAGAAACTGGATCACTCGTACATTGCTAGTGGGAATGTAAAATGGAAACAGTTTGGAACTTTGGAAAACGGTTTGGCAGTCTTTCTAAATACTAGACTAGCAACTACTATACAACCCAGCAATTATACTCCTAGGCATTTCTCCCAGAGAAATGAAAACTTATGTTCACACAAAAAACCTGTACACGAATGTTTATAGCAGCTTTATTAATAATAACCCAAACCTGGAAACAACCAGATGTCCAAACTGTGCAAACTGTCGTTGGTTAACCGAACGGTGGGACATCCACACAGTGGAAGAGAGGTAGGCTTGGCTCTAAAAGGGCACCAGGAGGGAGCCTTGCGCGGTGGAAATGTTCTGTGTCTTGACTGGATCAGTGTCAGTATCCTGGTGGTCATATGAACTCTAGTATCACAAGATGTTACCATTGTGGGGAACTGGGTAAGGGGTGTGTGGAGTCTCTCCGTGTTATTTCTTACAACTGCACGTGAATATATAAGGCTCTCCAAGTGAAATGTAACTCTTCCAGACATAGAAAACAAACTCATGATTACCAAAGGACAGAGAGGGGGAAGGGATAAATTGGGAATTTGGCATTAACAAATAAACATAACTATATGTAAAATAGATAAACAAGGACCTACTGTGTAGGACAGGGAACCATATTCAATATCTCGTAATAACCTATAATGGAAAAGAATCTTAAGAATATATATATATATATATATATATATATAAAAAAAATACGTATATATAATATACATATAACTGAATCTCTTTGCTGTATACCTGAATCATTGTAAATCAACTATATTTCAATACAAAATTTAAATAAAATTAAATAAGTAAATAGATATATATACACACACATATATATATAAACTCCTGTTACAACAAAAAATTTAATCTATGTAAAGACACAAAGGAAAATACAGATCTTGTGAGTCAATCAATTTGAAGATTCCAGAGATCCAAACAGATTTCTTTTAAGCCTCCATATATAATAGATTAAGAAATATATGTGTGTATATATATATGTATATACATATATAAAACAACAGATTACTTAGTTTTAATGAAGAAAGGAGCCACTAGTCTGTCCATGTCTTCATCAACGTACTCAAAAGCTCTAGATCAGAGAAAGAAAATTATGGGTATTCTACCAAGGATATAATGGATGGACGATACAAATAACATTAAAGTAGCAATACGCTCTCTGGGTGTGCAAAGATAAAATTATTGAAGCACCACTCCCTGGTCATAAATTTGGCTTGTCTAGAGGCCATGCATACTCTCTCATCCTTGTGCCTGGGGCCCAATGACATGAATTATTAAATGGCTAACCAGCATTAAGGTACAGAATCTCGTCTAGAGCTGACATGTGACCCACACAGATAGAAAATCCACGACCTTGGCCTCCTTGCTTTTCCTGCTTATCAGTCTCACACCCATATTTCATTCTGAGAGATTGAAAGGTCAGATTATAGAAGGAAGAGAACCCACATTCTTGCAGGTCCCTTTGGTACTTGAAATGTTCACCCAGATTCTCATGCCTGTATCTAATTTGCCATTTGCCTTTTCTCCGACTGGCTCTTCCTGGTCTGTTCATTTCTCTTCCTTCTGATGTGTTCTTTTCCTCTGCTTCTCCCTCAGCCCAAAGGCCTCCTGTGTCTCCTTTATCTTCCTCTCTCCCCATACTGGCCTTGCTCCACTCCAGTTCAATCCACCCCGATCAACTAATGTTTTCTCTTTCTTGCATTTGAATCTCCTTCCTCCACAGTTATATAATTCAAAAGTCAGCCACACATAGGCCTAGCTAAAAAGGAAATTATTTTGTTCTTAAATAGATGCTTTTGACTCTACAAAATTCCTTAAGTAAAACTGTTTTGGGTTTTCGTTTGTCTGTTTGTGGTTGTTGTTAATTACACGTGACATTCCCCCAACTTTCTAGAACACCTTTCTGCACTGGGACTTTGGCCCAGCGGGTTGATGAGGACACATCTTTCCAACTGACTACCCTACACCTGTCTCCCTTCTCCTTTTTATAATCCCCCCTTCCTCTTTCTGTCTTACCCAAACCTCCCTGTGTAAAACTTTATGGTTTTATGTTTCTTACACAAGTATGATACCACAGACACACACACACACACACACACACACACACACCAGCAGCAGCAACTTTATTTTCAGGTAAAATCAAAAAATGATGGTCTTCTTGTGCTACAATTGCTCTAAATTCTCTCTCTCTGCCCTAACACACATTCTTCTGTATTCTGGGTTCTGAAAAACTTATATAACTTGGTGGGGTGGGGTGGAGGTTAAGGGGGTTATGGAGGAGTTACAGTCACATAAATCACACCATATCCACCAGGAAAAGCTACTCATGGGTGATTTTATTGCTGCCCCTGGCCATTAGCCTAGTCATTGGTGAACAGAACCAGGCCAAAGGAAAAAACAAAAAAGAACAATCTCTGACTTTTCGCACACTGTCTTAGGCATGCAATGCCCACCAAGTCACTGCTTTCATTGTTTTACTTTGTTTCGTTTTTCACTCAACCATTTTATAGACACTGTGGTGCCACATTCCAAACGGGACCGTTTAGAAAACAAAATAATCACTAAATCATTGAAAAATTTTAAATGTACAAACTAGACCACCCCTTACAATGAAGCCATTTGTGTTTTTCACTCTGGATCACTTTCCCTGGAAAAGAAACTTGCATCATTTATCTGAAGTGAGACAAAGGCAATGAATTAACAATTTACATGATCACCATAAAGTTGAAAATCACAAAGACAGATCTTTCCAGTCCCAGACTCTCCTCAAAAAGGTCAGTCCTCAAAGTGAGTGCTTGGACACACATGGTTCTTACTGGTCAACTGGTGATATATGTGTTTTCTGTTGGATTCTGAGAACTCAAAGTGGAAGCAATGAATTATATTAAACAAGAAGTGGTGATGAAATAGCTCAACAATTAAGAAATAACTTCAGGATTTTGAGTTGCATGTGGGAAACTAAGAAATTTATTTTGCCTGTAAATGCCTGAGGAATAATATTTCAGCAATTTACTGTTGCATAACAAGCCTAATGGCTTAAAACGACAATTCATTTTTTCTCATGATTCTGTGGGTGGGCTGAGCTCAGCTGGGCGGTTCTTCTTCTCCAGGATGTATAGCACAAGATGACCCATGTGGTGCCATTCAGCTGAGAGCTCAGCTGGAGCTGGATCACCCAAGATGGCCTCTCATCTTCCAGAGCCTCTCTCTTGTGACCTCTCATCATTTACTAGTTGAGCCCAAGCTGATTTAACGAGCCGCAAGAGCGTGAGAGAGAGTCTGGGGCCAAGGGAGAAGTTGACAGTCTTCTTAAAAGTGAGGCCCATACTGGGCCCAGTGTCACTTTTGCCAGAGTCTGTCGGTCAAAGCAGGTCAAAGCAATTCAAAGCCAGACAGGATCAGAAGGGAGAGGACACAGAGTCCACCTCTTGAGGGAAGAGCAGCATGCATATTCATAGATAGGAGCTTCTGGAAACAATTCTACCACAGATGAGCAGGAGGTAATGCAGACACCTTCTCCTGAAATTAGTATGCCACATTTAAATCAGGGGTGATTGAAAGTGATCTCGATAGCATTCAGAAGTCAATAAAAATAATAAGGGGGTGGGATGGATTGGGAGATTGGGATTGACATATATACACTACTCTGTATAAAATAGATAACTAATGAGAACCTACTGTGTAGCACAGGGAACTCTACTCAGTGCTCTGTGGTGACCTAAATGGGAAGGAAATCCAAGGAAGAGGGGATACATGTACACGTATAGCTAATTCACTTTGCTGTACAGTAGAAACTAACACAGCATTGTAAAGCAAGTATACTCCAATAAAAAAAATAAAAATAATAATGCTTGTGTCCTTGCAAAAAATATTATCGACTTTTCCTAAGACTGTTAATAAGAACCCCTTACTGGCCTGCCAGTGGGTCTCCACATTCCCAGTGTTAGAGCCATTCCTTTGAGTTATATCATCTTCAGAAGTCCTGCCTAAAAATGCAAATACCTCTGGCATCAATCCAGGTAGGGTCAACCATGAATGCCTTTGGGTGAATCTGAGCTTAGCAACTACATCCATGGGAGGTCTTTGAGGTAGAGTTTTGCTCCACAACCGGTGGTTGGGCTTTGGGCATCTGGAAGACCTTGGAATTACTTTCAAAATGTTGTTGTGTTGTTATGTGGATTTTTCACCAGTTTCTCAAATGGGTCAGATACCAAAAAGGTTTAAGACCCACTATTCTAAATGCACGGTCACAAATAAGTCTCACTTGGGAAAAGGCAAAGCTAGGAGAGTTCTCTGTGGTGAGTACTTCACAGTGTAGCACTTAATTGTCCTCTAATTATTTAATATTCTTTACCTTGGTCTCCTCCACACAAACTACATCTCTACATATGGAAGGAAGGGTCTTCACCTTACATTTGTATCCTCCGCTGGGAAGAATTCTTTAGCGTCCTCAATGTGTATCTGGTCTAGTTCTCAAATCGTGTTCCTTGGAACCCTTCTGGGGCTAAAAGAGGCCAAGGAAGGGCATCCTTGCAGGGAAAGCCCAGGGGATGAGTGGAGCTCAGGCTTACCCCATTCCAAATGAGCAACTCTACCTTCAATTTGCTCTTATTAAACATACGTAAATGTTTTCCTTTGAAGGATGAGTCCTGAGGCTAAAGGAAGTTTGAGAATTAATAACAAGCCAATGCCCTAATTTCCAGGTGATTAAAAAAAAAAGTGGTATTCAGTGGGTTTAAATCTTTTTCTCAAAGTCTGGAGTCAGAGCTGACTAGTGATTTGTGTTTCCTGGCTCTTAATTCTTTAAGTTTTCTAGTCTACACACTACCCCTCCACCAAGAACAGCCTTACCACATTCTCAGAGGCCAGAGTGTGCCCTGCTCAAACTTCAGTATATGTTTTCCTCTCCAGCAAAAAGAGTCTGCAATCAGGAAGAAGCCAGCTGATAAGTCAGAAACTTATCAGCATTCCAGGGGAAGAAAGCTGCCTGGACTGAGCACCAGACTGGGACATAGGAGGGAAGAAAGGAAAGTCCTGAAGAACCCAAGGAAGAGATCATCTCCAAGCTGATCTCATTATTAGGCTGTGAACTCGCTCTGACTCTTCCCACTGCTTTCTTTTTTCACTAAAGAAATTCACACTGGCCCTGATCACTTAATTCCCGACAGCTATAAAGTGCATTTCAAAGTCATACACCATATTCTAAGCCTTCCAAAATGCCTACAGGAAAGAAATGCTAGACAAACCCCAATAAAGATATATGTATAGATTCCTATACTTGGAATGTTAATGGGCCTTGACTAAGACCACTGTGATTTTAATACATCGTATTGTTTCATTACTACTGTATTTTTAAATAGAACATCTCAAGGCAATTGATTAATTAAATAACCACGGGGATGCAGGAAATGTTTTCTTATCACACTTGGGGACTCCACCAACTCAGCTCCTCAGATTTTCTTCAGAACCTCTTAATGAAGGATTCTCACTCCATCGGAGCCTTGACAACTATTTCAATCTGTCATTAAGAAGAACGTTTCAGTACCTGGAAATTTTTAAGACTTCTGGAGACTTCAATTTGCCAAATGCAGCTGTTTAGGGGGGAGCCATCCTTCTCCATGAGTGGCACACTTTCAAGCTCCCTGGCTTATTGTCTGAGAATGCAAAGTGGATCATGGTCTTGGGGAGTAAAATACAGGTTAGAAAGGTTAGAAAACGTCACTGCGCAATTTTTATTGTCTATGTTTCATCAAGATACTGAAAGTTGGAAATTTCACCCCGTGCTAATAACACAGCATTAGTTACACTTGACTGCTTTGTTGGAGCCAAACCAACCTCATTTCTGTTCTCTCAAGCCTAAATTCTGAGAGTGGCCAGCTCTTTAAGGAAACAAAATCTGCCATAATCTCGAGTAGAGGCTGGTGTCAAACCACAGGAGTTCTAGCAAAGACCACATATTATCATGAGCTCCAAACATTAAAGAATTCTGTAGCATGACAAGCTCTAAGAAGGAAACTCTTAAAAGAGATTCATTTTTCTCCACGATGTCAGCTGCAAGAATAAACAAGCAATGAACAAGAGGTTGAGAGCTGGAGATGAAAAGACAGTGGCTTCATGGCCAACTCATTTTATGACCTTGGGTAAGGCATTTCATTCTTCAAAACATCTCTACCCTGAGACTTCCTTTTATTCTCTTTGTGAGTGTGAAGTTTGCATAGCTGCATGGAAGATTCTTTTCCTTTTGTAGAATTACAGGGCCATCAGTGGCCATGAAGGGCTACCTCTACGCTGCTGAAGCAACAGAGTATGGTGGTTAAGAGCATAAACTCAGCCCAAGACAACAGGGCTCCACACCCTGGCTTTCTCCCTTATAACTCTATGACCTTGGACAAGCTCTTCTAACTCCTGTGCCTCAGTGTCTCCAACAGGAAAATGGTAACAGTGGCAGCAGTGCTACTGCATAGGGTAGAAGGATTAAATGCCTTAATGATTTAAACCACTTGGAACAGTGTCTAGCATATACAAAGTGCTGTAAAATAGGCTTTAGCCTTAGGATCTTACAGCTTAAGTCAAACTCATCAAAGTATTTCTCTTCTGTTTTAAACAGCCTCCTTCAGCCTATCCATGTTCTAGTATTTAATGATCCTCATTGAGGGGATTTTTTAAATGAACAGAAACCTATTTCCCCTTAGAAACTGCTGGCAACTACATTGCAAGATAGAATAGTTTTCATTCAAGAATTCAGATCAGAGATGAATTACAGAGAAGAAATACCAAGCCTTTGATTTCTTCACTGCTTAGCTACCTGGAAACTGAACCTGAGTGACCTTATTGTATTGAAAAAGCTGAACCCAGGAATAACTAAAGAGCTCACAGTGGGACTTCCCTGGTGGCGCAGTGGTTAAGAATCCACCTGCCAATGCAGGGGACACGGGTGTGAGCCCTGGTCCAGGAAGATCCCACATGCCACGGAGCAACTAAGCCCGTGCGCCACAACTACTGAGCCCGTATGCCACAACTTCTGAAGCCCACGGTCCTAGAGCCCATGATCCACAAGAAAAGAAGCCACCACAATGAGAAGCCCGCACACCGCAACGAAGAGTAGCCAGCCTCCGCTCGCTGCAAATAGAGAAAGCCCGCGTCCAGCAACAAAGACCCGACACAGCCAAATTAATTAATTTATTAATTATTTTTTAAAAAGAGCTCACAGTATTAAAAAGGTAATATTAGCAGTCATCTAGCCCAACCCCTTAGTTTTACAGATGAGGAAACTAAGGCACAGGGAGGTAAATGTCTGGTTCCTTTAATGTACCAGAAATTATACTTAATATCTAATGGTTTCAAAAAACAATTAGCAGTGTCCTTTCAATATGTTTGCCCAAGAGGCTATAACTTATTCTAGTATTGCTGCCATTACTTGGATTGTGTTTGAAAACATATGGCTTACCTATATGTCACACAAGAAAATCATTTACACTTTAATACAGGGTTTTTGACCCAAAATGACATTGTCCAGCTTGACCACTCACCTCTTGAAGGTATTTGTATCCCTGTGATTTTTATCATTTCTGGAAACCAAATTTACCCTCACATGACCAAAAATGTAATTCCAACTTTTGCAAAATGCACCAGACAAGTTAAGGAGATGATTTTATTCAGGTTGTTATAATAAGGAGAATGTTCATTAGTAGTGAATATCTCAAAGAAAAGAAAGAGGTCTAGGGTTTGTAGAGGCAGATAAACAATGGAGTTGTCCAGGAGTCTTAAAGAAGTTCTTTTTTAAAAAAAAATTATTGAAGGAGAGTTGATTTACAATGTTGTGTTAATTTCTGCTGTAAGAGGTTCTTAAGAAAGGATGGAAACGGGTCTTATCTCAGAATAACTGAGCAAGGTCATCCTTTGAGGTTTGCCATTCCCTGGAATTCACAGGATAGGGGGACTTTCTAACCATCACACTGTTCTTTGGAAGCACAGGACTAAGGGAAAGTTCAACATTGTCACATCTTTGAGGATAATCCAAAAAATGTACCCAAGTTCTTGAGACAACTAACCGCTCAGTCCCCTAAAGTGATCCCTTTGACCTGACGGCAGCCATTTGGACATTGTATGACCTAGGAGGGGTTTTTTCCAAATATTTTATTATCTTTTATCTGACAGTGACATCATTTTTCCTGATGACACCGTTCCTGCATTTTTTTTTTTTTTTTTTGGTACACGGGCCGCTCACTGCTGTGGCCTCTCCCGTTGTGGAGCACAGGCTCCGGACACACTGGCCCAGCGGCCATGGCCCACGGGCCTAGCCGCTCCGTGGCATGTGGGATCCCCCCGGACCAGGGCACGAACCCATGTCCCCTGCATCGGCAGGCGGACTCCCAGCCACTGCGTCACCAGGGAAGCCCATTCCTGCATTTTTGATCTCAAAAAACTTTAAAAACCAAAAAAGTATGCCACATCACTGCTGAAGGACTTCAGCTCTACCTGGACACATCCACCTGAGAACATGGACTAACCTCCCTATCCTCCATGTGTCCATCTTACTCATCTCGTCAATAAATCTTGGACTTCTTGACATAATAATCCCCAATATTATTAGGACTGGGAGTAGGAAGTGAGATAAACAATTTCTGAAATTCACTTGAGGCTTGAACGTAGAAGCAATTGATTCAATGTCAATATATAGGGATACTACGTCTAACACAGCGCCTCTCTAATTTCCCAGGGAAAGAGCTTGATAGAATGTGTGTGTGTGAGAGGAAAAATGAGAAAGAGTTTGAAATTTAGTGATTTCCCTGACTAGCTCATCTATGCAGGTTTTCTCTGCCTTTCTTTGTCTTTGATCAGGTTACTTAACAACTTTGAAGAGACTGAAGTTAATTTGTAGACACCTAGTAGAAATGCAACTAATCCCTATCCGTAGAAAGGCAAAAATCTGTCCATTGGAGGTTCAGATGACATCCCTCTCCCATGGTGGAAGAACTCAGTTTTGCATCTGTTTAAACAAATTAAGTTGGGTACTACTAACGGCCTATAAATATGCCTGGTCTTTGGACTCTACTTTGAACTAGCTATAACACTTTTCTGGTTCTCTCATTAATTAAAGAGTTAAGTAAAATCTTTGACATGTGTTCATTTTATATTTGTATAAGAGTCATGGTTTTACCTTTTAAAAAATATCCTTTAGCTTATGTAGATAAATATATGTAACATCTCATTAACTCAGACTTATTTTAGAAGGCAAAAAAATCTTCCTGAGTAAAGTACATCCAAAGAAATACAGTTTATTACTTTCAAGGTTATAATAAAATATATTATCTAATAGAGATCAATATTTAATAGTTTATAATGAGTATATCATTTTTCTAAATAGATTGATGTTTCTTAGAGCATTTAAACACAGCAACTTAATTTAAGTGTTTTTATAATCTTCATCTAATCTTATACTCTCTTTAAAAAGAAAAAAATATATGCTATGTAATGAAAGACTTCAGCCCAATTATTCCAAATTACAAATTAGTGAAATATCACTTTAATGAAATTTTACATATGTAAATTGATAAAACACTGATTCTTAGAACGCTTGCAACTGAGGCAATTGAGACCTAAGACATCAGATAATACAATGCAGGGATCCCTTTAAATTGATCGTGCTGGGTAACCAGCCAGCCCCTGCCTGAACACATCTATTAACAAGAAGGCTATTTCATTGTTAAAAGCTTCCATGGTTTGAAAGTTTTTCTTGTAATTAATCAAAATCTCCCTCCTTGAATCACCACACATTGTTCTTAGTGGCAGTTTCAACTTAAGTAGACACATAACCTGTCTTTTATTTTCTTTTTCCTCTAATGGTGTAGTTTACCTCTCATTGGGGATTATCTGGGGGACAAAACAGGTCAAGAAGAATGATCATAAGTAAGGTCTCCTATATGGCCTCAAATAAAAGTCGAGAGTTAACAAAGAGGCTACAATGTTATTCCTTGCTTTTTGTGGATATTTCAATAGATACTTCTTTAAACCCTTAAACTTTGATGGAAAATTTCAAAATACCTCACCTCCAGAGCACCTGATTCTTTCAAAACCAAGACAACTAACCATAAGCTGTTGCCCCATTCCACTCTATTTTCCTATACGCCTAAGAATGTCATAGAGCTTCTTTTTCTGCGGGTATTGGAACATTTTTATAGTTTGTCTGAAAAATAGCCAATCTACCATTTCACATTACACTTGGGACACCAAAATGGTCAAGAGGATTCTCTCAGTGTAGCACCCTTTGTCTCATGTCAAGGCATACTGAAAATAATTTATGGTTGAAACAATAAGACACCTTACAGTTTCCTACATGACTTTCTCCTTTCCTCCATCCCACTCCTTAAAAGCAAAGACTCAATAAATATGTTGACATAATGGAGGAGACAGGCTGTGGAATGCAGGATCTCCCACTCCATTTGTGAGAAGAGAGAAGTTCATGCAGCTTTCACAGATTATTTTGCTAGGGAATAAAGAAAATCTTGCCATTTTCCCTATGTCAGATGTAAAAATAAAAAGCATAGAGGAGAAGAATGGGGCCATAAACTTGATATAACGTATTGCAAAAGAGTTTCATCAGATAAACTACGGAGACAGTTCCGATGATGCTCTTGTCAGAAAACACATGGTATGATACACTGTATATGTGCCAGATAGCTTCTGCACTTTCAGAAATGTCATTTCTAAAAATGTCTATCCATTTGGAAAATAAGTATGCAATAAATCTGTAAATATTTATTATAAAAGCAATAAGAAAACAGTAAAGAATGAATGCAGCTTCTGACAACACTGCATAAACTGTTACCAACAGAACTTTGGAACCGACAATTCTGTTTCTAGATCAGGGGCCAGGGCCCAAATGTTGCAGTAACTGAGATCGTATCAATACATTCCATAGCCACCCTCCTGCTGTAGGAGGTCCACCTAATCAAGGTGCCAGATGATGAGATGTTAAAACATACAGATCTTGTATTTCTGAATCCATATGTCTCGCTTGATCAATGAACCAAAATAGTTACTCTTTGGAATTGAAAAGCTGCAGGAACTTGCTGTTCTTTTTTGTTCTCAGTCCTACAGGAAAGGGCTGAGAGACAAGAATAGGAAAAGAATCTCCCACAGAAGAATGTTCTCACTTCTGCAGGACACGGGTCACCCCAAGGCTGTCCTTTCAAAGCACACTTTTCCTTTGGCAATGGCCTCTCTGCTTTGCTTGGCGGCCCAATTCTCTCCTAGTTACGAGCTAGATGATGGAGTAGTGAGGTACCTCTTTAAGAAAACCAAGTTGGTTCACCTTTCCTAAATAACTGTCTTCTGGACAACTTAGATCAACACTTCTTGACTTAATACATGGAATTAGAACATCTGCTCTAAACTGAAGATTTACAGAGGGAATTATACCTACTCCATCTAGAGATTGCTTGCCTCTGATGTCATTCTTGATTAGATGATTTTGGAATTTTGATTGCTTCACGTTAGATCATTATGATTTCAAAATGCAGCTTGTAAATGTATTCAGTTCATCAAGGTCTATAAACATAAATCTTCCACTACAGACCTCTCCCTTGCTCGGGTCCTCTTAGATGCTTGTAGGTTCATGGGAGACCAAAAGAAATATCTTCAAGAAAAGGTGAGAAGCTCCTACATTGAAAATAATTTTCTAAACTTCTGGCCTCACATTCAGGAGTTTGATAATCGTGTGCTTTTTTCTGGTTTTAAATTTAAATTAGTGACTACAGGGTAATGAAGGCTGACTCTTTGGAAAAACAGATGTAAAAATTTAAGGACTACCCATGCTCTGTTCAGTAAAACAATTACATGATCAGGTAATAAAATTCCTCCAGATTTTTCCTCACAGTTTTGGATTCTATCTTTGACTTTCTATTCCAAAGAAACCGTCCATTTTCTATTCACAATTCCTTGCACTGTAGTGAGATTTGGATCTGACATGAGGAAACAGGGAGGGAAGAGTATGTATTTATGGAGAAAAAGAGATTTCAAAGTTCCTAAATTAAAATTTGACTTAATGTTTTTTGAAAACAAAATTCTCTGGAATTTGACGGACCTTCTTTTAATCAGCTAAATACACTCTAAAAATTTAAGATTCTTTGTTTTATGTGTGCTCTACATGAAATCATGTCACTTTTGCTATTTCTGTTTAAGAATGATGAGAAAGGAATAACAAGATGTGTATCAGAAAGCTGGTGGGTCAGTTTGCAGGGGAAGGAGGGAGAAACATCATTTACTTCCACCAGGTTGCAGTTCAGCATGAAAACTAGCCTCGCTGACACGCCATTATGTATCTGTCATGAGTTACAGCAGTAATTAAGTCTCTGGAACAGCGAGCTACCTCAAGAACCCCGTGGGATTTCAGGTGGCTGGCTCCCAACACTGAATCATCTAGTACCTCGCTGTGCCTCCTTCATCTACATCACCCCTTTAGTTATCACCATGCTAAGCCAGGGGACTACATTTGGCTGTAAAATATATTTTTGTGTTCTCATACCTACTAGCCTATCTTTCTACTTCCTAAATATTGGATTGGCCCAAAAGTTTGTTCAGGTTTTTCTGTAAGATGTTATGGAAAAACCCGAACGAACTTTTTGGCCAACCCAATAACTTTCTTTAAAAAGGAAGCCCAGATGGGAGAAAACTAAGTGTCTTCATCATTTTCTTTTCTTTTCTTTCCCAATGCTCCTATTTGCCTCAGCCAGGGAGTGAGCGAGGTGTCCCATCTCAGGGCACCACCTCAGTACAAGTCAACGACAGCCACTTTTTGGTCCTCCTGGCCCATCCTGAGGCTTGATAGACATTGACAATCGAACTTCCTGTTCATTTATTCAGCAAATATTTATCGATGCACCAACAGCTGAGGCATGTAGACTAATTATCTACGAAAGGAGAGAAGGAAGGAAACAAATGAGGAAAATGAGAGCCATAAATCTAAAGAGAGATGGGCTTTCATGGGAACACCCCGAAAGCCAGGCTATTTTCTAACTTCTCCATCGCTGTGTGGGTCCTCTTTGAATTTGGCAGTGCTACCCGTCCCCCCTTAATGGGATCATATGTAAAGAGTTAAGCATCAAAGAGGTATCATGTTATAGAATGCATGAACCTTTTATGGGCTTGTGCAATGGGAATATTAAAAAAAAAAAGAGAGAGAGGAGGAATTCTCACACCATATCCAGCACAGCCGTGTCTCAGCGCAGGATGGGAAGGAGCGAATCAGTCCAGGTTGTGGCTGACCTGCCAGTTATTTGTACTCTGGGCCCCATTAACTTATACTAGCAATTTTGCAGAAGTAATTTCTGCTGCCAAATGGCAGCCCGGAAGTGACTCTTGGTGAGGGAAGAAGTCACCCCCCAGGTCCTTCCTGGCCATCCACTGGGGCAGCCCCCTTGCCTCACCCCACAGCCTAGAGGCTGGGTGGTAGGATCCACACAGACTATGATTGACTCATCTCCTTCGCATGACTTGTTTGTGAAGGTCACTCACAACAGCAGCAGCAGCAGCGTCCCAACTCCACTGTTGGTACGTGTCAAAAATGAGTCAAGGTAATAAGGAACACTGAAGGAACACCTACAGTTGGGTAGGAGAGGAAGCAGTGTTTGTGACCGGAGGTGATATTCAACTGAGCGCTTCCATCTGCTCTTTGGAGAAACTTGACCCTTACAACAGAATCAATTCTTGGTTTACTGCTAGTTACTCAGTTGAGACCACAGACTCGTATTTACTCATGACTTTGCCAATCATGATGACACCCACATCTTCTGTCAAGTTGATAGTGGACCGGCCTCTGGTTCTCCGGGTCTCTTTGGTGCTGTCAATTATGAGAGGCAGTGAGACAGAGGCATCCCCAAACCTCAAAGCCAGATTAATCCTAATCCGTTCAGAATCTCAAAATCATCGAGAAGAAATGAAATAAAATAAGAATCAGAAAAGCTCCTAAGTGGTGATTTGTTCGTTAAGGAAGACATATCATAAAATAAAACAAAAGCAGGCTGTCACTATCTTCTGTTGCAAACAAGGCTTGGAGTCATTCAAATAGACACAGAAAGAAGTAGTGGGGAATTGTTTGGAGAGATTTCCTTTAAAGTTGCGATGAACAGAGAGTAGCTCTAGAGGATTGTGGGGAATAATTTTCCCAGTAAATGATTCAGAAACTCATAGCGGGAGAGGGCAGCTGACACTTGTTAAGTGCTAACTCACGTCAGGCAGTATGTGACTATACATATCATCTTATCTAGTCTTTAAAAAGCCTTGTTTGGTAAATAGTGTTATTCGCAGCTCGTAGATAGGAAAATTGGGGCTCGAATTTTTAACGTTATATGTAATATATCATGTGTAAGTATGGTGAACACTTGGTGAGCATTCGCTCTTTTTTGGCTCCCTCACAACCCAACAGCCTTACCGTTTAAGAGATCCTCCCCTGGGTGATTTCTGATGCTCCTATGAATGCAGCCGCACCAAAGGAGCCATACATTCTCTCTTCTCCCCACTGGCACACAGAGCACAGGACAATGGCAGGTCCATCCGAAGCTCCAACCCAGGACTCACCCCGCGAGTGTAAGACACAGAGGTACAAAGACAGCTGGAAATAACTCCCAGCAGTAGTGGCAGAGTGGAAAGCCTAGTTACAAGGCAGCATTCGGAATTCAACTGCAGAAAAAGTAACTAACAATATACACGGTGTATGATGAAGTACCTTGTATGATTAAGGCAGTATAAGAGATCAGTAGTGGGAATTCTGAACTAGAACTCTCTGTATGGGTTGGAATAGAGGAGAAGTTGCTGGAGAAGCTGGGGCTTTGGGCACACATTGAAGTATACACAGGATTTGGAGAGGGAAGGTCACCTGATCACCTGTCACCAATCAAGGCGAGCCTGGGTCTCTGGACTCTAAGATGAAACTAAAGCAAATGAGTGTGCTCAGGTCCACAGTGGGAGCAGGATCTATGTCATGGAGCTGCGCTGATCCCCTAAAGCAGAATAACTGCAGTACCGAAACATCTCCATTTTCTACTGGGTGACATATGAACAGATCACAGGAATCAGCTCCTACTTCTAGCCAGCATGTCTCTGACCTGCGTATATGCTGATAGAAGTTAAATGAAGCCAGAAAAAAAAAGCTACAAGACTGTTGCAGGGCTTCCCTGGTGGCGCAGTGGTTGAGAGTCCGCCTGCCGATGCAGGGGACACGGGTTCGTGCCCCGGTCCGGGAGGATCCCACAGGCCGCACAGCGGCTGGGCCTGTGAGCCGTGGCCGCTGAGCCTGCGTGTCCGGAACCTGTGCTCCGCAACGGGAGAGGCCATGACAGGGAGAGGCCCGCGCACCGCAAAGACTGTTGCAAAAAACATTCGAAAATCCATTATTCCAGATTTGTCCATTCCACTCATTTGGGCAGATAATTGAAAGCTGACTGGGTTGTAAAAGGAAAATAAAGTATTGAGCGCTGTCTGTTGCTGCTTCCAGGCAGGGCTGATGGTTTGTGAAACGTACAGGGAATTTCCTTCCTTCTTCTATCCTTTCTCCCTCCCTCCCTTCCTCCCTTCCTTCCCTATCCTCCCTTCCTTTTTTCCTGACTAAAGAGACATGGGAACCAAAGGCAATGTGTGATTCTGCACTGGATGCTTTTGCTATAAAGGATGCTGTTGGGACAATTGGAAAAACCTGAAAAAGGTCAGAAGCTCAGATATTAGTAACAGCTCAGTGTTACCTTCCTGATTTTGATGGGTGTATCCTATCATGTTGGAGAATGTCCTGCATTGTAGGAATTACACACTAAAGTATTGTAATTGGAAGCCATAGCACACTGAGTCCGCAACGTACTTTCAGATGCTCTAGAACCAAAAACGTTCTTTATACTATTTTTATGCAACCTTTTTTTCAGTTTGAAATTATTTTAAAAGAAAACAGAAAAACATGAAAGTAATTATATTAATAAAAAGAAGTTAACCCTTGAGATTCCCTGAGTGTGCCCATCCCACCAGCCCTTCTATTCCTATTGGTGTTGATCTCCCTAGGGTGTCAGAGCAAAGCGGGTGGTCCACACAGCTCTCTGAACTGTCACAAAGTCCCTCCCACATAGCCTGTACCTTCCTCTCCCCACCCCACTTTGTCCCTACCTCTCAGGATTACAGCTCAACCAGGGCTCTTCATCAGAGGCTTGGCCCTCATGCAAGGCAAGCTGCCTTCTCCCAGCAACCACTGCATGCATCTTGCTTCTTTCTTCATGAACATTTCCATTCCTGCACATCCCTGGGCCTCCACCTTTTATGGATCCAAGATTCCCCATATACTATCCCAACGGATTTTTCTCTCTCCTGGCTTCTCCTCCATTAATCTCCTTAACAAATGCTGGGTATCAGCACACTGCTCCCTGCCTGCATTCCAGACAGACCTTGGAGTCCTCCTTATCTGGAATATTCTGCCCCTTTGAACCTTCCTCATCCTTCAAGGCCCATTTCAAGGGCCACCTCCTCCGGGAGCCTCTCTTATCCTGCCCAGCCCTCCTCTGACTTCCAAATTGTGTCTCACTTGGCTCTAAACTCAGCTGGCCCCCTACTGCAATGTTACCTTTCTCTATACATCTTGACTCCTCTATGAGATGAAAGTTTTTTACAAAGCAGGCATTATTTCTCACACCTCTTTATAACACCAAATCTTAACAACCACTGGTTACTAAGAACGGACTGACTCAAAAAGTTTCTCGTTCTTTTTCAACATCCTTCCCTCAGATCACTAACATCAATAGTCATCACTTATGGTGGGACCTCCCCCCCCACCACATACACACGCACACATACTCTTCATCCAAAATGGAAATCAACGGATGCATCCTTCTTCCCACTTCATTCTCACACTGAGTCAATTTGATCCATTTTGATCTTTCCTATACTTAGAAAACAAAGCAAAGCATTTCATGAATCCTTCCCTCCGATTCAGTCTGAAACCCTGGTAAAAACTATGAAGCAGAGGTTTTGGAATCTTTCTGCCACCTGTACCATTACTCTTTTTCTTAAAGAAGACCCATTCCAATCCAATTCCCTCCAGAAGCTTGTTCTCCCAAGAACAAGCTGGTCCACTACTGTTAGCAGCTGGTTAAGATACTAGTTGTAAGGTGATCAGCTCCCAGGAAAGTTTTATGATAAGAGAAAACTAAAAAATGGAAAATCTACAAAGGGCCATAAATGGGGCATGTCAGAGAATGGAGCAGGTAACTACTTAAGGCAACTATTTATTCCACTAGCTCATTCCTGTCCACACACTATATGCCAGAGATGGGAGCTAGTTGAGGACCAACTAATTAACAGAAAGAGAAGGGGAAGAATTTTTCAGAAGGCAGCCCAGAAGAACCTGAAAAATTGGGAAGAAAACTTTGAGAATGCTTATTACATTAAAACTTCTATTTTGATAGGAATTCCATTGTGGTCCAGTGGTTAGGACTAGGTGCTCTTACTACCATGGCCTGGGTTCAATCCTGGTTGGGGAACTAAGATCCCACAAGCAGTCAAAAACAAAACAAAACAAAACAATGTCTATTTTGAAAGAGCTCTAAAGAAAAGAATGATTTCACAGTTTGGGAGTATGAGGATGCATAATGAAGCCTAACCAAACCCCAGAAGGTAGATTATTGGGAGAATCAGCAAAGGGAGAGGCAAAGATGAACTATGGGAGCTCAACCCACAGCAGAGGGGCGCCCCAGGTGGGTACAACAAGCTCAGAAGGACACAGCTGTCCCTCTTGGCAAAGGGCAGCATTAGCCAATGCCATCTTCAATATCTATGATGCTAATTCAGGATTGCTCAAGGAAAACCACCACGTTCAGACCCATCTGATATCCCAATGATTATATTCTTTGCAGATTTAAACACAATTTCCAATACAAAAACTTTTTTAATGTACAAATCCGTAAAACAGACCCTTAGCTATACTCTAAATTAATTTGATAATATTGTATATGTCATTGGCCTAATGGTATATGTGATGACCTGGGAAATGATTTGGTCACATTCTGATGTAATCACTCTGTAGGGCATGAAATCTTGAGCAGCCCATTATATTTCAAAATCCTTCATAAAACTGGTCATTTGGCGACTGAAAAGAGTCTGGACACCCTTGCAGAAACATTTTCAAAGCTCATTCTGCCCACTGGCTTTTCCCAGAGTCCTGCACACCCGTGTTCTTTTCTGGATGTTCTTACCCCCTTTCTCTCATGCAAGAGAAAATAAGTATCCAGCTATTCAGATCAGACCCATCAGGTCAGGAATGAGTCAATGTCACACCACATCAGGATTCCAACTGGCACAGAGATGACTCTTCCCAGACTACAAAGTACTTCCATCTATATTATCTCATTTGAGCCCTGCCATTGCTCTCCCAAGGGGAAGGAAAATAAATATTTAATGAGCCACATGCAAAGTACGGTGCTGGGTAAAAACACTTTTTCTTTCATTTAATCTTCACAAGAACACAAAAAAGCAGGTGTTTAAATTCCCTTTCTTACAGATGAGGAAACTGAGACTCAGCGAGGTGACCCGTCTGACATGTCCCATAGCTATTAGTGGCCAAGTCAGGATGCACAATGAGATCACCAGGCTGCAAAGCCCACGCCCCTCTTTCTGGTCCACGTGCATCGGCAGCTATCTCTTTGCTGCTGCTGCCGCACAGTCTTGCTGCCTCCTGATGGGGCTTCTTCTGGGTCTTTGGATTAGTTTGGTAAAAGAGATCAGCACTGCAGGCTAAGTGTCCCCCTCCATTTTTCTGACCAGGGGGAGAGGGGGTGGAAATGTTGTTCTAATAACATCATGCTAAATTTTGTGAGCAAGGGGAGTGGGGTGGACAGTAGGAAGGGACAGGGTCTTTCTGGCAAACAGGTTGGGCTGGCAGCCACGTTTGGCCCAAATGCCACAGGTTTCTGAGAACCTGTGTCCCAAAGCCACTTTATTATTCCCACTGAGTGCCTGCAATATTTCAAACTTCTAAGAAAAATGTATACCAATAAAATCATATTTTGTATATGTTATAGATTGAGGACTTATGTAATATTTACTTATGTAAAAAAAAAGATATCTGATGCTCTTCTTTTTCCTTCCAGTTTTATTTGGGTGGTTTCCAAATGTCTCAATACAGCACTGTATGAGTGTAAGGGGTACAGCCTAATGATGTGACTTACATACATCATGAAATGATGATCACAGTAAGTTAGAGACCATCCATCATCTCATAGAGACACGAAATTAAAGAAAAAGAAAAGTATATTTATTTCCTTTTGATGAGAACTCAGCATTTACTCTCTTAACAACCTTCATCTGTAACATCCAGCAGCATTAATTGTATTCATCACGTTGAACACTCCATTCTTAGTACTTATTTATCTTATAACTGGAAGTTTGTACCTTCTGACTGCCTTCAACCAATTCCATCCCCCCACTCCCACCTCTGGTAACCACAAATCTGATCTCTTTTCCTGTGGGTTTGTTTGGGTTTGAAATATAATCGACCTACAACACTATGTTAGTTCATGGTACACAACACAGTGATTTGACATTTCTGTACATTACAAAATGACCCCCATGATAAGTTTACATACTATGTGTCACCATAAGCCATTCCGTTATTATCAACTATATTTCCCACACCGTACACTTCATACTCATTGACTCATTTATTTTGTAACTGGAAGTTTGTACCTCTTAATCCCCTCACCTATTTCTCTCATCTCCCCATCTCCCACCCCCCTGGCAACCACCTATTTGCTCTCTGTATCTATGATCCTGTTTCTGTTTTATGTTTGTTCTTTAGAGCAATTTGGCCACAGGATGCTGGAAATGCTCACACCCAATGACCCAGGAATTCCTCTTCTAGACATATGGACCAAAAGACTCTCTCACATCTGCACCAGGAATCACGTACAGAGGTATTCACTACAGCAGCAGTTGTAAAGTGGACATTTGGAAACCACCCAAATATCTATAAATGCGAATGGATAAACAAGGTTGTGGTGTCTTCATAGAACAGGATACGCTTAATAGCCATCAAAGTGAACCAAGACGAGTAAATCTCATATGAGATTGTTGAGTAAAAATGGGAGCTGCTCAAAGACAAATATCATGTGATATCACTTATATGTGGAATCTTTAAAAAGGTACAAATGAAGATACTTACAAAACAGAAACAGACTCACAGACATAGGAAACAAACATGGTTATCAAAGGGGAAAGGGGAGGGAGGAATAAATTAGGAATTTGGGATTAACAGATACACAGGACTATATATAAAATAGATAAACAACAAGGACCTACTGTATAGCACAGGGAACTATATTCAATAACTTGTAATACCCTGTAATGGGAAAGAACCTGAAAAAGAACATATATATTCAGATATGTATATATATATATATATATATGTACTTTCCCATTATAAATTATTACACTGTATACCTGAAACATTGTAAATCAACTACACGTCAATTAAAAAAAATAAAAAGTAAAAATAAATTTTTTTAATTTTCTAAAAAATTTAAAAAAGGAAGTTGTCAAATAATATCTATAAACACGGTGTCAAAATTTAAAACCATAAACTGCATAGATTTTTGTAGGTACAGCCTGTATTTGTTTTATTCCTCCAAAAAACAAGTGGCACAAATTGGCCTAATGCTGAGAGTTTGACAAATCATAAGGTTAATATTCTACTCTTGTCTTTGTAATATTTCATGATAATGCTGTAAGAGATAAAAGAAAGTGTTTCTTAAAATTACAAGAAACAAACAAACCACAAGAGTCCTATTCCCTTGGGTTCATTAGTTCCTGAGTCTCTTAAATGTTTTTCGGCGGTTATTCTGTTCTGACCAGGGACCACGCAAGGTGTTGAGCGCACGCGCAGCAGGCCTTATCTCATTTCATCCACAGGTCGGCTCCTCCGGGCTCTGCGTTTCCAGAGTACACTTTCCCCTGATCCTGCATGCATCCATCCCTCCTGCCGCTGTTCCTTCTCTCCTATTCAACAACTGAATGTCTGCGAAGACAGATGATGCCTTTGTGTTTGAGCAACAGAAAACTGGGACTGTTGGGCTCATAAAAAGATAATTAAGTCTTTAACCATTATTGAATGTGGCAGGGGGGAAAAAAACACAGAGCACTTACCCAGCCTTCACAGAGGCCACGCTGGGAGAATGAACAATTCTAGGAAACCTTAGGCCAGACAGGGATGGATTTAGACATCGTTACTTCTCCGGGCTTCTATCAGGATAGAACATTTTTCAATCTTGCATTTTTACATCACTACATTACCACATTTTCCAAAGGGAAAGTGTCTCTCATGAGGGGCCCTTTTCACATGACTAGCACAAAATGTAGGACTCTTGGACTGAAATTCAAGACCTGAGTTATTGCACCCTTTAATCCTTTTGCTCCAAAAGGCCGGAGCCACACTCAACACTTGTTCCCCGTATACACCCTACGCTACTGCCCTTTCTCACATCGTTCCTTCGGGCTTAGATTCCTTCCTGCTCTTCTCTGCCCAGCTGCCTCCTACACCTCAGGCTGTGCAAGCAGGAGCAGCTCAAATCTCGCTTGCTTTTCAAAACCTTCCCCACTAGAAGTAATACTAGACTCTCCTTGCATTCTGCCTCTATATCTCTTGTGAATCAAAACAGATTTTGCCATGTATTATTGGGATTCATTTTACTTTTTTTTTTTTTTTTTTTGCTGTACACGGGCCTCTCACTGTTGTGGCCTCTCCCGTTGCGGAGCACAGGCCCCGGACGCGCAGGCTCAGCGGCCATGGCTCACGGGCCCAGCAGCTCCGCGGCATGTGGGATCTTCCCGGACTGGGGCACGAACCTGCGACCCCTGCATCGGCAGGCGGACTCTCAACCACTGCGCCACCAGGGAAGCCCCATTTTACATTTTTTATCTTTCCGGTCATACTAAAAAAAACAGGGAGGTGGTGTCTTATTCATTTTGCAATCATTCATATTATCTAAAACAGAGCACATATTACATGTTTAATACATATTTTTTAAATGAATAAATATTTCCATCTTTATTTCAGGCTATTTCATTTTCATTTTAGCAATTGGGATATGTTGACAAATTTGCTATGTAGGGGGAGTCAAGATAAACTTTTTGCTTTCTGGTGACCTAAATAGACCTCATTATAGAAATCAAAGGACAGAGATGATGGAATTGTTAACATATTCTCTTGACCAGTAGTTCTGGACCCTGGCTGCATTTATAACCACTTGGGGAGCTTTGAAAAACTACCAATATCCAGACCTTTTTGAAGCAGTTAATCTGGGATAAGGCCTGGATATCTGGAATCC